>NC_039367.1:150871881-151471881 GCF_003573695.1 Papaver somniferum | reverse complement strand
AAAATACCGAGTATAGAAGACGATAATTGATGAAATCGGATGAATTAGGGTTTCCGATCGAATCGATCTGATGATCTAAGAATCGAGTTTTTTGCACAAATTTTGAGTTTTGGGCGTCGGAAACGAGGGACAGACGAAGGAGAGAGATGATGGATAGAGAGAAGTCCCGAAAGAAGCCGTGAAGATTTTATTATTATCGTGATTTGTATTTTACACGTAGCTCACAAAATCCACTTCCGAAGTAATGTTATGTTTGGCAAACGTGATACAAAAACTAGCCAGGCTGGTCAGTGGCAAATCCAGGTGTCAACAAACTGAGGCAGTCTGAAAAATAGAATTGAGATTCATATCAGGCTTCGCGGATAACCTTCCTAATTTAGGATTATTTGAGGCCTACCACTAGGACTGGCAATGGATAACCGTTATCCGATATCCATTTCCGAAATTCGATATCCTATAGGATTTTATCCGACATATCGGATATGAGATATCGGAATCGGATATTTTATCGGATATTTTCTCTTAACGATAACGATATTGGAATAGACCTTTCCGTTAGGTTAATATCCGATATCCGATAGTCTAGGGGTGTACTTGTAATTTCCTACCCCTAGATATACTCGGACACAGCACGGCCAAGACGGATGTAAGTTTGAACTGCTTCCTGGCAATCCGATTCCTTTTGGCCATGCCTCACTCGTTCTTCATCAGAAAGCTCCAGAAAAAAAGTCTCAACAGCTTACGGAGGCAGTTTGACCAGACAGTCAGTTTTTAATCTTCTCAAAGAAATGGTTATCATCAAGGCCTGCAAATGTGAAAGGGGAACCTTTCCGTTTTTCAGAGGGCGCTCCACCAGGCTTTGCCAACGGAACTTGACCGAAAATAAACATAGAAAAGCCATGGCATAATACATATCGCATGAGGTGCTGACGATGGGCATACCTGTAACCACCCACTTACACTGAGCTTTTAGCTGAAGAAGCCTTTGATCCTTAATATTCCATCTTCTAAGCACATGTGCATCATCTAAAATAACTCTGTACCACTCCATACTGTTTTTAATATCTAAACAACGTTATCGGATTTTAACGGATAAATATCCGCTATCCGATAGATTAACGTTAACGATATCGGTTTGTATTTTTGATATCCGCCGGATGTTAACGGATATCGGATATCCGATAATTCTTAACCTTAACCTTATCGGATTGTCCAATATCCGGCGGATATTTATCAGTTGACAGCCCTACCTACCACTACAGGACGAAATAGGATCACTAGATATTAATTTGAGACAATTCTTAACCAGATATTTTACAAAATGGCTAATTTATTCCTGATTAATTAGGAAGGACGGACAAAGTCTTGTTGTTGAGAAGTCACATGATTAGGGTTTCTTATGGTTTGAAAAAAATCAAACCATAATCGATATATGTTCATGTTCTCATAGACCGATTCTGGGTTGATATTTCCAATTCACAAAAAAAACAACAACCAGAATCGGGTTTTACAAATGTACACAAAACCGATTATGAATAATCGAACCTAATTTTAAATCATAGTCGATCTGAAAATGAGTATGATTTTATACTTGATCCGAAAATGAGTATGATTTCATACTCGATTTGAGCATAAAACCATACTCATTTTAAATCGTGTAAAATCTTCCTACTCAATTTCAATTCGGGTATAACCAGAATCGGTTTACCCGATACACATATAAGAGCCGATTGTGGCATTACACTATGAGAATCGGCTTTTATAAGTGCCAATAATATCCGATTCTAACAAAAAAAACATACAGAGAGATTGGTCATCTCTCTCATACCACAATCGGTTGATATGTGCAATTCCAAAAACCGATTGTGGTTGATGTTCATCACATCAACCAAGAATCAGTTTATGTAGACATTAACGTAAACCGATTGTTGTTGATATCCATCACATCAACCAAGAATCGGTTTATGTAGGCAATCTTTCATTGTCATGTTTACGAAGAACTGAGAACCCTCCATGAGTACTAGTATCAGAAGTAGTCAAAATCTTGCAAAATTTAGTACAAGCTCTCCGGATCCAAGGGGTTCGGTTCCCCCGGAACACTAAGCAAAAGAGGCGTCACCACCAAAAACCCCAATAATCTACATCACTAACCACACCACCACCACTTACCACCACCACCGCCTCCAACAAATAACCCGTAGCACTTACTGAAGCTTATGGGTCTTGTCATTAACACCACTATAGAACACAGCAACTTTAATGTCAGGCAGGTATGTGCTGGGCCGCTCAAACTCGTGGCAGATCTGTGGTTGAAATATAAGCATCAACAGAAAATGGTCAAAATCTTGCATAACAAGAACAGCAGAACAAAACAAGGTTTGCGATATGAAAGTTTAGTATGACCACAAACCTGGTAAGCCAATTCTTGCATATGACACAAAATTGAAGCAACATGCTCAATTTGCTGCAATGTCCAGAGAACAAAGACACCCGTTTTCTTTCCCATCACAGATTTTTCTTGACAGATAACATCCATACCCAAATACAGCTTGAGAAATGCATTCATGTTGAACTGATTGAGAACCAAAAGAAAGATTGGTGCCGAACCTCAGTGAGGCAAGAAATGATCTCTGGGAACTCTAATGTAAATGGCAACCAATAAATTTTGCCTCCAAAACCAGGAGTCCAGCACTAGTGTATTCCTGCAAGTCAAACAATACACATCAGAATATATATCCACTAATAATCAGAATACAACCTCCTTAGCAAGCTACTCAGCTTCGAGTACCAATAGGACTATATTAAAACTAGCCAACTGAAGCATAATCTTAATACAAAGTTCATTAAGTTAATTTCAAAACAAGCATAATCTTCAACATTCCAACAAAAGATTCGCTACCCCAAAGTTCTGAAATCAAAATAAGTAAACAAACCCTCACTTCTAATTTTCATAAGGTTACAACCAAAAATGAAATTGAAGACAACCCAAAGCGATGTTTTATGTAAATTTTACTAAATGAACTTCATATTTGAAAAACTAACTTGTTTATAAAAACCCTAACTTCTGAAATGTAATAAAATTGAACTTGATAGAGGAGATGAATACGAATTAGAGAAATCGGACTTACATGAATATGCTTTCAATCTGATTCCTGGATTCGATGGTCTTGGCGGTGGTGATCGCAATGGTGAGAAGTAAGAAGAATGAGCTGAAGACTGAAGTATATGAAATGAAGAAGCGGAGAGGAATTTGAGAAGGAGATGTAAGAGGGGTGTAACAAACAATTTATTAAATATTTTGACAATACTGACCCTACCAAGTAGGGCCAAAAGAACTAGTCACCGTACATTTAAAACTAGATGACTGCCAAGCAGTGGGGGCTGACGACCAAACCGACACTTGCATCCTTTTTGTTATTAGCACCATTTTGTACATGAAATTGTCATAAAGCGCTACCACCTAGATGAAGCAAGCCTTATAAACCTAGATGAAGCCCTTGCAAGCTAACTATAACACCACCGTATTGCCATTCCCGAAATCATGCACAATACACTAAGGGTACGTTAGGCACGGAGGTAGTTGAGGATGGAGTTCAGTCAACATGAGTCAACGGTGAAGTTGAATTTCAAGGATATTTGACATGGGTGGAATTGGAACTTCAAGGAGTTGAAACTTCATGCTTCAGTGGAAAATCAAATGACACCTACCCATGGAATTTGAAACTCCATCCTTTCATCTCCACTGGTTGACCATATTGACATTTCAACTTCATTTTCTTATTTAAACAATTTTTGAGTTCTTATAATTACAAATTTACTTTAGTAATCAATATATAATTTTGTTTTAACTTTTTAATACTTTTAATTATTTAATTCTAATATTAACTTAATAATATTATTTTAAATATATAAATCTATTTTTTAAATATATATATTTAACTATTTTTAATTCAAAATATTAATTATTAATGTTATATATATTCTCTTAATTAATTATATTTATATATGTGTACAACTTTTATAATAAATAACTTTTTATATCAATTTTGGTATTATATAAAAATTAGTTTAATTCACATTTATAAAGAAAAAAATATTTTTTTATTATTAAAGAAATTGGTATTCTTGATAAATGATTATTTTTATTTTTATTGAAATTCAAAAATTGACTTTAGTTAAATGTTTATTAATTTTATTTAAATTCAAAAATTGATTTTAGCTAAAATTTATTATATAAAATTAGTTTAATTCACTTTTGATAACAAAAAAGTATTTTTTATTATTAAAATACGTTAATATTGTTGATACATGATTATTTTTATTTAAAAATATTTTTTTTATCGAATTCGAAAATTGATTTTAATAAAAATTTATTATATAAAAATTTGTTTAATTCACATTTAAATAACTTTTACAATTTCAATATTGAATATAAAATATTTAAGTAATCTTTTAAAATAAATAAATGTTAAGAATAGTAAATAATGTAATTATCAATTTTTTCATAATCATGCCAAACACGTCAATTTGGAAGGATGGAATTCATTTTCAAGATAGTTTAAATTCTAGGTAGTTGGAATTTACTAGAATTCGAACTCCTTCGGCCAAACACAACCTAATTGAACTTTTCAACTGACACTTCATTTATTATCCCATACATGTACGAATCAAAAGAGATGGTACCTTATCATCCTGTCTTTCTCTTCTTCGTCTCATCTTCTCTTGATCAAAACTACCACTGTCGGGTAAACTAAACTGCCGTTATTGGTGTATATCTATCTAGCAGGGATCTTTTCGAGAGCTACCATTTAAAAGAACCCATAACCTGATGCATCCGATCTAGAAGAAACTGAATCCAATTGTTCATCTTCTACACCCTCGAACGATATGGAAGCGACCGACTTCTATACATGCTCTGTTCTCTGTTTTTTTCAGATCTGAATTTCTTCAAATCAACTTAATTTACAAATACGATATCTGGGTTTGTTTTATAGTATCATATTGATTTGGAAATTGCTTTAGGTGAATCAGTTTGTTGGATTGGTTAACAATAAAGAGTTTAATTTTTGTAGGAATTACCAATAGGTACCATTATAGTGTTCTTAGTTAGTGGCAGGTCCACCCATTAAAGCCCACTAATCAGAGGTCCATAATTAAGAGAAAACATGAAAATGGACCAAATTTTTTAAGCCCAGGTCCTATACACGTGCGGGACAAATTGTACGAAATTTCTAAATGCCTAAACTACCCTTCCACTCATACATATATTAAAGCAGTCTATTTCAAAGTTTCTAAAAAAAAATTCAGCCAATTATTCTTGGGAAAATTCTGCTCTCTTTCTTCTTCTGGATTTGGGACTAGGGTTTCTGAAGATTTCTTCTGCGATTTTTAACAGGTATGTTGCTTAGTCTTTTCGTTTTCTTCTTTCTGCTACAGTTTAATGGAGATAAGTTGTGTTCTGTTTTTTTTATGATTCTTGTTCGTTTTTATTCAGTTATTTGGTTAGATTGTTAAGTTTTTAGTTTATTTTAGCTTTCGATTTGATTATCTTTCTGTTTTCTTTTCAAAATCAGTTTTGTTTTCACTTTCAGATCGTATTATCCAGCAGTACATATATGACATACTCATTGTTTCTGCTACAGTTTTTGAATCATTATAAGATTTGAATTTTGGATCATGGAGATCGGTTCTGTTCTGTTTGTTTTTTATGAATCTTGTTCGTATTTATTCAGTTATTTGGTTAGATTGTTAAGTTTTTAGCTTATTTTAGTTCGATTTGATTATATTTCTGTTTTCTTTTCAAAATCAGGTTTGTTTTCACTTTCAGATCGTATTATCCAGCAGTACATATATGACATACTCATTGTTTATGCTCTTGGATTCTGTTTCTTGCATAAATCTTTCACTTTTTTTAGTTTGACCCATCAGTACGTATGTGAAATACCGTATTACGTGCTTCAATTCTGCTGTTTCTCCTAGATTCTTAATTATTCTTTGTCATGCAGTTGATTTTTTAGTTCATGAATCTGCAGTACATATATGGCATACTCATAGAAACTGCTCATAGAATCTGTTTCTTGCATAGATCTCTCACTTTTTTTAGTTTGACCCATCAGTACGTATGTGAAATACTGTATTTTAATACTGTTACATCTTTGTGACATTTGCAGGTTCAAAACATGTCTGATGCAGAGTGTTCCAATCCAAATACCTATTGCTATGCATACATTTATTATAATCATCATCTTTTGCTGTCAAAGTGCCTGTGATTGCTGATTTTCTGTGTTTTTGCTCCTTTTTTAGTCTTACCCTTCAGTACTTATGTGAAATACTGTAATATGTCTTTCGATTCTCTTATTTTTCATAGATTTGTCACCTGTTGTTGTCATACTTTTGATTTGTAGTTCATGAATCTTCAGTATATATATCGCATACTGATAGGAAGTGCTCCTTGTTATGTTTGATTCAGTACGTATATGAAATACTGAAATAGATGCTCTTTGTTACGTTTGATTCAGTACTGGAATTGGATATGGAGATGATCTGGAGCTGCAATTCAGAACTTATTGCAAGAAATGACAGATTTTGAATGATAGGAACAGGAGTTGTTGTTAGTTCAGATTTGCAAGCTTGTGAAATTGGTGGAGGTCTTGATGAAGTTACAAATTGGTTGTGACGTGTGTTTGAAAGAAGGTGTGCTGCAAATGGATTTGGAGGAACATAGAAGGTTGGGTTGCTACATTGTATGATCCTACAATGTATGTGATGTAATACGTTTTCTAATTTATTTATCATTGATTCTTACAGATTTGTACTCTACCTGGAAGCAGTGCAGCAAATATGTACTCGAATTTGTAAGCATTCAGATATATAATCGGATTTGTAAGCAGTACGACAGATATGTACTCAGACAGATATGTACTCGAATTTGTAAGCAGTGCACCAGATATGTACTCGAATTTTTAAGCAGTGTACCAGATATGTACTCAAATTTGTAAGCAGTGTAGACACACACGTTTGGTAGTAATGGGCATTATGGACGTTTTCATGTTTTAATTAATTTTGGACCTCCGGATAAAAAAAAATTCCGGTTGGACCCTACTATAAATAACTATATGGACCTAGGACCAAACAAGAAATTTTCCTTAATTTTTTTGGACATGATCAAGAAACTGATCGATTCTGATCAATCCAGTGGAGTATTAGATTACGTTTGAACTGATAATATGTTTGTTTGATTATATTTGAAAGAATTGATGATCAGTTTGATCGATTATGTCAAATTCTATATTAATTTGATGAAATTTGGAAACCAAAAAACTGATTTCCTGTTTTTGGGACATTTCTTGTGTCTGATAAATGCAGTTTACGTGACCATATAGAAGGCCTCCTTACAGTCGGCCAATTATAATTAATGTTGTATTATTATTAACTTCATGGACTAAACAGTTGCCTATTTCTCTATACATGAGTTCACATAAAGGATCCAAGGTTGTGAAACAGGCGTAAGAAAGCTAGTGAAAGATGTGAAGTTTTCTGTTCATTTCTACTCGGTACATTCGACGGCTATTTATATATACAACCATCGAATACTAGTGCGCCATATCATGGGCTTAGGTGTCAAGTACAAGAGAGGCATGTTCTGACATGCTTATCAACTAACATGAGACAATTCTCAGTTAGAAAGTCGGTGGTTCAACATAAATAATATTTTTACATAATACTCTCATTGGATGATCCGCCGTTGTATAATTTTCCTCGTTTAAAACACTGTCAGGAAAACCGTGTGGGAAAAACCTGACGAAAAAAAAGAACATAAAAGACGTTGCCCGATATTGATGCGGGACACGCATACACTTCCTTGATAAAATATTATCAAGAAACACCGTGTATGGTAAAAACCCGAACCAAAATAATAAATGCGACTATGCGATATCGCATTTCTAAAACCTCTATGGATATACATCTCTTCAGATGGTGATCATCGTTATAAGATTGTTACCTCATTAAAAACCTCGCTAGGAAAAATCATAGGGACAAAATCTGAACGTAAGAATACATGAGTACTCAGAACAATGATAAACCCGCAGATGTTGCCTCGTTAAAACCTTGCCCGGAAAAACCCAGAAGGACAAAAATCAGGACAAAGGAAAAAGAGTACAAAATTTCGAACTGCAGATAGTAGTGGACTCGCATGCCTCATTAAAACCTTGACAAGGAAAATCCAGTGGGACAAAACCTTGACTAAGGAAAAAGAGTACACGACGTAATGTCCAACATTCCAGATATCCATTGTCTTCTATGACTTTACTCCCCCAGATAAGTAGACGTCTCAGTTGATCATTCTGTTTGATAGAAATCAAGAGCCATCTCATAATGATTTCAACTTCCTTTAGTTGAGAAAGGTTGTCCGATTTTCCTCTGTGAAATTTTTTAATGATCATCTAGTTGTGCCAGCATTGTATTCTCCACTAGATTTTCCGAACGAGCATAATTTGCACACCTGCCAAAAATCAAAACTTAAACATTCTGATTAGGTCTCTGTAGGAGACATTCAACGATCTTTTATGCAAAATATCCAACTTAATGGTACTACGAATATAAAGGGGGTTTTCTTCGTACCAATGTCTCGATATTGGTGCTGGATAAAACTAGACTGACATGTTTAGTACAAAACTAATGTAAGGTATCTATATCATATTTCAGCTAATGTACCATTTACACTCTTTTGTGTAACACAAACCACAGAGTGATATATCTCCTTCGCTGAGATGTAAACCGATCAACCTTAAATGTAAGCGATCGAATGACTGTAATCATGTTAGATTGTCCAGTTAAACATGTCCGAACCTTTAAGATTGACGAAATTAATGGATTTCTAACTACAATTCTCAATAAACATATTGAGACCTTGTTTTACCGAGAATTTCATCTCGAACTTCTGCTTTAAGCATTTTTGTGCTTTGGAGAATCTTTCAGAAGTTCCAACCAAGTAGATGTTGGATACATCAAACTTAGTAAATGCACAGTTTAAGATGGTTCACATATCCCTGGATAATATAAGCATTTACTTAGACGATTGACCACTTTTGTCCTTATTGAGCAAATGCATTTGACATGTGTTAATGGGTGAAAACCGTTTCTGCTGATTTCAGTAATTTCGATAGGTGGGTGAGAAACAAATCTAAACCCTAAACAAATGTACTGCACGTGAGTACTTTAGATTCGAGAGATCAATCTGTACAATTCTGGCCTAAACCAAGAAATGGTCGTTCCAGACTTGCTTCGGTCACAAAGTGGAGGAGAAGGGTTGGTTTAGGGAGGGAAGCAAAGAGAGTATTGACACCAGAACATTTCTGGAAGAGTAGTGTTCGACTTGTATCAGAAGATGAAAACTTGGGAAGCTTACAAGAGTTGAAAGCTTTTGGGAAAGCTAGCAAAGTTGTCTTTATTCTGAGTATTGTATTTCTCCGTGACCAAACTTGTTTTCTGGTGGAAATAGGTAAGACCTATTTATACAAGTCGAAGTGAAACGTACCCTGGTCTCGTAAGAGAAGAAATGGATGAGTAAATGGGAGGAGGTGGTAACCGCCTTGAATTGATGTACCATAATGTTTGAGCGTCTCACCATTGATTCCTTTACTAACCGTCTTGCTCTTATGACACTGTCTTAAAACGGGCATAATGTACGCCGCACGTTGTAGACCTCCAAACCAAAACCCTAGAGAGTATCCCCCAGTTTGTGACATGTGTTGATGTCTCGAGTGTTTTCATGGAAACCGTGTAGCATGTTGCTTACACAACAAGTGCGAGCGGCAATGCTAGGCTGCAAGTGGTGCATGGCATGTGCCAACGGCATGTGTGGCATGCCTTGGTTGCAGGTTGCACATCGGGTGCAAGTGGCAATACCAGGTTGCAAGTGGTGTATGGCATGTGCCAACGGCATGTGTGGCATGCCTTGGTTGTAGGTTGCACATAGGGTGCAAGTGGCAATACCAGGTTGCAAGTGGCGCACGGCATGTGCCAATGGCATGTGTGGCATGCCCTGGTTGCAGGTTGCACATTGGGTGAAAGTGGCAATACCAGGTTGCAAGTGGAGCATGGTATGTGCCGATGGCATGCCTTGGTTGCAGGTTGCATGGTTTGGAAAGCTAGGCTGCAAGGGCCACTTTGGCATGTGCCAATGGCGTGTGTAGCGGCTTGGCCCCTGGGTTGCACGAATAGCAAGCTAGGATGCAAGCGCCACTTTGGCATGTGCCAATGGCGTGTGTGGAAGCTTGGCCCTTAGGTTGCACGGCTGGCAATCTAGGATTCAAGCGCCACTTTGGCGTGTGCCAATGGCATGTGTGGAGGCTTGGCCCTTGGGTTGCACGGCTGGAAAGCTAGGCTTCAAGCGCCACTTTGGCGTGTGCCAATGGCATGTGTGGCGGCTTGGCCCTTGGGTTGCACGGTTGGCAAGCTAGGATGCAAGCGCCACTTTGGCCTGTGCCAATGGCATGTGTGGCGGCTTGGCCCTTTGGTTGCACGGTTTGCAAGCTAGGCTGCAAGCGCCACTTTGGCGTGTGCCAATGGCATGTGTGGCGGCTTGGCCCTTGGGTTGCACGGTTGGCAAGCTAGGATTCAAGCGCCACTTTGGCGTGTGCCAATGGTTTGTGTGGCGTCTTGGACCTTGGGTTGCACGGTTTGCAAGTTAGGCTGCAAGCGCCACTTTGGCATGTGTCAATGGCATGTGTGGAGGCTTGGCCCTTGGGTTGCACGGTTGGCAATCTAGGCTGCAAGCGCTACTTTGTCTTGTTCCAATGGCATGTGTGGAGGCTTGGCCCTTGTGTTGCACGGTTAACAAGCTAGGCTGCAAGCGCCACTTTGGCATGTGCCAATGGCATGTGTGGCGGCTTGGCCCTTGGGTTGCACGGTTGGCAAGCTAGGATGCAAGCGCCACTTTGGCATGTGCCAATGGCATGTGTGGCGGCTTGGCCCATGGGTTGCACGGTTGGAAAGCTAGGCTGCAAGAGCCACTTTGGCATGTGTGGCGGCTTGGCCCTTGGGTTGCACGGTTGGCAAGCTAGGATGCTAGCTCCACTTTGGCATGTGCCAATGGCATGTGTGGCGGCTTGTCCCTTGGGTGGCACGGTTGGCAAGCTAGGCTGCAAGCGCCACTTTGGCATGTGCCAAATGCATGTGTGGCGGCTTGGGCTTTGGTTGCACGGTTGGAAAGCTAGGCTGCAAGCGCCACTTTGGCATGTGTGGCGGCTTGGCCCTTACGGTTTATTCATTTACTATCTGCATTCAGTTTTTTGACATAAGCTTTCTTTTCTCCATGAAAACTTTGAGTTGGAATTGCCAAGGCTTTCTTGGCAAAGACACTAGGGATCATCTGCTTTATCTTAATAACCTCCATAAACCTGATATAATTTTCATCTGTGAGATTAAGATAAATGACAATAGAATCATCAAACTCTCTAATGTACTAGGAATGCCAAATAATTTTTTCGTTCCCTCAATTGGTATAGCTGGTGGTCTTCTTATGCTTTGGAAAGATGGCTTTTCTTTAGATATTCTATATCATGATGATAAAATCATTCATTCTTGTGTTACCAATGATCCTAGTAAAGGGGTTTGGTTTTTAACCTGCATTTATGGAACCCCTTATAACCATGAAAAAAATACTCAATGGTCTTTAATTAAAAACCTCAGTAATTCTATAAAAAAACCCTGGATAGTCATTGGCGATCTAAACATCACTTTTTTCCCAAGTGATAGGAATTATAATGAAAACAATATTTCCCCTAGTGATGTCCTTGACATCATTAAAGACTCTGACCATTACGATTTAGGTTTTTGTGGAACTCCCTATACTTGGACTAGTAACAAGCATGGAACTAGTCATAAAAAATCTAGATTAGATAGAGCTCTGGGTAACAGTGATTGGTTTTTAACTTACCATGATTCTTGTGTTAGTCATCTTCATCAAAATGGATCTGACCATACTCCTATTTTGTTAGATTTATATAAGCAACATAATGTCTCTGGAAGAAGTTGGAAATTTTTTGAGCACTGGCTCAAACATGATACTTGTTTAAAACACATTAAATCGGCTTGGTCTTCTAGCTATTCTGGTTCTCATGCTTTTATTCTTTCTAATAAACTATCTAACACCAGACACATACTATCTCTTTGGTGTAAAAGTTCTTTTGGAAACATTAACAAGAGGATCTCTAAACTCCAGAAAAGATTTAAATGATCTTCAAGCTGCAGATGTGAATGGTTCAAATACAGAAAGGGTTGTCAACCTGGAAGGAGAAATCAGACAGCTTAATGATATCCAAGCAAGTTCAAACAGATAGAAGGCCAGAGACCATTTATATAATGATATGGATATGAACTCTAGATATTTTCACCTTAAAATGAATCGCAGGAAAAGTCGAAATAGGATTGATGCTTTACGTGCACCTGATGGCTCATGGTGTAATGACAGAAACTCATTAGCAGATCTTCTCAGCAATCATTTCAAGAACATCATGACATCCTCTAATCCTCCATATAACCATCAGTTTTTGCAGCACATTCCACAATGTATTTCGGCAGAAGATAACGAAGACCTAGTTGCAAGTTCCATCAGATCTCGAGATACACCAAGCGCTTATGACAATGCAGCCGTGGACTTCACCGGGCCCGGATGGCTTTCCCCCCTGGATTTTATCAAACTCAATGGACTATGGTGAAAGAAGATGTTTGCAATACTGTGAAATCCTTTTTCCATTCTGGTTTTCTTCTTCAGCAAATAAACAACACCAGAGTCTCACTAATCCTTAAAGTACATATTGTAATCAAACCAGAAGATCTTCGTCCAATCGCATTATGCAACACAATATACAAGATCATCTCAAAGATTATTTCCTTGAGGATGAAGAAACATCTGAACAACATTATATCACCCATGCAATCTGCATATGTTCCAGGAAGGTTAATCTCGGAAAACATCTGTCTAGTTCAATAGATTGTTCAACCGATGAAAAGAAGGAGTTAGTGGCCATCTTTCCCTTAAGATAGATATGTCGAAGGCATTCGACAGGTTGGAATGGAAATTCTTATTAGATGTTCTCAAAAAATTTGGCTTCTCTCACAAGTTTGTTCAGCTTATTTCTCAATGCATCGCTACCACAAATATTGAAGTTATGCTGAATGGATCACCAACTGCAGCTTTTAAACCCACACGTGGTATTCGTCAAGGTGATCCATTATCACCTTATCTATTCATACTAGCAATAGAGTCTTTTTCTAGATATCTAGCATACTGTGAGAAATCTGGGCAATTGACAGGTATGAAAATTTCTCGATCTGCACCCAAGATTAACCACCTTTTATTCGCAGACGACTGTCTCTTATTTTGTAAAGCTAATGAGAGGCAAGTTCAGAAATTACTTCAAGTGATTGAACAGTTCTCTAGTTTTTCTGGGCAACTGATTAACTTCAATAAATCAGCTGTTTATTTTAGTTCTAATCTCGAACCTGAAGTCTGCCAATCTATCAGTGGAAGTTTGTGATTATAATTTTTGAATGATGTTGTAGTAATGAGGTTTAAACTCTCGGACTTGTGAAGATTAAATTTAAAGATATAATAAAATTATATACAAAAATATTGACAAAGTGGGCGAGAGGTATGAGAAAATACAAGACGCTGATTCCACTATTACACATGAATTAATGATGGTAAATAATCCAAAACTCTAATTATCTTTTAAGTCCTTTATATCTTAACTCACTAATAATCAAGCAACTTCTCAAACATCAATTGTATCCCTTAAGCATAGATTATCTAAACAAAGCATAACCTATCTAATTGAATCACAAATGATTAGGAAAATCACGCAAACAATTTGAAACTCTGCAAAAGCAGTGATTGAGTGAATTATAATTAAATATTAGAGAAAATAAAATAGTTACCAATTATTCATGCGTAAATAGCTTCCTCATTGCCTTGGTTGTGGGAGAATTAGCCGCTCATCATGTTGGAAACACGCTCAAAAATCATTATTATTGCTCAAAGGGTGTTTACAAATGATGAAAATGGAGAAATAATTCAAAACCGGGTTTGTAAAAATTATATTTGTTACAAACCAGAGAACTACGACCCACAGTATGTGTCACTGATACTGTTGCTCTATGACCCACGGCTCTATGTCGCAAATGCTGGAAAATAAGTCTGCCTCTGATGTACGACCCACGTCTGTGAGTCGTTGACACTGTTAAAAAACGACTGTCTCTGCGGGTCCGTTCTTCATGTTCATCAGCAGCAGCAGCAGCAGCAGAAACCGAGTTTGGGAAAACTCTAATTTCTTCTTCTCTGGCTCTCCTCAGCCCCTCAGACTCTTGACACCCCTTCTCTATGATCCCATCCACCTATTTATACTCCTTAGATTCATTTAATCACGCCATGATTCTCAATATTCTTCATTGAACTCGGCCAGTAAAGAAAATATTTTGGGAATATTTTCTTCCCTGATTTAGCTTCTCACGCGTTTCTACAGCTGCAAAATCTCCTCATTTATCTTTTTCAAGGTCCAAAGTGTTACTAGAGTCATCATACATGAGCAGAACACGTTTAAATTCTCCAAAACTCGTGTAATCCCGTGAACTGTCCCTCTCATGCACGTGCTTCCCTGATTTCTTCTCACAGATTTTTCAGCCAAATTTGATAGACCAAAACACTTGTAATAGCTTTGTATATGTCCCAGGAACAATCCCATAAATTTTCAGCCATTTAGTCTCCCTATAACACCTCCAAATCCTTGATTGAAATCTGACAGTTGAGAATAAAATTTTCCCTCCAATACGAATTTTTGAAATGTTGAAGATGGTGTCCCCCTAACCAAACTGGGGGTGCAAATAGCAGGTGCCCAACTGAGGTTCCCCTTATCCAAATTGAGGGTGCCTTTAGTACTTTTCTCCGGGAGTCCAAATAGCACTTTTTGAGCAACTTTTTCCACACAAGTGTATTTCTCCAAAAACACCTACAAACACACAAAGCATCAAAAATCGAGCACTAACAATAGAGACATTGAGTACAATTTAGACACAAAAATGTGTCTATCAAATACCCCCAAACTTATTATTTGCTAGTCCTCGAGCA
This sequence comes from Papaver somniferum, assembly GCF_003573695.1. Lineage (NCBI taxonomy): Eukaryota > Viridiplantae > Streptophyta > Magnoliopsida > Ranunculales > Papaveraceae > Papaver > Papaver somniferum. The sequence continues at coordinate 151,456,751 of NC_039367.1, read as the reverse complement.
AAACTAATAAAAAATAAAACCGAGTTAATATCGGGAGGGTTTACCAAAGGTGTACCCACAAAACCATTACTTCTAATTGGTCACAAGTATCCAAAGAGCTATGAGGACATGCATATTCTCAACCTATCTCCAAGTAACTAGAATGCCAGAGAAATTAAAGGTGTCAGCTCTAAAGTCGACTGAAGAAAAGGGGAGACACATCCGCAACACTGCTAGATAAGGAGATATCCGCTACACAGCTAGATAAACATTGTAAGATGCGTCCGCTGCTTTACAGCTGGATAAGATTAGGAGAGAGATAAAGATGAGAGGGACATCTGCTACACAGCTGTACTAATTACGTGTGATGAGTTAAACCAGAGCTAGAAAGATCTTGTGCCAGATTAAAAGCGGACTAACAAAGCAACCAAATGTATCTTTTTTTTCGACTCTCTCATAGTGCTCAGTAGAAACAACGTCTTCTTCGGTCTTCAACTGTTGATGATAAACTATCGAACCTCATAGAACCTTGACAATTAACTCTTCTCTTATATTTCTTGCTTGACTTATAAATTTCTACTTCCCTTTGGCCTTATTGAACAAAACGTAACGATGATTTTTTTCATTTTTCGTTTTTTTTAATTGTTAATTTTTTTTTTTGTTGGAAACAAAAATTACAAGACAACAATTTACATGGCCATGAGAGAAGGACTTTCAAAACTTGGATCTTCGCACTTTGTGATGTCTTGGTATCATGGATTCTAACAACTTATATCATTTGCTCTTATAACTTCAACTTTGATTTTTGAATTATTCTTTTCTATTGTTGCTTCTAAACCTAAAACGTCTTCAACTTTCTTCATAGATTTTGGTGTCGCTCCGCTTGTTGATGATGATAAGTTTCTACTGAGAGAGACTCGCAATCCAGTAACTAAGACTACATTGTGAGGTTGCTTTGTCTTTCTGGAATTTCCTGACCTACTTGACTTTCCATCATGTATGGTTAGGTCCATCACGGTTACCCTCTAAAAGGAACAAGTTCTCTCCTGAATTTCAAGGATCTCAATGTCTTTTTCTCTAATGTCTCAAAAGGTTGTTATCCCTAGCATTCCAATTTCTATCTTTTCGGTGAGAAACAGTGTGTAAACTTAGCTAACCGGATACCATGTGACGCTAGAAGTTTCAAAAGTTCAACTAAAAAGTTCTTCCCCACCCCCAAACTTAAATCTAATATTGTCCTCGATGTTCTAAAGATAAAATTAAAAGCATGAACAAGGAGAAACTTTTACCACTTGAAGAAAAAGAGTTAAGGAAAGATATTACCATGTTGCATGAGCATGGGTTACCTCCCAAGAAGTGCTAAGTTTAAAGTCTTCAGCTAGACTTAGGAAAGGATTAGTCAACTCGAACCGTATAACAGTAGCCGGAATAACTATGGGTCTTCAAAACCAAATAGAGCTGAGCAAAAGAAACTGCAGTAAACCAAGAAAATGAACAAGACTAGCATTCCCTTACCTAGTTTCCTGATTAAGACAACTACGTCTAATTGTGGCTCAGGTTCAGGTTCAATAAAAGGGTCTAAATATATATTTCTTTAGGCTGCAACTCCTCAAAAGTGAGATCCGAATTATTATGTCCTAGAGTCTGTAAGAACTCAAATAAAAATATTTAGAAGCACATAATAATAACCTAAATAATTGAGGATCCTCTAAGTCAATCAGGTTTGACTTACAAAATTGACCACAGTGAGGGTAGTAGTCATTCTTAAGAAAATGTGTTGATTCTAATTTCCTAAAGCATTAGGTTTAGTATCACAACTAAATATTCGACACATTTGAAATATAAACGTTCCCACAATTGGAAGAAAACTATTTGGTGGGGAAACAAAGTCAATAAGGGTATCATAGCCTGGGCAAACCACATCAACCAGAGGATGGGTTTCTAATGACTGAACTTCTTTTTGGACATTATTAGGTTCGGGAAAACGTGTATGGAGATAATCTGTACGATGGTTGAGGCACAAATGTCAAGCCCTACACGAGGGAACTTTCTAAGAGTTAAAGGTAAAGCACAGGAGAATGATAATCACCCCCAAACTTAGAGTTTGGGTGTCTCTAGGTAGACTAACTACAATTTCCCTAATTTCTAGATCATCGGAATCCTGAAAATGGTCAATTGCTTCTGTTAGGTTATACTCAGGTGATGCATCCTCACTCATATTTAAAAGCTCTACGAGTTCATCTTCTTCGTCTAAGACTATTGTTTCTAAATCGCTAGACTCTAAAACATTATTCTCAGAATAAACTCGTTCCTCTAAATCATTATCGGCTTTGTAAACAGGAAATACTACATCGTCTAAAACGAGGGTATCTCTAGTCAAATCCTCGTCCTTTTGAATAGGTGAATAATTATTAAAATTATTTGGATTTGAAATAGAAATAATATTATCATTGTAAAGCTCAATTGGAGTATCCATTTCCTGATCACTATTCCTACATATAAGTATGATTCTCCATCAACACTATCCTCATCATAATAACATGAAAAAGATCGAACCTCATCAAAACAAGTAGTGCTACCAATTCTAACCTTGTTATCTTGATTATGTAAATAACTATCTTCATTCTCAAGGGTATTATTGGATACACTATATTGGCAATTCAAGTAATTTCGAGCAATTCTTTCGTTCGTCTCAGCTATCCGCTTGAGGTGGTCTTCTAAAGAAGGTTCACTCATTATTGTAGTTCTTTCGTCTATAATATATATTCATCTCAGCTAACTTACGCGTCGACTCAGCTAACTTCCTGAGGGACTCTTCTAAAGGAGGAATAGGAACAGAGGGATCATAAAAAGGACTACTTTTCAATAGTTTGATTGTATCCTCTAGAGACGAAGAACTAGTACTATAATCTTCTTGCTCGTAAGACTGATGCATGTGTGGATAGTAATTGGGCTCACCAGGGTATGACCCATATCCTTCCAAAGGATGGCGTTCCCAACCACTATTCCCAACATGGTCATAAAAAGGATGATGTCCATATTCAAATTCAGGTCGATAATCATTGTATTGGCTTCTATCATACCAGTTGGACATTTTTAATTGCAAGGGAATTCTACACAATCACAAACAAGGCTGACTCGACCAAATCAAACCTATAAAATCTAGCAAACAACAAGCATGATGGCTCCACTTAGATTGTTTCTAGACCAGCTTCTAGTCTTTCGAAAAGGAATTCGTTACAATCTGAGCAAACCCCTTTGTAATCAATCCGAGTTTAAGTAAGTTGAATTGAGACGAGGGAAACTGCGAGGAGCTTTTATACCTAAGGTCTCACCTTTATTATAAGGCGGCGCAGTCACGCATTCAACTCGCAGAAACCATCATGAACTTCAAAGTATGCTCAAAAGAGTAACCAATATTTTTCGAACGACTTTCCTATTAAGCTCGTTACCCTATAGGTCTCCTTCTAGTCAAAATTTTAATCTTAAGTTCGCGTTTGGTTTCATTTTCCTAAGGTGGGCAAGAAGGAAACGGTGATGAAATCCGAGTCCTTATCTTAATTTGGCCAGGCCTTGGCCTTTACTTGGAAATTAAAACAACCGTATTCAAATCCTCAGCATATATTCACCTTAAGGCATACAATAAACCCGCTGACAGGGATTCGCGGGTGTTTCGAAAGATTACCTCCCGTACCAGACGGGCGCAGAACCGCTGAAGTCGACTCGGGCCACGACTCCTATGTCATGTGCGAACCCGAGGGGCCGAGACGATATTGTAATCGTCGTCCTTCCCTGCAAACAGTTTTATATTTAATGTACCCTTCCTTAGGGTTTAAAAAAAAATTGTCCAAGTCCAAAGTCCAAATAAAGTGCAAAAGAAAAGAAATAAAAAAAATAATAATTACAAAAAATGGAAGGTCTCTAAAAAAAATAAAAATAAATTCTCTCTCTCTTTTTTTTTTTATTTTTTCTTTCGCTCTTTTTTTTGCTTTGTCTTTTTCCTTCTCTTTTAGCTTTGATTCCAAGTCTTTAGTATCCGACTTCAAACCTGTAATACAAAGACACACCCAAAGAAACGTAAAAACAACAAATGAAATAAAAAATACCTAAAAATTGTACCTAAGCACAAATCCACGTCGGCGGCGCCAAAATGATTATAATTTTTGAATGATGTTGTAGTAATGGGGTTCAAACTCTCGGACTTGTGAAGATTAAATTTAAAGATATAATAAAATTATATACAAAAATATTAACAAAGTGGGCGAGAGGTATGAGAAAATAACAAGACACTGATTCCACTATTACACATGAATTAATGATGGTAAATAATCCAAAACTCTAATTATCTTTTAAGTCCTTTATATCTTAACTCACTAATAATCAAGCAAATTCTCAAGCATCAATTGTATCCCTTACGCATAGATTATCTAAACAAAGCATAACCTATCTAATTGAATCACAACTGATTAGGAAAATTACGCAAACAATTTGAAACTCTGCAAAAGCAGTGATTGAGTGAATTATAATTAAATATTAGAGAAAATAAAATAGTTACCAATTATTCATGCGTAAATAGCTTCCTCATTGCCTTGGTTGTGGGAGAATTAGCCGCTCATCATGTTGGAAACACGCTCAAAAATCATTATTATTGCTCAAAGGGTATTTACAAATGATGAAAATGGAGAAATAATTCAAAACCGGGTTTGTAACAATTATATTTGTTACAAACCAAAGAACTACGACCCACAATATATGTCACTGATATTGTTGCTCTAAGGCCACGGCTCTGTGCCGCAAACGCTGGAAAATAAGTCTGCCTCTGATGTACGACCCACGTCTGTGAGTCGTTGACACTGTTAAAAAACGACCGTCTCTGCGGGTCCGTTCTTCATGTTCATCAGCAGCAGCAGCAGCAGCAGCAGAAACCGAGTTTGGGAAAACTCGAATTTCTTCTTCTCTGGCTCTCCTCAGCCCCCCATACTCTCGACACCCTTCTTTATGATCCTATCCACTTATTTATACTCCTTAGACTCATTTAATAACGCCATGATTCTCAATATTCTTCATTGAACTCGGGCAGTAAAGAAGATATTTTGCGAATATTTTCTTCCCTGATTTAGATTCTCACGCGTTTCTACAGCTGCAAAATCTCCTCATTTATCTTTTTCAAGGTCCAAAGTGTTGCTAGAGTCATCATACATGAGCAGAACACGTTTAAATTCTCCAAAACTCATGTAATCCCGTGAACTGTCCCTCTCATGCACGTGCTGCCCTGATTTCTTCTCACGGATTTTTCAGCCAAATTTGATAGACCAAAACACTTGTAATAGCTTTGTATATGTCCCAGGAACAATCCCATAAATTTTCAGCCATTTAGTCTCCCTATAACACCTCCAAATCCTTTATTGAAATCTGACAGTTGAGAATAAAATTTTCCCTCCAAAACGATTTTTTGAAATGTTGAAGATGGTGTCCCCTAACCAAACTGGGGGTGCGAATAGCAGGTGTCAAACTGAGGTTCCCCTTATCCAAATTGAGGCTTCCTTTAGTACTTTTCTTCGGGAATAGCACTTTTTGAGCAACTTTTTCCACACAAGTGTATTTCTTCAAAAACACCTACAAACACACAAAGCATCAAAAATCGAGCACTAACAATAGAGACATTGAGTACAATTTAGATACAAAAATGTGTCTATCAGTTTGCAGGTTAGATATCTCAATATCTCAGAGGATAAATATCTTGGTCTCCCTTTTTTTGTAGGAAGGAGAAAGCGCATTTCATTCTCTATTCTTTGTGATAAAATGGACCACAAATTCTCTAATTGGAGTGGTAGCAACATGTCCGAGGCAGTTAGAACAATAATGATATAAAATGTATCCAATGCGATACCCATTAATATGACTAGTTTCAAGCTTCCAGACGTCACAGTTAAGAGAATGAGTAGCAAACAACAACAATTTTGGAGAAACAAAAAATCGTGTAGAGGAAACCATATCATAACCTGGAGAAGAACTCAAAAACCAAAGGAAGAGGGGGGATTGGGTTTTCGTGATATGAATATTTTCAACAGAGCTTTACTTGCAAAGTGAGGATGGAAACTAAGTTCAGATACAGATTCCATGATGGTACAGTCTTTGCAAGCTAAATACTTTCAAGATGGAAATCTCTTCAATCTAAAGAAGAACTACAATACAACCTGGTCTTGGAGAAGTATGTCTTCAGAGCTGAAATTTGTTCAAGATAATAGCTGTTGGTGTGTGGGTAACGGGAAAAAGATTTTTATTTGGAATCTTAGATGGATTCAAGAATTTTTGATTCCTCTAATTCCTAAAGATTGGTGTACTTCTTAATCTCAATTCACTTATGATCATCATCTTTTAAACCAATGCTACAATACCTGGAATCTCAGATTATTGGAGGAATTGTTTGAACCTAATACTGCCAGACTTATCTGCAGTATTCAGATTCACTCATCTCAGGATGACAGACTAGTGTGGTTACTTGAGAAAAACGGTGTTTTCTCAGTAAAATCTGCATACAAAAAGATGTACGAAGATACTAATCTGACTGAAGCTGTGGGTCCGAGATTTACAAAGATATACAAGACACTGTGGAAGCTGCCTTTACTTCCCAGAATTCGACACTTTCTATGGAAAGCGGTTTTTTCTCTACTTTCTACAAGAGATGTTCTAAGCACAAAAATCCCAGGCACAACAAACATATGTCCTTTCTGTGAGCAACATCTAGAGACCCCTGCACATGTCCTCCGAGACTGTAATCTCCCCAGGGCAGTTTGGTTTTCCATTACGGGTTTATCTTCAACTCAGTCTACTTCCTTCTCAGACTGGATATCAGGATGGTTTGATGATTTTCATGCTAACAAGATTTCAACAGATGAAATCTGTAAGAGGTCCATCACTTCCTGGTGTCTATGAAAAGACTGATGCGATAAGGTCTTTCAGAACATCAACCCCAATCCAGGAAGTACTATTTTGAAGTGCCACAGTTTCATCAATGTCCACTCTGCACAACTGAGATTAACTCATAGTTCCACAATTAGAGTTTGTCGTCAAAATGTGCATTGGTCTCCTCCCCCCATGAATTTTGTCTGTATTAATGTAGATGACTCTTACTTAAATAATGTAGGTGGAGTTGGTATAATAATTCGCAATTTTGCGGGTGAGCAGCAAGCCGCTAAATGCATCTACCTGACAAATATTCGAAGCGTCGAGCAAGATGAATGTATGGGACTGAGGGAAGCGGTTTTTTGGGCAAAAAGCTTAGGGCTGGAGAAAGTACATTTTCATCTTGACGCGCTGAGAGTGGTGGAAGCAGTTAACAACAATGCCTCTATAAAATGGCAACTTCTCAATATGATAATAGATATTCAAATTCCATTTCGTAGTTTCTCCTCTTGGAAATGTTCTTATGTTCCTAAAGAGGGTAATAAAAGTTGCTGACATTCTCTCTAGGTTAGCAAGAGAGAATGCTTTAACTGATTCTTCGTCTGACTCTTCTCCTGTTGAGATTAGAGCACAATTATGTGAAGACCAAACTCATGTACCAGTTTAATTTTCATCAATGCGATTACTTCTTTTCGCTTCAAAAAAAAATATATGCTATAGAATTTTACCATTTTGGTGTTTTGTAGCATTACGTGATGACTATCTATTGAGTTTAAATTTGTATGGCTCATATAGATATCGTTTGACGTCACATTAACGGAATTCCACAATCTCGGCCAAATTATATTTTTTTGAGCGGAAAATGGGTCATTTGTCCAAATATTTTTAAATCACGGTTCAAATGGACGAGTAAAAAATAGTTTGGGTGAAATGGCGATAAAAAAATAGTAAGGATGAAATTGGTTTCATCCTAGCTTAAATTTAAAAAATAGCAAGGATGAAACTGGATACATCCTGTGTAAATTAAAAATAAGAAAAAATATTTGAAAATGGGCACGATGAAACTGGTTACATCCTTCCTATTTTTAAATTTTTTTTCATTTAAACAGTATCAAAATCTAACTGTCCATTTCACCCAGGAATTGTTGATTTTGGTCTTTTTAACCAATTTTGTGTTTTTTGAGAAGAAAATGTTGTATTTGGAAAGTATAAAAGTGTGTGCAAGAGATTGAATCCAAAGTCTCCCCGAAAAAGAAAAACATCAACTTATTACATATTAAACAATTTGATTCATGGAATATCCTTTGAATATCTCAGTAGAAGAGCTCCATAACAAAATATCCAAAACAACTGAATGAATTAACCCATCCTTAGATTTTCCTCTTCCCCGCCCCGAGAACTCTATTGTTTCTTTCCAGCCACACTTCCCACATAATGGAAAAAGGAATTAGCTGCCATATAGTTATTTTCTTCACCTTACGGTCATCCAATCTCCAACTCTTCATTAAAGCAGAGAAATCATTTGGTATTACCCACAACACTAGAAGAAAAAAAGAAAAGAAATTCCAAAAATGAGTTGCCCAACTGCTTTTGAGAAACAGATGATCCAATGTTTCCACTGTGGAGTCACAAAATAAACACAGATTTGACAAAATGACCAGACCTCTTCTTTCCAACATGCTCTTAGTAGGAATAGAGTAATGCATTCGGTGACGGAGCCGGACATTTTCCCAAGTGGGGGAAAATTCATATGGTAAAAAAATGTATATACTAGCTGGTATGCGGCCAAAGGCCGCCCGATTTTTTTTTTTGGCATCTTTATTGACTTTTTAATATTAACCAAGTGAAAATCAAATTATAAAAAAAATTTAGTTAAATTAGATATAGTAATCTAGATCGTTTTTTTTGTTTTTACGTCATATATTTGATGTATTTTTATTGATTTTACATGAGTTTTATAATTTTCACCCCGTTAAACATAAAATTTCAATTTTATAAAGCATATTTTCCCCCACAAGACATATAAATTACAAAAATTATAAGCCTAAATTTGTGGAATTAAAGAATCAAGTGGGGTCGGCGGACCCCATTTTCCCCTACATCCCTCCGTCCCTGAATGCATTGCTTCCCACATCAAAAACAAACCTTAGGAGGAGCCATTTTTCTATTGAAAGCGTGGGGTACACCACCAACGTTTTTTAAGGCAATCTGTATGGACAAACTCAATACTACTCCGAGAGTAAAACTCGATCAAGGAATAGTATCTAGATTTCTATCCCTCTCTCTCTTGCAATTAGATCATTTAAATAATCAAATCCGTGAACCTAATTAAAAAGAGATTACTTGGACGGTACCAAAGACCAATGGCCAAGAATCAGTCAAGTCGTATCAAAAAAACTAGGTCGGATGTATCTACTAAGATTGATCTTTAAATTATAAAGATAAACAATATAATGCGGGAAAAAAAAAACAGACACCAGAAGTTTTCTTAATGAGGAAACCGCAAATGCAGAAAAACTCCGGGACCTAGTCCATATCGAACACCAAACTATATTAATCCGCTACAGACACTAGCCTACTACCAATTAATTTCGGACTGGAATGTAGTTGAGCCCTAATCGAGTCTCCCACTGATTAAGGTACAGTCGCCCTCTTTACGCCTCTTGAATCCCTGCAGGAATCCGCGCAATTAATTCCCTTAGCTGACGTCACACCAACTAAGAGTTGCTTCAACTGAATTGAAGACTTTAAACCAATCTTCCTCCCACAGATTAAGCCTATATATGATTTCCTTTACAATCAAAATGTTTGATCAAATGTGAAGGAAATCGATAGCAATAGACAAAGTCTGGCTAAACTCAAAATCCGGACTTATGAAACCCAAAGTGCATTCTAGATTATTATTCACCTCACAAGTATAAAACTTGTGGAATCAACAAAGTTTGACTCGAAGAGAACTTTGATGATTTCTATCTATCTTGATCAAGTGAGCAACTCAATAATCGATCAAGATCAGGATACTCGAGTTATCAAGAAAAGATAAATGGACCTGGCTTCACGAATCCCTATGAAGTCTTTGTAGTCGTTAAACCCTAAAAGGAATTAGGAACAAAACGAATCTAATTACAACCAGGATGCTAAGGTAGTGTCGGGATTAAAAGGTCCAAGTTGCTTGAAATTCCCCTTTTATCATTGCTAAGTTGAATTTGTGAGAATTTTTGATACCTAATCCACCTTTATTAAGTGGCTTGCATACGCAGACGTAAGATTTAGAATGTGGAAACTACTACCACACCCATTTTTCATATTTTGGTCACTGTGAAACCCACGCCCAGAAACCCATTCTTGGTGATATAATACAGACCCATAATTTTGAGAAATTATGTTTTCATTTTTATTCTTTCTAAACTAACCTAAAGGGAAAAACGATTATCATTACTAAAAACTCTAAAATCACCCGATTCATCTTAGATCTCATCTTCTTTGTTCTTCTCTTGATCTCGACAGCTTCATCACCATCTTAATATTCGATTTCCAATAAATTGACGAAGAAGAACCGATAAAAATCTTTATCAAGTTGAATATGGTGATTCAATCGTTATCAAACAATCTGAAGATCCAATCGTTATCAAATAAATGGAGGTGCATCCATGGTGGATTTAGATCCAGACGAAGGAAGAAAGAAGGTTGGTGGTGGTCTGTTGGAGATGAAGAACTTAGGGTCTGAAATTGATGATTCTATGAATAAAAGAGATGATATTGTGTGTTATTTTGGAACGGGATTTGAATCTGAGAATGATTTTGGTATGAATTGAAGTTGCAGATGAAGATTGGTGAAGAAGATGAGGTCGACAGGTTTTTTTAGAAGAACAAGTAAGGGCTTGAGAGGAATTGAAGATGAGACGGTAAGGAAGAATGTGTTCTCGATTTCATAGGAAAGGTGATAAACAAGACAAGTTGATGAATTAGGAGTTTAGAAACTGCAAATTAGGGTTTGAGCAATTTAAGTCAACAGATAGAGAAGATGAATGTCTGATGCCGATCGATATGGGGAAGATAGTATTATTGTTGAGGTTGCATAACCTGTAATGCATCTACAAAATTCGTTGCATAATTTGTTATGCAGTCCCGAAAATGGTTGCATAACACGTTATGCAGCTATTATTGTAGGTGCATCACAAGTTGTGCATTTTTGTTTTTCTCTGCATAACATGTTATGCAGTCTAGAGAATGGTTGCATAACACGTTATGTAGCTACTTTTTTGTTAGTATTGAAACCAACAAAAAAACAGGCTGCATAACTTTTCATGCACCTACAATAATATTTTCATAATATGTTATGCAGTCGAGAAAATGGAAACATAAAGCATTATGCAACCATATTATTGTAAGCACTGAATTAAAAAAATTGATGCATAATCTTTTATGCATAGAAGGAAATGGATGCATAACATGTTATGTATAAATTAATAGATGCATGAACCAAAATATGGTCGCATAAGGTTTTATGCATCTTTTGTTGTGTCTGCATAATGTATTATGCATCATTTTTGGTCGTTGCGTAATGGTTATGTACCAAATTTTCGAAAATTTTGCTTAAAAGAACAATCGCCTCTAATTTGTAAAGTTCCAAGACGCAGTTTTTTAGATATGTTATATATCCAAGTTGAGTTGCCAATTATACCCCTGAAAAATTAGGATGCATAACCCGTTATGCACACATTTTCAAAGTTTCATATAATTATGGGTGTCACGGAAACTAAAAATAATCTTGAACCTGACAATAAAAATATAATTTTTTTGGGTCTACGACTAATTTCCCCATTTAGGATAGTGGTCGAGTTGGTCTGAGGCCCTATATTAAACTAAAGTTTTCGGTCTGGGTCTTAATTAAAATTAACCTTGGCCTTGTTTGTTTGGCCTTGTTTCAAACCCCCACTGCCAACATGATTTCCCTTCTTTTTTAAGTCGCGAAAGATCCTTGGTTCGAACCTTATAATAGACATGATTCTTTGTATTTTTAAAGCCGATTTCACGATGTTCTTTCCAGTCTTGAATCTTGTATACATGTCAGTTGGTTTCCTACCTCTAGATTTTTATAACATGTTTGAGTCCAGAATAATTCATAAAACCCCTAAGACAAGCCATAATGAGCTACCTCTAGATTTTTATAATAATTAAGTTTCAGTATATAAATTTGATGAATAACAAAAAAACAATCGAGTGAGTGTTGAAAACTAGTATCATTTCCAAAGAAGATGACACATCAAAATGCCCCAACAACAGATCAAAAGTACAAAGCAACCCTTTTCAGCGAGCCAAAGGACACTCGAAACCTCTTGATGGTTAGGTGGCCCTTATGTGCAGAGCAAGTTCTATTCAGGTACTCCTAAAGATGCATCAATGGTACAATGATTATCATGTACAATTATTAGAGAAAAGATAATCTTTGTAGAGCAGAAATGCATGTGAAGGGTTAGAAATGTTATATGAAATGTCATTAGAGAAATGAGTATCCTTTACAATAGTAGACATGGGATTACATGTATCTTGCCAGGACACATTAGTGGTACACAACATGTTTAATCCGCCCCCTCAAACTTTACCACAGAGACAGGTAAAGTTTGGAAAATATAAGAAGAACAAAGAAAACCAAAACAACAAACTGACAACAGAAAACTTCAGTTTGGAAGAAAAAACAAGATCAACCTGACATTGGAGAACAGAGTTAAGTTGGAAACTAAAAAACAAAACGAACACAGATTGACTGACTATATAGCCAATATAGCAGCTCCTCTCGATAGCCATCAGTAATCCCATTGCATCTGCTGTCTCCTGAGCTCTTCTAACAAACAAATTTGTTCTTGCTTAATCGTTTGGTATGAGATGTAACTGCTGAGCTTCTTTGAGAAACATATCTGCTAATGTTTTTGTTTGGTTGTGGCTTTTAAAGAGTTAGGTTTTTTATTGAAACTCTTGAGTTGGCGTAGAAACACAAAACTCATTTCAACAACGACCTTGCAATATTTATCCATTGTGACATTATGACAGTCACTTAATTTCTTTTATTTATTTCTCATAAGATAAGTCAATTAATATGCACACATTTGTAAAAGTTTATACAAGCCATTAGAAATGTGACACATGATGAATCGTGAATGATGGCATGAGATAAAGAAACACATCATTCAAAAACATTAAGAAATATTAAAAAGTTATGAACCGGAATTCATAATTCTTTACCCTACATTACCCTAAACAAACCAAAATCATCCATGACAATCTCCTGTATTATCCACAATTTCAGTATCAAGAGTATTTAAAAAACCTATAATTCAAGAAACATTAACAAAGATATAAGAAAAGGTTTTGAACCAAATTCACAACTCCTTACCCTTGATTACGCTAAACAAACCAAAATCATCTATGAAGGTGCTAATCTCATGTTATCCACAATTTTAACATCAAGAATATCAAATAAAACACATAATTCAAGAAAAATTAACAAAGATATAAGAAAAGGTTTTGAACCAAAATTCATAATTCCCCACCCTAGCTTACCCCAAACAAACTAAAATTATCTACATTCCACAATTTCAGCATCAAGAATATCAAACAAAACACATAATTCAATACACATTAACAAAGATATACGAAAAAGTGTGAACCAAAATTCATAATTACCTACCCGTGATTACCCAAAACAAACAAAAAACATATATGGCAATGCCAATCTCATACTATCTACAGTTTCAGTATCAGGAATATTAAAATAAAAAACACATAATTCAAGTAAGATTAACAAAGATATCAGAAAATATTTTGAACAAAAATTCATAATTCCCTACCCCAGATTTCCCAAAACATACCAAAATCATCTATGACAATGCAATCTCCTACTATCCATAATTTCAGCATCTGGAATGTCAAAGAGAGCACATCATTCTAAAAACATTAACATAAATATAAGAAAAAGTTTGGAACCAAATTTCAAAATTCACTACCCCAGATTACCAAAAATACACCATAATCATCTACGGCAATATCAATTTCCAACTTTCCACAATTTATGCATTAAGGACATCTAAAAAAACCCATAATTTATGAAACACTATTTAACAAGAAATTCTCCACAAGGATGAAAATAAAATTTATTAAAGAAAGAAAAATAAAATTAAAACTAACAATAACAATAACACCAAAAACAACAAAGAATGTATTCAAAACAAAAACCGAAAAATCGAATTGAGAGTTAAAACTTACCAAAAAATCGACATATACGATGATACACACCCAGCCTTGTTTTCAAGTATTTTTCCAAATGTCTTGACGCTAGTAGATCTCGATTTGAAACTCACTCCTGACTATAGGATTTACTACTTTATTTCCTTCGACCACCATCTATGATATTAAAATCTTGAAAAAAAATCTTTCTAGTGGATTAAGTAATTATAAAAATCTTTAAGTTTTCAAGTGTATATAACGATGTCGAACACTGATTTTGAAGAAATTGCTTCAGGCAATACCAACGTTGATAATTTAAGCCTAGTATGTGGTGATCTAACCAACGTGAGAGTTGATGTTCATGAAGATGAATCCGGTGAGATAATAAAGAATCAGCATGGGTTTTGGTGAAATGTGTGAGGGAGAGAGATAGTTCTTTTTTTTTTTAGATTTTTTGTTTGAATCTTGGAGGGATTTTAGTGTTTCTTTCTCGAGTTGAATGAATTTTCCTTTCTAATGCTGACAACGGCTTTTAGTGTTTTTTTTTTGGATTATAGACAGCCTGAGTCCCGATATTATAAATTCTTTTCTTTTTAGAGTCATCATCCCAAAGAAAATTTCTTATCATCTTATCAATCTTTTTTCTAATGGATCATGGTGCAAGAAAGATTGACAAATAATAAATGTGAAAACTAGCCAAAACACTTTTGGTGAGAGTAAACTTACCTCCTCTTGATATCGTTCTCCCATTCCAAGAGGAAAGTCTCGAATAATAAGATTCAATAATCATCTCCCACTTTTGAGTGCCACTAAATTTATCACCCAAAGGAAAACCGAGATAAATACTTGGAAAATCTGACCTCTTGCACCCCAACATATTATCAAATTCATAAATGGCTTCATCGAGAGATACTCCAAACAAACAACTGTTAGCAAAGTATATTTTTAATCCCGAGGTTAATTCAAAATGTAAAAGTAAATACCGAGGAGAATCTACTTGTTCACGCTTTGCATCAAAAAAACAATGGTATCATCAGCAAATTGGAGATGGTTAACTTTAGTTCCCTCGTTCTTCACCTTGAAACCCGAGATTTTACCAACTTATTGTGTCTTACTCAACATATGACTCAAAATATATCCAGCAATGGTAAAAATAAAAGGAGAAAGAGGATCACCTTAACGAATACCCTTCTCAATACCAAAAAACCTATGAGTGATACCATTCACAAAAACCGAAAATTTTGAATAAAATAAGCAATTTCGTATCCAAGAACGTCAAACGTCTACAAAATCCATTTTAAATAAGACTTCATTTAAAAAGTTCTAATTCATATTATCAAAACCTTCTCCAAACACTTATAGCGTGTTTGGATACAATTCAGCTTCTGACTTCTGCTTCTCCAGAAGTAGAAGTCAGAAGCAGAAGTCAGAAGTCCAGATTTTTTGTTTCACAAAAAGTCGACTTTTCTGCTTCTAGAAGTCATTCTGAAATTCTAAACCCAAACCGACTTCTTTCTTTTTGACTTCTAGAATTCAAAAATTTACTTCTGAATGTGTTTCCAAACGCGCTATTAATTATTAAATTAGTTGGTGCATATCACATTAGCATGCCACATATCTTCGATTATCATCTCGTGGAAATCCTCCAATCATTATTTGCACCATAAGTTGGGATCACATTCCAATCTTCCAAAAATATCTCGGTTCTTGCGCTTCCATGTGCATACGTTGGAAAACAAGCACCAAATAAAGTGCCATATTTTCACTAGTAGAAAAGTGACATTTAGTAACAGTTCAAGCTTTTGTAAGGTAACAGTTCGTAAATTACCTGTTACTAAATGTTAAGTTGTTAAATAATAGTAACATTTTTTTGTAAGAACTGTTACATAGTGTCATCTAGGTTGTATATTGTAACATTTTTCATAATAAGTGTTACTATATACCCTGTTACTATATACTCATGTTACTCTAACACATTTAATATGTCACCATAGTTGACATTATCGTGACATTTTTTAGACCAACTGTTACGATATACCCATGGTACCGTAACATATTTAATAAGTCACCGTAGTTGACCTTATCATGACATTTCTATAAAAAAACCGTTACTATTCATCTACATAACTAGTTATTTGGAAATCCATTTCAAAAAGATTACCTAGCTCTAGACCGACATGTCACAATTTACTTTTTGATTTAATTTCATGCAATAAGATCTAGCCATGGCTCATGAATGGTTATCTAAGGTTTAACAGAAATTAAAATCTAATAAAAATAATAAACAAGTGGTACGATATGTAGAAATACTACAATATAAATGTGTTGTAGTTGGGCGGTGACAACGAAGGTGGCGGTAACGAAGGTTGTGGTAGAGGTCGATAGTTTATTGTTTAACGATAATAAGAATTTTATATAGATAACATTAACCAAAAACAAAGTATGGAATAGTGGTTCAAAAGTTATAGTTAGGTGTAATAGATCTCAAGGTTGAATCCTGTGAATAGAAATTGTATAGAATTTATATTTCAAGATCAAGAAGCCCAATTTGTGGTTGTGGAATGGTGGCGGGTATGGTGGTGATGGTTGCGGCTGTTCTGGTGGTGGAGGTGGTGGCGGCGCTAGTGGTGGAGTTGGTGGTAGTTTCATTATAAATTTTTACCTTTATACTGTTTTTGATGACAGTTTTCATAAAAACCGTTACAGTTACTCAAATAATAGCAACATTTTTATGAAAAACAGTTACCATAGCAAATTATTTAGTAACACATATTGACTAAATTGTTACCAAAAACTATTAACAGTGACAGTTTTAGAGTTTATAAGTCATTTTTCAATAGTCATTCCGTAACAGGTTTTATAAACTTTCCGTAACAGGGGCTTTAATAACACCGCAGAAAAAACTAACATTGTTACAGAAATAATACAATAACAGTTTTTAATTGTCACCGAACATCAGTTTTTTACTAGTGTTTATCCTTGTGAGATTGGGGTATACCCAGATTAATTGGGGTATACCCAAATTTAAATGAACTAGTGCCCTTACTAAGGGGAGGCCAAAATGTGGTAAAGTTACTTTAGTACCCCTGCACTAATTAACCTAAAACTAAACCCTAAACTTAAAAACTAAAAACTGTTTAATCTTCCTCTAATGTATCTTCTCCAATCCCTCTCCTCTTCTCCTTCCTTCATCTTATTCCATCCAACCAAAAATTTCAATTTTGATTTTCTACAAAAAATGGTTGATTCTAAACGATAGAGTAGCAAGAGAGATTCAACAGGTAACATGAAAAGATCCAAATAAGAGGGAAAAGGTAAGGCAAAAGTTGGAACGAGTAAACCCAAGAATGAAATCCTTGAATATGCTGAAAAGAAACCTTTACCGACGAAAAGAAGACTGTAAGTGATTTCTAAACTCAAACTCGTTATTCTGATGTGTTGTATAATTGTTATATTAGGTTAGATTATCAAAAATTATGATTTATGTGTTTTCAATCAGCAAGGTCGATAATTTAAAACAACGCCGACTGTTGGTATTTTGTAAGAGCCGGCATGGTCTCAGGATGAATAACCTGCCGACTTTTCATAACATCCATGGAGACTGTTAAACAATAACCAGGGCCGACATGGTATCCAATAACGAACCCTGCCGACTTTTTTATAGTCGACATATTCTTATACTTGTACCATTCCGACTTTAGGTCACAGGAACCTTAATTTTCTGAGTTAACCGTCGGCATTTTTCTTGTATAGGACCTCATCGACTGTGTGTTGGTCGGCTTGGTATATGATTACAACCTTGCCGAGTAAGTATTAGTCAGCGATGTATAGACTCTTGACCTTGCCGACCCTATGACCAAAACCATGTTTCAATGTGTAAAAATTTATATCTTTTATTTGTGCATTGTTTAGGTTCCCAGAGAAAAAAAAAAGAAGATCTACCTTGTACGGTAAATGCAGAAGAGCTATTAGAATTTATTGACGGAATTTATCCCAATTTAGAAGATCATAAAGATGAAACTGAAGAGAATTTCCATGTACGAAAGTTACTTCTGATGGGTAAGAAAGATCCTGAAGAATTCCTAAGGTTTATGCACAGTCCTAGCAATCCCCTCAACTATGTTGAATGCACATCATCAGAGGAGGAAGAAGAGGAGGTTGATCTAAGAACTTTTTTTAGGGCATGTGACTTTTCTGGAGTGAACCCCTATTACAATGAGGTCGGTGACTACATAGGTCCAGATAAGGGAAAAGCAAAAGCTTATGCTGGTGAAAAAGTTAGTCTTGATGAATAAGCTAGTGATGGGGAGGAAGATAACAACAATGAGAAGGATCTATGAAATTTTTAAACTTTATTATGTTTTACTTGCTTTAGAAACTTAGTTTGTGGTTTGAACTCTTACATTATGTTTTGAACTCTTAGATTATGGTTTTAGACTTGTTAAACTTATATTAATTTTCAGTTTCAGTTGCTTTAGAATTTATTCTTTTTTGTGCAGTTTTAGACAATATTAGAGTTGCAGTAAGTCGGCACGGTTTGTAAGATCGACCTTTCCGACCATACCATGTTATGTGCTATAGTGCTGTCAAGGATAGGTAGTCGGCATGGTTTGAAATCTCAACCCTGCCGACATGTTAGTAGTATAAGAATATTATTGTTTAAGTACAAAGTAAAGGCCATTGAATGCTCAACGACTATAAATTTCAAAATCAAGATATTAGGTGTGTTGTTATTATAAAAGCATTCTCAACTTCATCTTCAACCTTGCATAAAGAATGGAAGTTTCAAGTGCAACACAACCAAATATTTGTAGTCTTTGTACACTAAGTGGTCATTTTGCAAACGATTGTCCCCTTAAAGGAAGCAAATGCACTATTGAAGGTTGTAAGGGATTCTTATTTCTCATGAAAGCTGCAGTAGGAGATGTACATCAGCCGTATGCTTCAAAATGCACTTGTTGTGGGTTTTTCTATTGGATAGATGAGCGCCCAGCTCCGTATGAAGATGAAGTTGCTAAAATCAACCTTATACCATGCGCAAATCCATGTTGCGGCGGTAAGATGAAGCTAATTACCTCTCCTAAGAAATTTTGTACCGGAAAAAGATACTATCTATGTCCCAAATGTGTTAGGGTTAAGTTTTTAACGTTTGTATGCTTTAATTAAGATTTGTATGCTCTAATTGAGTCTTTAAGGTTTGTATGCTCTAATTAAGTTTCAAAAGTTTTTTAAGTTTTTAAGAATCCTTGTATTCAATGTTAGTCGGCAACATACTAAATCCAAAGCGTACCGGCTTCTTAGCAGTCGGTACGCAGAGTCTATTAACACTGTCGGCGTACGTATAGTCGGCAGGTTTATCCTAATACATCCTGCTGACTACAATGTGTGAGAACATCCAGGAAATTTTTTTTTTTTTTTTGTTGTTGATCGGCATGGTTGTCCTCATAAACCATGCCGACCTCAAAAAAGTCGGCAGCCTAACGAAAAAAAGACCTTGCCGACCCTGGTACAGTCGCCACTGTAGGAGGGAAACAACCATGCCGACCGTACCAGGCCTTTTTTCATGTGTTTTCATGCAGTGCAGCAGGCAACCTGACGAAATCAAGACCTTGCCGACCCTCTGGAGGTCGGCAAGGTCGTGTGACAAATACAATGGCGACCAAAGGAGTATACACCAAAAAAACCACATTCATTTGTAGTACTCCAAATTACATTACACAAAACACGAATGCGATTACAAAAGTACTCCAAAAAGATTCCTTATTCCCTAATCGTAATCACTCATCACTCAAATTTATAGGAGGGAGTTCATTCAAATCTATTGAACCTCCTTTAGTCAAATCTATGGGACAATCCCTAGACTCATCTAAAAAATTCCAAAGGTCCATGTTGTCCTCATAAAGTTTCACCCATTCCTTGCTCTTGTTGTTTATGAACTTCTCCCAAAAACTAAACCTACAAAGAGGAGGTAATGGACATTCCTTGTTGAGTTGTAGACCAATAAAATGATTTTTATCCACCAAAGCCATAACAATTCTTCTATGCTTGAGTTGATCTACACAAACCACATGCTTCGGTGCAAATGCTGTAGATAGTCCTTTACTAAAAAAATGTACCACGCATGACCACGTATCCGCCAATAGATGGCCACACTCCGGCATTCTCATGGATAGCATGTTGCACTGTCACAATCCCATTTTGACTTGTGAAAAGTAGACCTTTTAGTCTCCCATGAGCTTGCTCTACCATACTTATGGATTCAAGTTTGAAATGTTTATAGTCATAAGTAAAAGCATATACAAAACTCTCTTTGTGTGGCCTCAACTATTGTTTCTTACAATATTACACTACTTTGGGATAATTACTCTCCCGCTCATCCTCGAACTCCTTCAAGTTTATCTCATATATAACAATACTCATTGACCAAACCACCTTATCTCACGCTTTCATGAATAACCCAAACTTGATCTCACTTTCTTTCCATTCTTCGTCTTCTTTCTTTTTTTGTCTTTCTTCCTCTCCTCTTTAGTTAGTTTGCTAAGACGTTCATCTTCCTCCTTTTCACGTTTAGTGCTTTCTTTGCCTTTGGCTTTTGGATATGATTCATACAATTCTTTCTAAGATTGCATTATATATGCCAAGTGCAAAGCAAATTTTGTGCATTTGGAAAAACTATCCTCACGACGTTCATTATTGCCTGCTCATTGTCGGTCACTATAACCCTGGGAGTCTCGTCTTCGTGGTAGAGAAGCTTCAAAGTTTCCAATCAAATATAGCTATCATCCTTCTCATGATCCATAAAACACCATAACACCGTGAACGATTGCTTATCCGAGGTTTGTCCTACAATGTTCAACAAAGGCATGTTGTACCTATTCGTCTTATAAGTATAATCCATGAACAAAACTTGGTAAAAGCAACGCACCAATTGAATCATATCGGGATGCGTAAGAAAAATACGATCCACCAAGCCCTCCGATGACTCATGATGTCTCACCGTGTAATTGTATTTGTGTACTAACCATTGTGATTCTTCCATCACCTTTCTTCCATCCAATTAAATTCTTTTGATAGTTTCCTTGGCCGCATAAATTGTAGACAATGAAGAGAGGTTATTCTTGTCATCTCTCTTGAACTTACAAAGGAGCTTGCTTGGTTTGATTCCCAACCTTTTTCTTACTTGTTCGAACTCGTGCGGTTTCAACTTGGCAACTTGACAATGCCCAACAAGAGTTACCGGATCTTTATGGTTATGCCAACCAACATCAACTCTATTCATTCTCCACACGTTATCGGTTTTCTTGTTCCTCCAAAATATAATCTTGAATGGGCATACACACTTCTTTGACTTCGTCTTGTACACCTAGTCGTCTTCTTATCATACACATAACCCTTTCTCTTGTGACTTGCGTCCGGCGAACCATAACACTCGCATACCATTTCAAACCGCGTATCTTTTTGTTGGGTATTTTTCACTAGAACGCACATCTTCTCTTTTGCTTTCTCAACAATCCAATTGACCGCCTAGTTTTTTTCCTCCCAATCCAAATAATTAGTGTAATGTGCGGAAGTATCGGGATCCCTAATATTGTGAGCTTGAGGCTGATCCGTCATCGGTACCAACGCAACAATCTAAAAAACATCAAAAGTTAGTTGATATGTATTACCAAAGTCGGCAGGGCCGACATATAAAACCATACCGACTACGAAGTACCCGGCATGGTAGAAAAATTCAAAAGTGCCAACCGAAATAAGTCGGCAGGGTCTACGTATCCACTACAATGCCGGCGTAAGAATTTTCAAATCACGACTCCTGTGTTGCAAAAAACTGGAAGTCGGCGTAAGAAATATCTCTAACTCCCCCCCCCCCCCCCAAAAAAAAACCTCCTCTACTACTTCATACTCTTTCCTACTCTCGATTATTTCCAAACCCACTCATATAAATCAACTAATTAATCTAATCATTTCAATTAAATTAATGTTAATCATTGCAGGGGCATTTAGAAATTACAAGGATAATGGATGGCTTCTTTTACTTCATAATGACCTAGCTTTTGTCTCATTAGGTATACCCCAATAAAGGCTGGGGATCGAACCCAGAGTCTCTGGTTTCGTAGACCAGCACCTTATCCATTGGGCCACAGAGTCATGGTTGATTGACGTTCTGTTTTCTGATAAAAAGCACTAGTTGGTCAGTCCTCCATTTATGAGCATAGCTAGTAATACTGGATCGCACTGCATCAATTGAGGCATGGAGATTGATGGGTTCTCGAAATCATACATGGTGCAGACATGCCTTCGGAAAAAGAGAAAGAAAAAGACATGTGAAAAAAAAGAAGCTAAAAGAGTGTTGATTAGATTTTAGTTGCATCACAAATATATCCACGCCTATTCCTAGAGCAATACAGTGTAGCAAGCTGCTAGCTCGTTCTACATTTACATGTTTCAGATATCGGTTCGCTTGTTTATTTATGAGACTGCTGAATCAAAATAAACTAATAATAGCACGACTTAGAGTATACAGCCTTGTGAATTACCGATACAACCTTGAGCAGGTTGTATCGGTATCAAGAATTTGCACTTTCCCTTTTGAGCAGGTTTATTATAATTAATATCAACAGAAATGCTTTTTCATGAACTGGATGAGATAGTGAAACACAAAACCATTGCAAGATGAATAAGGTCATCGTCATAGTGGTTGTATATAGCTGTATCATGCATAATTAAACCAACAACCAAACTTCAGGTCAGTTGAATTGTCAAAAATATCATTTCCCTCCAAATATCGATTCACAATTATTATTATTATTTTATTTTATTAGCTTTTTAATTTTTGCTTTTTCGTGTAAATAAGATATCAACCGACTGGAACAATTGTGGCCATGTCCTTTTTCAGTTGTTAGATTTATGCAAAGCATACGGGATTCTTAAAAGACATGGCTTGAATGTCATCCAATACTTGAAGAATGTGGTATTGACCACACCGTTTTGTTTTGGTGGTCAGATTATGCAATGCGTATTTAACTTTTTGATATCTTTTTTACTAATACTGATTACTGTTCAAAGAAAAGAAAATCTAGCTATAAGCGAGAGATCATGATTCATGACAAGAAAAAACAAATGATAGTGTTACTGACGAGAAAGACCGAGATAAGAAGTCGACAGAAGATGCTAGGCGCGCATATATGCTTAATGACTCCTATGGATCATCATCACTGTCTTTATTGAAGATTGTTGATACTATTCAAAGGTTAGGAAATGATTACTATTTCAATGCTGACATAAAAGTTTCTCATCCGTTTTTTATCGCGGCGTCATTAGGGAGACCCTGAAAGAAATAGGAGTGACCAATAAGACAAAATATGATCATCCCATACCTAAATATAAGCCATCCTCCACAATCGGTTGTTAATTTTTTTTACGGAAACTAC
The DNA here is from genome assembly GCF_003573695.1 of Papaver somniferum. NCBI lineage: Eukaryota > Viridiplantae > Streptophyta > Magnoliopsida > Ranunculales > Papaveraceae > Papaver > Papaver somniferum. The sequence goes on along the minus strand of NC_039367.1, from coordinate 151,433,211 downwards.
AATCGGTAGTTTTATAAAATGTCTAGTGGAAGTATAATACTACCGACTATAAAAAACCCCAAACTGAAACTATGGATTTTTCATAATCCATAGTTTTATAAAATGACTTATAGAAGTTTTTGATGTTTTAACTTTCAGAATCATTAGTTAGTAAAAATGAGTTATCTGCCAATTTACTTGTCGCCCCAAAATGAAAATAGGCCAAAGTTGTGTAAAATTTGTAAGTCTTCATATCTCAACGTCGGTAGATAAGTTGTTAACTCAGTTCTCCGATTATGCATAATCGTAGGTAAATGTAATTAACTTAACCTCCCATTTTTGGTCGCCCCAAAATAACATTTTCCTAAAATCTTACGTATGTTGAGTTTTGAAAATTATCATAATCGGTAATTTATATAACTTGTATATCGTCCGATTACAGGTAGCCCCAGATTCATTCTTTGCCAAAATCCAGAGGTTTTGAGCACACATAGACCACCATAAGCCTCAGGTTTTCGAATTTTGGAGCTCATTTAATCGGTAGATAAGTTGTTAACTCAGTGTTCTGATTCTCTGTAATGTGGAAGCTAATGGAATTAACTTAATTTTCGAGTTTTGGTGTTTTTATACACAGAAACTGCTTTCTTTGAAAATATACAGAATCGGAAGATAGGTACATAAACATAACTTCCGATTGTGCATCAAAAATTCAACAGTTCTTGCGTGCGAATCATAGTTAAATCCATAAAGATAACTCTAAAACAATTCATAATCCATAAAAATAATCATTCATAAACCATAAACGTAATGTAAGAACTTATAATCCGACTTAAACCTTAAAAACGACATAGTCCGACACAAACTTTGAAATCCATAAAGTTAACAGAACATTGAGACCTTATTTTGTCCTCTTTGCTTTGACTTTAGGACCTTTTAAACTTGCACGACCACCACGACTTGGATTACCATCATTATCACCTTCATGTTCAGCCACATTGGTTTCATCATTTGGGACTTCACCTTGAGTGCTCGATAAGGCCCGGGATCTTTTATTCACCTTTGTTGCTGGTTTCTTGCCTTTTTCCCCAAATCGAGCTGCATATTCTTCATTGTCAATGTTATCAATTAATTCTCTGTAATTTTTTAGCTTCTCAATTGGCATAGGATCTCCGGACTGCATGCATACAATGTACCATTTGGATGATTTCCTCAACCTGCTCCGTTGTTTTTATACATAAGATATCATCAAACGGGTATTATTAAGATATTGAGTCATATTATTAAACAAAAAAAAATACTCACAAATATATCATCCCCAGATGGTTTTTCTTTGAAGATAGACTTATAAGGGGTTGCATCCGATGTACTCTTCCCTTTAAGATCACAGATTACATGAAGTTGAGAAACATTCTGGTACCATTCCATATACCCTGAAGAATTTTCATAACCTCGGTTGACGTGTATCCCAGGGTTGATCAAGAAATCCTTCCTTCTACCCCAATGCAACTGAACGGATGGTGTACTCGAGTAAACCACTGTGATAGAATCATTACTAGACTTGCACTGTTCCAGATCCAAGATGAAATTTCCATTCATGACCTCCCTTGGTAAACATTGTACATAACTGTGTTGTCGCATAACCCTTGAGGCATTGTACATCACATATCATGTGGGGTTCCATAACGGTCCAAAATAAAAGGAAAACTCGGACCGACCCGCTATATGTCCACTTGCCCGGTCTTCCTTGTGTGGATCAAAGCGTATGTCTGAGGCCTTCAGTGAGTCCAAAACCTCCCTCAGACGAATCAACAGCTTCTCCTTTGACCTAGAACGTTTGTCATTGAAGATGTACTTAGTTCCTCTAGGATCACCTTTCACCCACGCCGGGTTGACTAAGCTAATTTCAGGGTAGGGAAGTGGTCATAGATCCATGTCTATATAGATATGATACCAAGTATTAGAAAACCGATTGTTCAATTAGAGAGAGAAAAAAAACATAATTAAGTATGGATTAATAGAGTTAATCAAAATACCTGTAGTAGACTCACGTTCCCGGCAATTTAGCTAGTTTCGAGCCTCGAATCCTTTCTCAGCTCTTCCATCAACCACGCATGGCATTCCATGCCCCATGAGTATTCTTTCACTTTATTTAGAGGATGCAGTAGTTATAAAAGGTTGGCGTCTACCTTGTTTCCACTGGCATTGGGGAAAATGACACATCCCAATACACATAGAAGATATACGATGGCCGCATAGTTCACTTGGTCATCAGTTAAAGTTCCTTCCTTTTCTTTCCTCAAGGTGTCCTTGAACATATCCATCGGATTACTCATGTTGAATTGTCTAGTTCTATAAGAAGCGCACCTGTCGAATTCAACTTTTGATGTCGCTTCATCCCAACCAAAACACTGATTAGTTAGCTCATAAAGTATTTCCCACCTTAAAAACTTTGTGTACTCATACTTAATAGTTGTGCCATGGTCAGCGAGTCAAAGAATCTGCACAACAACATTTGGGGTAATCGTCATCTCCCCAAACGGCATATGGAAGGTGTCGGTCCCAGGATACAACCTCTCAACAAACGCCGATATAGCCACCCGATCATATTCCAACTTTGAATTCTCGGCAGCAGTAGCTAACCCTGAGTTGGCTATAATTGTCTTGAACCTTTCACATTCACCGTCTAAAGTACAATCCAACATTTTTGTTGGTACGGCGGTGGGTTTGAGTAGACGAACCTCATTAGAATGATACTATTAAACACACGAAAAATTAAAAAAAGAATCAAATTAACCTAAACCTATAACCCTTAATATCATCACGAAGAAAAAAACAATACGTTAATAGAAGGGATACGATTATTACCTTGGTTTCATAGATTTCTTTGCCCCATGAGTCTTTTTATCCAAATAACAATTGTCTTCCATGCAGCGGTAGCCCTAGGATTTGACCTTCAGGGATATTCTTCACCTTCAAATGTTGTAGGACAAGGTGTTTTCCTTTCTTAGTGTTTTGCTTCTTTCCAGCTTCTCATTCTCCTTGCGTATCGCTAGGTTTTCCTTCTTCTCGTTCTCTAGATTCAGGTTGAACACTTGGTTGAATATCTTCTTGTACTTGTGGAGCACTTGGTTCAATACCTTCTTGAACTTGTGGAGCACTTGGTTCTCTACCTTCTTGACTGCCTTGTTTAGTTCCATCTTGAGCACGTGAATTTTCTTTTGCAGTCATTTCTCTCCTTCCACTACCTGTCACTTTCTTAGTCCCTTCTCTCCTTGCACTATCTGAGGCAATTGCATCTTCAGCTTCCTTACCTCGTCTATCCCTAAACAACAAAATAAAGTACAATAGGTTCGTAAGAATATGTTAAATACAACCGTAAATTAACCTAAAAACATATTTCCGAATATACAAAATCGGAAGTTTACCTAAAAACATATTTTCGAATATCCAAAATCGGTAGTTTACCTAAAAACATATTTTCGAATATCCAAAATCGGTAGTTTAAGTTCAACATTCGCGCACGAATAAATATAATTGGAAAAAAAGGAAAAAAAATTCTAGCGAAAGAATAACATTCGATAGTTACACAAAAGTGTTTTTTACCGAATATGCATCATTTTTAGCTCAGAAACTTTTATGTTGTAATTAATCGGAAGCAAATAATCAAACATATCTACCTAACACTTACTCTAAACAATCGGAAGAAAATAATCTGCAAAATATCTACCGAATACTGAGTCTCTACAACTTCTAATCCTTTACTATATTCGGAAGTTTAAAAAACTATAAACCTCCGATTATAGAAATATTAAGGTTCAGTGAGGAACAAGGTTCTTTAATCGGTATGAAACGTATAAATTTTGCACCCGGATATGATAAATGTTATTGAGGAACGAAGAACACGACCATGTTAGGAAGATAAAACAAAATCTAAACTACCGATTCTGGGTTATACTGAAAACCCAAAAAAATAAATTCATGAATTCGTCGAATTAAAGCATTGGAAACCAAAAAAATAGCAGAATCTTACCTAATCGGAGAAATTTGAAGTTCCTTGAGAGTTTGGCTATCAGAATCACCAACATCAGGAACTTCATCTTCTTCGCGTTCTTCCTCATTTTCAGTTACAATCTCTTTAGTACGGGAATACGGTCCAATTTTTGGATCGTCCCCATAGTAAATGTTTTTCACTTTAGCTTTTCTGGGTTCCTTCGCTTTTATCTTTATAGAGAATAATCGACGATGATTTTTATTCTATGATTAACGAAAACGATGTATTGAAGCGGGGTTGAATGAGGAAAAATGTGTTTTCTCCTCTCTGCAATAGGGGAGAAGAAGTAAACAAGAGTTGAAAAGAAATGAAATGCGGTTTACATTGGTTTTATAAGTCAAAGGGAATAATCAGTAGTTTAGTCACCAACTCATTATCTACCGAATATTACAGTAGCCCCAAATTACAATATAGCAAAATTTTTAAAATTTCGAATTTCTCGATTTTTACAATCGGTAGTTTCGTCATTTCTTCTTTCTTCCGATTTTTACAATCTGTAGACCCAAATTTCAAATTTCAAAATCTCTATTTTCGAATTTGGGAACTACGATAATCGCTAGGTTAATAATTTAACTTAACATCCGATTATTCAGTTGGTTTTTGCCAAAATCTCTATTTTTCGAATTTGCGAACTACTATAGTCGATAGTTTATGAAGTTATTTATGAACTTCACCTATCTACCGATTGCTCACGGCCACAAGTTGCATTTCGAGTTTTATATTTTAACAATCGGTAGTTAATATCCGTATACTTACTACCGATTGTATAAGGGAAATTAGGTAATCTCCGAAAATTAAGACATCCCATAACCTTTCCTATGGGTTGGGAATAAAATAGTCGCCCCTAATTCTTTCAGGTCGCCACTAATGACGCCAGGTTTTTTATTGAGAAATTTCAATGCTGAGAAAAATGTTTCTCATCGGTTTTTTATTGAGAAATTGAGTCAATTGTCCAAATATTTTTAAAACATGGTTCTAATGGACGAGTAAAAATTAGTATGAATGAAATGGACACCAAAAAAATAACAAGAATGAATCTGGTTTCATCCTGGATTAAACTTTAAAAATAGAGAGGATGAAACTGGATGCATCCTGATGTAAATTAAAAATAAGAAAAATTATTTGAAAATGGGTAGGATGAAACTGTTTACATCCTGGCTATTTTTACATTCTCGTTCATTTAAACACTATCAAATTTTACATATCTTTTTCACTCAGGAATTGTCGTTATTTAGTTAATTGATCAATTTTGTGTTTTTTGTTCTGTTTTGCGAGTTGCGACGTGTTACCATGGCACAAGAATGCATCACAAGTTAGAAAACATGGATCTTTAAACCGTCAAATTCTACGTACATCAATGTGATAAATAAATAGGACAAATGAAAAATGTGTACAAGATAAGAAGATGGATATTTTTTCCTGTGGGTTTGGCATCATTGATCTACTTGTAAAGCTCGGTGCCCTGCTTGTTGATTGTTCCTTGCATGGTAACTTGGACCCTTTTGGTGTGACGTCCTGTCTCATGTGGACAACCGCAGAGAATGGGAAGCTACTTTCCAGAAGAAATGATACACTAAACTAATTTGTGAAGCATGCCTTGCATTGATTGTTGTTAAGAGCACAACGCAATTTAAAGGAACATCACCATTACAATTTAGTGTTTGGGTCATAAGTTTGTCCAGTGTTTAGTGTTTGGACCGTTGACCCGTTAATCAATCATATTTTCCAGTCAAACTGTTAGGATGGTTAGCAACTGTGGGTTTTAATCGTGAAGCCTTACAACGCTCATTTTGTGTTTTCGCGGAATCCCTATATGAAACCCCTATAAAAAAAAAGTCCCTTTTTCTTTCTATAACTAAAGAATAACAAATCACCTCTAACTGTCTGTGTTGTATGGGTTTCAGTTTTATTTTTAAAAATTGAGGATTTCCATCTTAGTGTGTAAGGCGGGATGGTTGACCTCCCTCGTCCCAAACAAAGATTGATCAAAAATAAATAAATATTTTTCACTATCTTAATGTATTTCATCTTTTCATAATTATGAAAAAAATAGAAATTAACATAAAAAAGCAATATTACTAATTATTATTATTTTATTGGTTTTTGGTAATACTAATATTGTTATAAGGTTTTCGTGTTACTACCGATCAGTGTATACTAAGGGTAATATAAGAAAACATAAGAAACATCTTACACAATTTGAGTCTCTAAAAATTTAATGTTTCTCATATGTGATTTATGTTATATCTTTATATACTTAAAATATAAAATTATATTTACGGTGTAATAACTTACTTGAGTCATATTATTAATTAACTAATGACACTATGATTTATTGATACCTACTTGGATTTTGAAATAAAAAATGTTTGGTGTACCGAAAAGGTGCACCGTGATTTTGATGTGAGAGAAAAAAAGATGGTGGACCCCACCTTTTATCCCCCTCCCACTGCAAATCTCCCCCAGGGCTTCCCTAACAGCCCTTTGGTTTCTTCACTGTGCAGATCGCGGGACACACCTTCGGTGTGTGTATCATCGCTGTTTTGAAACTATGCCCTCTCCCAGCTGTACAGAACCCCCAAAGTTTCAATTAAACACACACACACTAAGACAGTTATATAACAAGTTGCTCAAAGAGATGATATAAAAAAGACTAAGAAAAAACATACTTACACTTTTGTGAGTCGGAGGGCGATTTTTAGGGAGATTGGTCAGGCGACGCTGACTCGGTCAATCTCAAAAAATTTCATCATCTTCTTCGATTAATTCCTCTTCTTTTTTTCTTGATTTGTTCATCCTCTCATGTGATTATGATATTACTTTAATCCTTATCTTCTCATCGATCTAATTGTTCTAATAGTTCCCTTAGATTTCCTTTTCATGTTTTGATTTTTAAAACCCTAGTTTTATGATGGTCTAGTCTTTTCAATCCAATCTCCTCAATTTCTTCTATTTTTATCTTTAATCTTTGAGTTAAATTTTGTTTCAAGACTATGTGTTATTTGTTTGTTAATCTTATTATCATATATTTCTAACTCTTTACTTTTCTTTTCTGATTAGGTTATGAGATGAGGTAGTCGGCAACATAGAGTTCGGGTTTTCATCATCATGAGATTAAACAATGTGATAAATGATTAAATTGATGTATAGATGTTTCTTCTAGGTATGGTTCATTACTACTATCAAAGCTGCTTTATTGGGGTGAATGAAATTTCTTTGAAGATTGTTCTTGGAGATGCTATTCTTAGCATTATGAGATCCTACTTCTTGTAGGGATTGGTTTTTATTGATTTGGTTTCTCAGTTCTGAACTTAGACTACTTCTTGGATGCATTATTAAGAGTTTTTTATGCTTAGATGGTGTTTAGACTTATGATTGGTTGTTCTCTAGACTTATAGATTCTGCTTGTTGCCTGTTTAGTTTGAAGAATTATAAGAGTTTATCTTCGGAAATTGTTAATTTCAGCTTATCTCATTTAAATAGTGCAAGTATAATATTAGATAATCTCTAGAATATTTAAGAATGGTTATCATTTAATCATTTCTGATTAAAAAAATGTTTCATTCTATCTAATGTGAAGCTGTGAACAGAATTCTTGTAACACTTGACATGTTTTGATATTAGAGAACTTGGTTTTGTTACTTCAGTAGATGGTTTGTTGGTCTGTGGAGTGAAGTTTTGGTTTTTGGTAAGCTAATTACAGACTACTCAGAAAAGGCTAATACATTTGCGCTACAAGCAACTTTAATAATTGTTCTCTCTTTACACTTTATAAATAGCTGCCTCTTTTTTATGAAACTCATATTGTGGTTAGTAAATTGGAAAGTACCTTCTCTCACTGGTTTCTCATAAGTATGAATTCTTTTGATTTCTGAGTGTTCTGAGTTTATGGCTGTGTGATAGGTGTCTAAAACACCTTGATATTTATCTATTGTTTATGCTTTCTTTGTTAAGTTTTCTTGTAAATTATGTATCTTATGTTTTCTTTTGAGTATTTAGGTATTTTGGAGTTTTTTGGAACAAAAGAAGAAGAAACAGCGGAAAAGTCTCATCTCATGTGCAACTGTTGTTGGAGATGTATTATTTCTCATTATTTGCTTTTATTTCTTAATTTCTGTCTGAAAAGCATGTCGGCTTTAGTGATGCAAATATTTGTCTGAAAAGCACGACCGCTTTAGTGATGAAGAGAAATTGAAGAGAAGAAGTGGATTTGAGATGTAAGAAGCGGATTTTGTTGGCGGAAGATTTCGAAGAAAGGCGAAAGCGTCGGTTCGTATGCAAGCACGATTGAGAGCTCGGCGATTAGGGGACGACCTGCTGAATTGTGCTTATTGGCTGCTGTTGGTGGCTTGAATCTGATTGCCGGGTGCCTACACTCCGGGGCTCTCAGAGCTGGGGTGGATACATCCATTCTTCTTCCTACACAAAACCTAAATTTCAGAGAGAACAAATCATTTGTTCTATTTCTATACCTGGAACCGAGAGAAACTGTGGGAAAATACGGCTGGCTGTTCACTGAGATTGAGAAAGGAATTCATGGACAAACCAAGGTGATGGTGCTGTGTATGCTGGTGGTTTCAATTTTTTAAGGAACAGATGGAGTTTGCAACAGGAGAAACAATGAAGAAATGGAATCTGGTTGCTGTTGGAAATGGTTTCAAAAATCAGTGAAGATGGTTGATTTTAGATCGATTTCTGAGAAGATGGGAGATGGGTTTTACTCAAATTGAGTTTTAACCCCAAATCTGTTCGAGAATGAGGTGATTTCACTGAAGCTGATGTTGTTGATAAAGATTGAAGTTAGGGTTTGATATGGTAGTAATGGTGGAAGAGATTGACTGAGAAGGAATCGAGTGTTTCAAGCTCAGATACTGAAGAATTAGAGCAAGAGTGGAAATGGGATTTCCGTGGATTCGATTTTGAGGAAGAATCGGTGGTTGTCTGGTGAGAACATGAAGACTAAATGTGTAGTGGATGAGCTGGATTGCAGGATTGACAGTTTGAGCTGTAACAGATGGTGTTGCTGTGTGTTGTTGGCAGCTGAGATTACAGGGTTTGAGTTGTGTGTTTGAACTCAGTTGCAATTCACGGAGATTATGGAGCTGTGGATGATGGGGTTAGAATCTGTTTCATCAAGAAGAATGGATCTGATGCTGCTGAATGTATTACAGGGAGACAAGGAAGATACTGGTGATACAGTGCAATGGCAGTGGTGGATATGATGTTGTTGAATGTATTACAGGGAGGAGTTGCAGAGAAGAAATGGAAGCAGAAGCAAGAGATGATGGCAGTGAATGTGTGGATGGTTATGAAGCACAGATGGAGATGCTGCTGCAATAGTTCGATTGACTGGAGCTGTAAGTGAAATGAGATAAATGGATGGTTTACATACTGTTGTGAACATGGCTAGATGGAATTGCAGTTGGAACTGGTGCCAAGTTGTTCGCAGTGAACAAGGGAAGTGCAGGCCAGACTTACAAGCTGAGACAGTGTTGATATTGCAGTGGTCAAGCATTGGAGGAAGTATTGGAGTGAGCTGCAGCTGGAACTTAAGAAGATTGCAAGGAAAGCTGCAATGGAACTGATGCGTGCGGTGTTGCAGAGAAGCAGTGGATGCTGTAATGGAGTTGGTTCTGGTCATGGTAAATGAGAATTGCAGGATGGAGCTGAGAGTTACAGGAAGTTATTAGTGATGATTTGATGCTGCTGCTAATAGGGAAGTGTTGAGTTGCAGGCCAAGAACAACAGAATGTTGTGAAGCTGCGCAGCTGATTTATGGTTGAAGTGATATACTGGTTTTAAAGAAACTACAGGTGCTGTAGGTTGTGGAGCTGTTACATAAACGGAGAAGTGGGTGTATGCAGTGCAAGACTTCAACAGCTCAAGCTCAGGCCAGTGACCAAACCACTCAGACCCTGACTCAGATCTGACTCGTTCTCAACTCAGCTTCTGATTCAGTGACGGCGTTAGTGGTCGTTCACGTGACCGTCAGTTTTAACCGCTGACTGTAAGTTTGACCCCGGCTACAAGAGTTGTTTCCCGGTCACCTGAGGCGATTTCCGGTCGTTCACGTGAAGACTTGGACCTAATTTTGGAACAAGAGGAGCTATAAAAAAGAAGTCTTTCTACAAATTAGGATATCACGTATTTTTAACCTGGAGCTTTGGAGGAGAGCCGGATACTAGGGTTTGCTTATTGTTTCATCTTCTTTATTTTAATATTATGATGACGAACTCCATTATAATGAGTAACTAAAACCTTTCGTTGATTAGGGAGATTTCAAACCCGAATTATGAATCTGTAATTGATATGAATTAACTCGTTTTCTCGCCATTGTTTTCGTTATTATTTGATTTCTACTATGCCAATAGTGTTTATGGATTATTTTGTTGATTGTTTAAGTTCGAAATTAAATAGTTGATTTCATAATCCTATTGCTAGTTTTGAATTCTTCGACCCGTAATTGTTTAGAAAGATAAACACAAGTAGTAACATATGGGTATTGATGACGAGACTTTGTTAAGTACCCATATGTAGAAATTCACACTAGTAGGTAATTCAAGCTTTTGAATTTATTACTAGGAGCAACTTTATCTCACAAAACTTAGAGCATTTGTTTAAGTCACACCTAGTAAGCGTACCTCTAGGAAACTTGACAAGTAGAATCCGGTAGTTGAGCGCTTCCGTATCTGGTGAGCTTAGGAGATAATAACGGGATAGTTTGAGCGTACTAATTATCCTAGGGTTGTTAGTAACAAGATAATGTGAAAAACATAGTTATATATCAATTTGGTTTATGTTCCGTGGTCTAGAATGAATCCTTAATCAATTCATCTCATATTTGAATACAACTTTTGCATAACAACTTTTGCTAGGAATATTTGCATAACAACTTTTGCTTCAGACCTCCCTTGGGACAAATCTGCTTTCATTATACTACTTGCTAGTGTAAAGAATAATAGAGAAATATTATTTGCGAGTTGACACCTCGTCACTGTGCCTGAAGAAGTTGTCTATGAACCTAGGCCTATCGCAGTATTGCACCCTGAGCCTCTTTTCACTGAAGAAGAATTTAAAAATGAAGTTAATCTCATGATGGTGGACTCTTTGGATTCCATGGATGTTGAGCCTGCCTCTGCTCATAACCTTGTAAGTTACTTTGAACTGTTTATCTTTTAAGTCTTTTATTTAAAAAAGAAAATAAAAACTCTGCTTGCTCTGCATTTTATTTTATTTTGGAACCATGAAATTTCTTTGTTGGAACATGAATGGTTGTTACTCGGATAAAAAATGGATGCATTTGTTGAACATTTATAGAAAATTTAAACCTAATGTAAATAAGTTTAATCATCACCTTCCTTGTGATTCTTGGTATGCGGTGTCTGCTGTTGGTAAATATGGGGGTTTAGCTTTAGGTTATTTTACAAACTCAAATACTGAAGTGATAGGTTCTACCTTTAACATGATCCATATTGTATGTGACGTAACTCCGGTTATCAAAAATTGCTTAGTTTCTTTCATCTATGGTTCTCTGAATGCTCTTGGAATGAGGAATCAATGGAATTATTTGAATCATATGTATAAAGATGGTAATAGGCCTTGGATATTATTAGGTGATTTTAACTTTATTTTGCATACTTCGGAGAAACATGGTGGTAATCGTGATAATTCTGTTGCACCGGATTTCGTTAGAAATAGTTTGACTCAGTTAAAAATGAATGAAAAATTTTCTTTTGGTAATCCCTTCACATGGTATAATCGTAGGTCCAAGAATCCTTCTGAATTGATATTTGAAAAATTAGATAGGGGTTTTATGAATGATAAATGGGTCTCTGTACTGCCTCATACTAGGGTTACTAATCTAGGAAGGGTTTTTTCTGATCATAGTCCTATCTTATTAAAGTGTTTTCATCAAAAACAAGGTCTTCATATTCCGTATAAGTTTTATAAATGTTGGTAGCTGAGCCCTGACTTTAAGAATGTTCTTATTAATTCCTGGAATAATGGAGTTAATGGTTCACCAAGTTTTATTGTTGCGGGTAAGCTTAAAAATCTTAAGCAAGATCTCTGCAAATGGAACTTAAATTCTTTTGGTCATATTAAAACTACTATAGCTAAGTTAAATTCTGAAATTGAAAACTACTATAACTAAGTTAAATTCTGAAATTGAGAAGTTTCAGTCTATGCATTATACTCCTCAGTTAGGTTCTTATATTTTGAATTACTCTAAACAGTTGGATTACTGGTATGAGATTGAAAACTTTTTTTATAAACAAAAATCGAATATTGACTACTTTACTCAATATGATAAGAATACAAATTTCTTTCATAACTCAGTTAAACTTCGGAATATGTATAATACAATTCATACATTAAGAGATGGTCAGGGTAATTGGTTAGAGAATAGAGAGCAAGTTGTTTCTCTTTTAACGAATCATTTTGAAGGTATTTATACTTCTTCCTTACCAAGTAATGCTGATATAAAAGAAGTCCTCAAAGAGGTTCAACCAATTATTACAGAAGATATGAATGCAAATTTAGTAGAAATTCCTACTATTAAAGAAATTCTCACTACTGTTAACAGTTTGGCTCCTTGGAAATCCCCGGGACCTGATGGCTTTCCGGGGGGTTTTCAGAGATAATTGGGAGGAAGTTTCAGTTGAGGTTATAAATCATGTTCAATCTTTCTTTCGCCGTAATTTTCTTCTCAAGCAGTTAAACCATTCTTTCATTGCGCTTATTCCTAAGGTAAACAATCCTTCCTCTCCTAATGATTTTAGACCTGTTAGTTTAACTAATATTGTTTATAAAATTATTTCAAAAATTTTAACAAATATATTAAAACCTCTTCTTGACTCCCTGATTTCTCCTTTTCAATCTGCATTCATTGCAAATAGACAGATTCAGGATAATATCATAATTAGTCATGAAATATTGCATACCTTTAAAACTAGGAAGAGGAAAAATAATAAAAATGGTTTTATGGCCATCAAGTTAGATCTTTCGAAAGCTTTCGATAGACTAGAATGGTCCTTCATTCTTTTTGTTTTTAAAAAACTTGGTTTTCCGGATGCATGGTGCCAAATGATATTTCAATGCATAAGTACAATCTTGTATTTAGTATTAGTTAATGGTTCGCTTGGAGAGGTCTTTTATCCTACCAGGGGAATTAGGAAGGGAGATTGCATATCTCCTTGTATCTTTATCATTTGTATGGAAGCTTTATCTCAACTATTGTTGAAAAGTGAAAATGATAAAGTCATTCAGGGGTTCAAATTGAGGAAAAATAACCCTCCAATTTCTCACCTATTTTTGGCAGATGACTGTATGTTTTTTTCAAAAGCTTCTTTATCTTATGCAAGAAATCTTATGAAGATTATTAGCACTTTTGCGAAGGCCTCGGGTCAGGCCATCAACTTTGAGAAATCTTTTTTTTTTACTAGTAGTAAAATGCATCATAAACATGTTAAGTTACTTTCAAAAACTCCAGGAATAAAATTTCTGAGTAGTTCTGAAAAGTACCTTGGTACTCCATTATTTGTTTAAATGGATAAAACAAAGTCTTTTCGGTTCCTTATTGATAAGTTCTACACAAGATTGAGTAATTGTAAAAGAACAAATCTAAATGGTGCTGGTAGAACAGTTGTTACTAAACATATTCTCTCTAGCTTAGCTGTTTATCATATGCAATGTTTTCCTTTCCCTAAAAAAATCACTTCTAAAATTGATTCGATTCAGAGAGTCTTTTGGTGGTCGAAGAAAAACCCAAAACGAGCTGCTTATTTTCGCTCTTGGAATGATATTGGTAGATCAAAACTATGTGGTGGTCTAGGTATTAGAAACTCTTATGCTACTAACACGGTGTTTGTTGCTAAGTTGGGCTGGAGAATCTGTAGAGACCCAGACCAATTAGTTTCTAGATTTCTAAAAGATAAGTATTTTCGTGATCAAAACTTTTTGGAAATAGATAAAGTTGCTGATAATTCTTCTTGGATCTGGAAAGGTATAGTAAAAGGTTTGGTCTTCTTAAAAGCTAATATTGTGAGTAAGATTAATGATGGATCTTCTACAAAAATCTGATCTTCAATTTGGTTACCTTGTAGTAATTCTCCTCCGGTTTTGATCAGTCCTAATTTTAATGATTACATATTTTTTAGTGAACTTATAACAGAATAACAACTGGAATATTGCTCTTCTAAATTCTTTATTTGCTCCTGATGATGTTATAAAGATAAGGTCTCCAAAATTAAATATAAATGAAAAAAATAGTATTATATGGGCTCATACCAAACATGGTAATTTCACCATTAAGACATCTTACAAGTGTTATAAAAATGAGTCTAGTTCACTTGAGGAAGCATCTTTTTGGAAAAAAAATTGTTCTTTGGACTGTCTTCCAAAAATCAAATTCTTCATGTGGAAAGTTTTTTCTCAGATGTTACTGAAAAAGCGGGGGTCTAACAACACCACCCAATATTTCGCTTAGCAATATGTATCGACTAACTCCGAAATACTTTTCAAGAGAATCAACTAGATAGTCAGACTCAATCTAGATAAAAGTATCTCAAGGAGTTAATATCTCTCTCTTGATTTGATTTTTACTCAAGCTAAAAACAATAGCGAGTCTTTATCAAATACAAGGAATACTTGGACGGTACCAAAGACCAATGTCCAAGGATCAATCAATATCAATCAACAACCAAAGGTTGGATTTCCAATTGATGATCACGAACGCACAACCTGTATTATTTCGATTATATAAAATATAATGCGGAAAAGAAATAATACAAACACCAGAAATTTTGTTAACGAGGAAACCGCAAATGCAGAAAAACCCCGGGACCTAGTACATATTGAATACACACTGTATTAAGCCGCTACACACACTAGCCTACTGCAAACTAACTTCAGACTGGACAATAATTGAACCCCAATCAGTCTCCCACCGATTCAAGGTACAGTTGTACTCCTACGCCTCTGATTCCAGCAGGATACTGCGCACTTGATTCCCTTAGCTTATCTCACCCACAACCAAGATTTGCTGCAACCCAAAATCGCAGACTTGATAATAAACAAATCTGTCTCACACAAAAAAGTCTATCAAAGGATAAATCTGTCTCCCACAGATAAACCCTAGTTTTGTTCCGTCTTTTGATAAATCAAGGTGAACATGAACCAATTGATAATCCGGTCTTACATTTCCGAAGAACAACCTAGATTAATCAATCACCTCTCCACAATCCTTCCTGACTACACAAGCATATTGTCGAGGAATCACAAACAGTGAGACGAAGATGTTTGTGACTTCTTTATCTTGCCTATCGGAGAACTCTCACGATCTCAAGTCAATTAATCGATTGTACTCGTACGATAGAATATGCAAGATCATATCACACAACTACGACAAAGTAGTATCGGTCTGGCTTCACAATCCCAATGAAGTCTTTAAGTCGTTAACCTGATTTTAGAGAAGAAAATCAAAGGTTAATGGAGATCGACTCTAGCGGGCGCACTGGTAGCACACAGACGTGTGGGGATTAGTTTTGCACAATGCTAGATGTCTCCTTTATATAGCCTTCAAATCAGGGTTTTGCCTTAGTTACAAAGCAATCCTTATTCACCCTTAGATGAAAACCTGATTTAGATTCAAGCTAATATTTCTCAACCGTTAGATCGAAAAACCTAGCTTGTCACACACATTTTGGTAAACATTTACTGGGTTCGTGAAAACCATGCCCAAACGTGTACGTGTATGTTGGTTCAACATAGTAACCCAAAAAGGTCAACCATATGAGCATTTCATATTAACCTTGTTCTTCTCCACCATAAATAGTTCAATTGACTCAAATGAACTAGTTAAAGAGTTGTTCAATTGCTATGAGATCTTATGTAGATACACAAGACACAATTGAAACAAAGATGATTCGATTCGATTGAATCGACTTATGAACTTAATAACCACGGTTTGCATAAAGCGTTCCTTAGTAATTTAAGTTTCATTTTCAGAGCACATCTTTAGATCATAACCTCTTAAGTTCACAAACAAGTTCACGGGCTTAAGTTAATCGGTTGAGTTTTCCAAACTCAGCAGAAATTCTCGGAAAGAGAACTTCCGCCAGTTCGCGGGCTTAACACACAAACGAGTTTTGGAAAATCCAGCATAAATTCTCGGTCGAGAACTTCCGTCAGTTCGCGGACTTGGAAATCCAATTCCACAATCCTCCTGATTTCTCTTGATCAACAAAGTTCGAAAACTTCGGTTCAAGGAATACATGGTTATGTAATTCAAACTCTTATTTCAATCATTGAAACATTCTCAGAGGACACTATGTAGCCGTTATTCACAGACCGATTCACGTCAGAGCAATTCTCAAAGTGATTGAAACTTTTCATGACTTTCGTCACTAGGTGAAGATAAACGTGATCAAAGCGAAATGCTTTACCAACACATGATTTTGAGATATAGATAGACGAGATATACTCGGCTCGAAATATCAAATATGTATGATCTAGTCTATATAGCATACGAATTTTGTCTCATAAGAAGTAGGAGATAGAAGAGATAGACTTTTGACTGATAGATAAGTTCAAGTCTCCACATACCTTTTTGTTGATGAAGTTCCACGGTTCCTTGTATAGATCTTCGTCGTTGTATGATGAATCTCCATGAAGTCCTTGAGCTCAACTACACTTTTCTATCCTAGTCTGAGACTTAGCTATGTAGGCTAGAAATGAAGACTTATAGTTTTGATCACTAATATTGACAAACATGCTTGAGATAGTAACGCATGCGAGGTTGACCGAGCTATGCTCTAACAATCTCCCCCTTTGTCAACTACACTTTTCTATTAATACATATCGAATACAAAAAATATAAACTTTAGTGGCTCTTATTCCATAGTCTAATCTTCAACGTTCCTTGAAATCTTCGTTCTTCCAAGTACTCCAATGATCCCAAAGGTTGTAATTTTAGCACCGTCATTGATGAATATCCGTAGCTATAGAATGAGAGAAATCGAGATTCTCGATCATTATTATAAAGTGTCATAATACTATTATGTAACATCAAAGTCCAATTGTATCACGACTTTAAACAATAATACTACAGTGATATGTATCACTCCCCCTTAGTAAATACTCCATCTCGATCATGGAAACCACTCCCCCGTACACAATGATCCGAAAACCATATGTATTTGTAGTGTGAACTACAATATTTCTCCCCCTTTTTGTCAATAAAATTGGCAAAGGTACAAGAATGGGATCATAATGAAATTTCCACAAGAGACATTTCATGACCAAAAGAAAAATACATACCAACTTAATTTAGATGCAATCTAATAGCCGAAGCTAACAACATTCATCAAGGAGTTTTAAGATACAAGATAACCCCTATAAAATTCCACAACCTCACTCCCCGCAAGATATTACCATTAAGAACAATTTCAAAAGAACTCTCCCCCATTTGATGTCATTCCCGAGAGAACACCAAGAGCGACCTTAATTTCGAAAGAAAAGAAGGATTTTTTATTGGAAACCAAAAACCATGAGAATGATTTTCTATATCCAAAACTCAACTAAATTAACCACAAGGAAACCCATGATTAATTGAATTGGAATACGCAACTAAATCAAACCACAAAAGTGATCAATTTAATTGAAGGTGCTCAACATAAGTAAACTCACGGAGCTATGACTAAGTCAATCATATGGAGATGACTAACTTAACCGTTCAAATACTCAACATAAGGAAAACCTTACGGAATATATGACTACATTAACCAAAGAACATGATAGTGTAGCCTTTTATATACTCAACACAAGAACTTGTGGAATATATGAAAACTCAACTAGATTAATTACAAGAGATCCTATAATTAATCTAATTGGAATACAAATAACCAAACTAATCATCGAAGTAATCAATTTAATTATTTTGGTCTCAATATAAAAGAACTTATGGAACCCCGACTAAGTTCATCATAGAATATGACAACCTTAACCGTACATGTACTCAACATAAGAAAGAAAACTTATGAAGTACTAACGAAATAACCAAACTGGTTGATTAATTTAGTTCCTAATGCTCGACATGTAGCATCTCATGGAACAACCAACAAAGCCAAGGTAAATCGACTTAGTTGTAAGGTGCTCAACATAAGACATACAATGGAGCTTTCACGGTAAAACATAATAAAATGGATCAATGAAGATCAATACCGTGGATAACATACAAGGATATATTCTATTTTCCATCATAACGACATAATAGACTTTATCCTTGTTGAACAAAAGATTTCCATCAAATACATGACTGCATAGGCATAACTTTTGTATATGTCAAAAGTCCATTCGTCATTTCATCAATACGAATACCGATTCATGAACGACTTTACTTTTGTCCGCAATATGGGACCTTCAAGTTCACGGAAACAAACAATACATATCCCATAAAAATATTGCAATATCACAAACCATTAAAATACTACAATAAGCATCATCCTCCAAATATTTTTAGAATTTAAAACCAATAAACCTAAAAAATAACATAAGAAGATGAAAACAAAAATAGCTATGTGTAGACACAATCATCGCTATTCAAAGCACTAGTTATTCTTCCAACTAATCCAAAAAGAAGACTTACTATGCATATAAGACTCAGTTTTCCTTGATGATTTCATACCTCTGAAATGGTCCATCAAAGTAGGAGTCACTGATATCCTTGACCATGTTGACCGTAGAGACACCATGTTCAAAAGTTAGAACGTTGACTTATCGATCAATAGTGCGAGCATAATGACGAGCCTTTGCACAGTCAGGGATAACTTTCTTATGATTTCTGATCAAGATATTCTGAGTACCAAGGATTTTCGCCTGTCCATCAATCAGCTGGTTTATTCTTTTCATTCAAGCATCTTCTTCCATATAAACTCTTGACCAGAATCACATCCTTTGAGATCATCCTCAACCAAGGGGTTAACTTCTTCTTTGGGAATAGATTCCATAGAGCTCCTTTCTGAAGAAAAATGAAACACATATAAGATTTATATATGTTCGTGAATGCCATGGCTAGAAACCCTAGAGTTATTTGAGGAGATACGGGCGTTCGTGGGCCGACCAAAAACCATTGGCCCTAAAAGTGATATTGCACACTATGTAGCTTTCAAAAACACTCCATCCCAAAATCATAGAAACAAGAAGATAAAGCGACTAAAAAGGGAAATACAGCAAAGAAAAAAAAAAGACAAGAGAAAAATATATCACAATACTTGAGCATCTCTCAAATCCTCATCCTTGTATCTCTCAAGTTAGACACAAGGATGAAACATTTTGCTGCTAAGTTGCAGAGGGAGACATAGTCTCATCATAGGTTCTGAGAGAGTAGCTGTAATTTCTTTTAGGATGTATTATTACAGCATTTCTAGTCCTTTCACTGCAGCTTCCAGGAAAAAGGGTGCGTCTAGCAGTTCTTCTGGGAATCACAGGCGAGAAACCTTTCTGATGACAAAGTCTAGGACCTCTAGAAATAGGTTCTAGGGGATTTTCTGAAATTCGTCTCCACACACTAGACTTAGATTTATCAGATGTGTTCTTATAAGTACATGACATACTTTCATTGATAACACGTGGATTTACAAATGTCCTGTAATGATATCTAGGAGAGAGATCATTTTTATAAGATGACTGGTTTCCTGTGAACGAGACCTTCACTGTAGTAGTCGTCCGACTATTTACTCCATGGACAGTAGAAAGAAGTAACTTGTGAAGTTCAGAAACACGTTTCTTTCTAGCAAAACGATAGATAGCATAGTGATTTCCTTTTCCACGGAAGATACAAATTCGTGGAGGAGAAGCAACAACTGTTACTTGTTTAAACTTCATAGCCACCGGAGAAGATTGCAAGTAACGAAAACTTTTCTTGACACAATCTTCTTCCGGAGAAAATTTAATTCTGTTCAGTAACTTATGAGAATTAGTTTGTGCAGAAGGACTTTTCTTTAAATCAGAGTTTTCCTTTTCCAAGCATTTGCACTGTCCATGGGCTAAGACAAGCGATGCTTCAAGTTTCTCCTTCTCAACACGAAGTTTGTCTAGATCAGATGAATGCGTCTTGATCAAATGATTTTCTCTAATTGAACCTTCTTTGACCAGATTTTCAAGATCACAAATCTTTTCACGCTGTATATTGTTTTCATGAAGAAGTTTCTCAATTTCCTTAGAGAATGACCCTATAATGTTGTAGAGTACTTTCTCACAATCAATAGACTTTTCGAATTCATCCATGAGCTGTACACGATCCTTGAGATCAAAAAACTCTGTAAAATTTTTTGAAATTCTGGTGAGCTCCATTTCAGCTATTGCCATTATGTCCAAAGTCTCATTGGAGGAAGAATGACCAACACATGATAGAACAGTTTTCCTACCTAGGGATTCGGAAGAATCATCTAAGGAGTGACCCTTTGAGGTATTTCCGAAACTCTTAACAAAGTTGACAGCTTTAGGAGGCATTTTGGTATGTGTATGAGATCATGTCCACAAACTCAGATTGCTACAAACACAAACATATGAGGTCTTTAACGTGTTCTCCTTCTCGGATACCAATTGAAAAAGCGGGGGTCTGACAACACCATCCAATATTTTGCTTAGCAATCTGTATGGACTAACTCCGAAATACTTTTCTAGAGAATCAACTAGACAGTCATACTAAATCTAGATAAAAGTATCTCAAGGAGTTAATATATCTCTCTTGATTTGATTTTTACTCAAGCTAAAAACAATAGCGAGTCTTTATCAAATACAAGGAATACTTGGACGGTACCAAAGACCAATGTCCAAGGATCAATCAATATCAATCAACAACCAAAGGTTGGATTTCCAATTGATGATCACGAACGCACAACCTGTATTATTTCGATTATATAAAATATAATGCGGAAAAGAAATAACACAGACACCAGAAATTTTGTTAACGAGGAAACCGCAAATGCATAAAAACCCCGGGACTTAGTCCAGATTGAATACACACTGTATTAAGCCGCTAAAGACACTAGCCTATTGCAAACTAAAAACTGACTGGACTATAGTTGAACCCCAATCAGTCTCCCACCGATTCAAGATACATTTGTACTCCTACGCCTCTGATCACAGCAGGATACTGTGCACTTGTTTCCCTTAGCTGATCTCACCCACAACCAAGAGTTGTTGCAACCCAAAATCGCAGACTTGATAATAAACAAATCTGTCTCACACAGAAAAGTTTATCAAAGGATAATATGTCTCCCAAAGATAAACCCTAGTTTTGTTCCGTCTATTGATATATCAAGGTGAAAAGGAACCAATTGATTATCCGTTCTTATATTCCCGAAGAACAGCCTAGATTAATCAATCACCTCTCCACAATCCTTCCTGACTACACAAGCGGATTGTTGAGGAATCACAAACAGTGAGATGAAGATGTTTGTGACTTTTTTATCTTTCCTATCAGATAACTCTCACGATATCCAGTCAATCAATCGATTGTACTCGTACAATAGAAGATGCAAGATCAGATCACACAACTACAATAAAGTAGTATCGGTATGGCTTCACAATACCAATGAAGTCTTTAAGTCGTTAACCTGATTTTAGAGAAGAAATCAAAGGTTAATGGAGATCGACTCTAGCGGGCATACTAGTAGCACACAGACGTGTGGGGATTAGTTTTGCACAATGCTAGATGTCTCCTTTTTATAGCCTTCAAATCGTTTTGCCTTAGTTACAAAGCAATCCTTATTCACCGTTAGATGAAAACCTGATTTAGATTCAAGCTAATATTTCTCAACCGTTAGATCGAAAAACCTAGCTTGTCACACACATTTTGGTAAACGTTTACTGGGTTCGTAAAAACCATGCCCAAACGTGTACGTGTATGTTGGTTCAACATACCAACCCAAAAAGGTCAACCATATGAGCATTTCATATTAACCTTTTTCTTCTCCACCATAACTAGTTCAATTGACTCAAATGAACTAGTTAAAGAGTTGTTCAATTATTATGAGATCTTATGTAGCTACACAAGACACAATTGAAACAAAGATGATTCGATTCGATTGAATCGGCTTATGAACTTTATAGCCACGGTTTGCATAAAAAATTCCTTAGTAATTTAAGTTTCATGTTCAGAGCACATCTTTAGATCATAAGCTCTTAAGTTCACAAACAAGTTCGCGGACTTAAGTTAATCGGTTGAGTTTTCCAAACTCAGCAAAAATTCTCGGAAAGAGAACTTCCGCCATTTCGCGGACTGGGTTCGTGGACTTAGCACACAAACGAGTTTTGGAAAATCCAGCAGACATTCTCGGTAGAGAACTTCCATCAGTTCGCGGACTTGGCAAGACAATTCCACAATCCTCCTGATTTCTCTTGATCAACAAAGTTCGAAAACTTCGGTTCAAGGAATACATGGTTATGTAATTTAAACTCTTATTTCAATCATTGAGACATTCTCAGAGGACGCTATGTAGCCGTTATTCACAGACCGAATCACGTCAGAGCAATTCTCAAAGTGATTGAAACTTTACATGACTTTCATCACTAGGTGAAGTTAAACTTGATCAAAGCGAAACGCTTTACCAATACATGATTTCGAGATATAGATAGGTGAGATATACTCGGCTAGAAATATCAAATGTGTATGATCTAGTCTATATAGCATACGACTTTTGTCTCATAAGAAGTAGGAGATAGACTTTTGATTGATAGATAAGTTCAAGTCTCCACATACCTTTTTGTTGATGAATTTCCACGGTTCCTTGTATAGATCTTCGTCGTTGTATGATGAATCGCCATGAAATCCTTGAGCTCAACTACACTTTTCTATCCTAGTCCGAGACTTAGCTATGTAGGCTAGAAATCAAGACTTATAGTTTTGATCACTAACATTGACAAACATGCTTGAGATATCAACGCATACGAGGTTGACCGAGCTATGCTCTAACAGTTACCAGTTAATTCTACCCTTATGCTCTATAATCCTGCTATTGATGACTGCTTCCCATTATATAGGAATGACGTTGAATCTTTGATGCATTTGTTTTTCCTATGTCCTATAGCTTCTCATGTATGGTTTGCTTAATCTCTGCAACATTTAGTTGATACTAATTGTGATTGGATTGAAGACATTTTTCTGAGGTGGTTTGATAATATCTTGGGTACCTCTCCTTATGTTGTTAACTGGCCAAGAATTTGTCCTATAGTAATGTGGTGTATATGGAAAGTAAGATGTGACATAGTGTTTATAAATGTTTCGATAAATCTTGACAGGGTTATTATGGATGCTAGAAGACTCATAAATACTTATATTTTTCCTCCTTTGACTAAAAAATCTATTTGATTGGATGTTAAAACTTCAATTCAGGATGTTGATCATATTATGTTTGTTGATGGTTCTTTCAAGAATTTTAATATGGGTGTTGGTATTATTCACTGTGATACTACAGGAAGAGTAAAACAATCTAGAGAAGACTTTGGTTGGATTCCAGGTGTTGTTAGTGCCGACACAACTGCCCTAATTTTGGCTATCTCCTAGGAAATGGATATGAATCTTTCAAAAGTCATGTTTGTAAGTGATTGCCTTCAATTGGTGGATTTTGTTGAAGGCAAAGGCGCAGTAGAATGGCGGTGCAATGATCTTTTAAAGGAGTGTCGGTTTTCCCTTTCTAGATGTAATACTTTCAAAGTTGTATATATTAAGCGTCTTAAGAACAAACTAGCATCCCATCTTGCACGTCGGGCTAGAAAGTTCAGTTTGAAAGATACTTGGGTTTCTTTTCCTCCTTTTTTGGATAGTTTGTTGAGGAAAGAGCCTTTGGCTGAAGTCTGTAACTTTCTTTTAAGTTAATGCAGTGATGTGTTTCTTAGCAAAAAAAAAAAAAAAAAAAACACTTTTGTGAGTCAAAGAATTTAAGCGCCTTTGTGAGAGCAACACGATAGTGATCCGGGGAGGATGGAATTCATCCTTAGGCCAACACTTAACCACAATTATTGGAATTTCAATGACCAGAAATACTAAAACCAATTTCCAAACCAAGCTTTTTACGGCTAGAGATTTCTTCGTTTTGATCTCTGGTCTTAAAACCCATCTTAGTTTGATCTCTTGTAATCGTTTCATAACTCTTGATTGGTTGTCATCATTTGACATCTGAAAGTTTAAAAATCAAAACAATTTAATTTCTTTTTTCAAAATGAAAGAAGTCAATCAACAAGTACATTTAAGTAATTTGTAATTTAAGTAGCTCTGCTGTAAACCTTCTAGAGGAAGCTAATCTCATAGATTCAGCCATCAGAAGAACAATTCATCATGAATTAATTCCAGACGAGACTGAACCAAACGATTAGTTTTTCTCTTCCTTTTCAATCTATCTTTATTTTCAAAATAAAATAAAATCAAGAAGTACATTTTTATTAAGAATCAAGGTTGCAGATATTACCTTCACTTAGAAATAAACTACAACACAGAGATGTCTTCTAAGAGAAATGAAGGAGTTTGTTTTTTATAATGAAGAAATTAGATAGGGCTTGGAAGAAATTACTGAACCCATCTGTTTTAAGTAAAAAAAAATCCTTATTGATTAATCGATTTCTTCTTCTGATTTGGGGAGGAGTTGAATGAATTTTTTCTTTTAGTTGAATTTATTTGTGTCACAATTACTTTAACTGCACCGCTTAGTAGGGGCCCCCAAAAAACAATTAGGGGCCTCACACTACAAGACAAAAAAAGATCACCAAAACCTAATTTTAGTTATCCCTTATCCAAAAAAAACTTAATTGGCTAAACTACCCCTAAATAGTTAGTGTCAATAATTAGTTAAGTTAAGTTAGTTAGTGTAGTTAGGTTAAAATCAAATTTAAGAATTAAAATTTGGAAAAAAAGAAGAAGAAGGTGTGTTTATGTATGTTGTGGAGAAGAAGGGGAGTTTTTGGAGGAAAACTTAGGGTTTTTTGAAATGAGTGATTCAAGTGGAGGAAATGATGTTGGTGAAGGTACAAATAACAAACATGATTGTGTTGATGGTAATATTATCTTAAATTCTCTTATGGATTGGATATATGTCACAACACAGAGCAAGAGTCGTCAATCTCGAGGGGTTCATACCCTAACGACTCTACAAAGTCGTGAATGTATTGACACCAAAATGACGACTCAAACCTGCAATTTTCGAAGTTATGAAAAATCGTCGGGGTAACTTCGTAGCTTGGGTAGGAAGAGCGTCATTTTGTGTGTTTATACCAAGACGACTCTGAATTTTTTGGGAAAGAGAGGCTTTTTTTTTCACCTAGGTTCGTTAACGTTTAAAAGGGATCGTTCATACAGGATCGTCATAAGTTTTTATATTATGTTAACGACTCTAATCTAGGTCAAAAAATATGAAAAACCAGAAATAGGGTCATTATATTCCTCATCACATACCCTAACGATTTTTTATGGTCTTTACATGCACATGAAAAATCCTTAGGGTCTAGGCTTGTCGGGTTGACGACCCTCCTACTGTAACTGAAACTTTTTCGGGTGAAGATTTTTTTTTTGTTCTTGGAGTCGTTAATGGAGGAGAAGAGAAGAGAAGAGATAGTCAGAGGGGAGGGAGTCTGATTTTCTGTTTAGAAATATAAATGAATTGGGGGCTTAGGATTAAGGGTTAATAGGATTTTAAGGTTTATTAATAGTGAAAGAAAACATAGTATTTTCACTATATTTTGATACGCCCGTAAAATATTTGGGGTGGATATAAAATGTTTGAGGCCCCTATTTAATCGGTGTTTAATTTCCCGTAAGCTTTTATTTATGTAACTGATTTGATGACAGTGTGCCAGTAACTTTGATTTTGACCGGTGACCGACGACTGACTTTGACTATTGATTGATAGTTGACTTTTAACCAACTATGGAAAGTTGAGTTCGATTAGCGACTCGACTCGAGCTGATACGCTTGTTAGTTAACTGGATTGCAGATTTGTATGACAGCTGAATCGTGGTCTAAACATCATTTTGGTTACCTCGTATTTCATAATTATATTGGAGTTAGACCATACAGATTGCCTAAACGAATTATTGGGCGTGGTTTTTGTACCCCCGGTTTTTCAATTGGTATCAAAGCAGGGAAACACGTTTAAGACCTCATAAGTCTGTGTTTATAGCAATCTGACTCTATGGACAGAAACGCTATCTCCATAAACGTACCGCCAGTATTCGATGGCTCAAATTATTTATGGTGGGAAATTGATATGCGTCCTTTATTCAAGTGCGTGATTTTCAATCATGGGTTTATCTTGTTAATGTATACAATCCTCCAATGGTTACAGTAGATGGTGTCTCTATTGCAAAGGATATTTATAGATATGAACCTAACGAGATTCTCGCTGCAAAGCAAAATTATGAAGGTTTAAAGGCTATCATCCATGCCATTACCCCACATCTTCAACACCATGTGTCTACTTGCACTCAGTCTAAAGATGCTTGGGATATCTTAGAAACTGTATGTGAAGGGATGCCTCTGAAAAATAAGCTAGGCTTCAAAACCTAAATTCTGATTGGGAAAACCTTCATATGGCTAATGAAGATTCATTTGATGATTTTAATCACATAGTGTCTGAAATTGTTAATGCATCTTTTGCGTTGGGTAGCACTATTCCTGAAAAGGACATTGTGATGAAAATTCTCAGATCGTTACCAGCCAAATACGATTCTAAGAAACATGCCATCATTGAAGGAAATAATCTTCATACGCTTTCCAGAAATACCCTTGTTGGAAAGTTAAATATACTTGATCTTGATCAGAACACAGTCATAACATCCGCGTTCAATGTTGTGACCAACACAAGCGAATCTTCTAACTTGTCTTGGGTTGATGAATGTTGTTTCATTCATGTTGATTTTGATAAATTGCTGATTATACAAAAGATCAAGGATATTGTAAAAATAAGAAAGGGATGCGAGAAACGTCTCTCTCTGTTTAATGCTTCAGATGATTCAATACAAGAAAAATCATCCCAAGTTTTCAATAGCTTGCATACTTCCAATGTGTGCAATGAAATTTCGGCTCTCGCAGCAGAAACTTCTTCCTACTAAAATTCTGATTCAGAGTTTAAGTCTGACACTGAGATCTTTGAATTCTTGGACAAGGGTGAAGAAATTCACCAAGAAAATATCCAACTAAAGTCTTCGTTGGAGAAAATTGAATCATCACTTTAGGTGAAAAATATTTAGATAAATTGTCTTAATGATGAATTCACCAGGACCCTATATCTAAAGGAAAAAGAGATTAATACTCTTAAGTGTGACCTGCAAAGGTTGTCTGGAAGTTCTGACAAAATCGCAGCAATGTTATTTCGTCAGAAGTCTTTTGGAAACACAAATGGTTTAGGGTTCAGAAGCAAAAATGCGAGCACAAACAACTCTTTTGTTCCATCCAGGTTTGGAATAATTGATGATGGATGTTGTGATAAACAATAGGCAAGTATATATAAGAAAGAAAATAAATCCTCCTTGATTTGTTTGTTT
Organism: Papaver somniferum; assembly: GCF_003573695.1. Classification (NCBI taxonomy): domain Eukaryota; kingdom Viridiplantae; phylum Streptophyta; class Magnoliopsida; order Ranunculales; family Papaveraceae; genus Papaver; species Papaver somniferum. The sequence continues at coordinate 151,405,646 of NC_039367.1, read as the reverse complement.
TGCCGAAATGAAAATCATATCCAAAATAAGTGTTGTAAATTCAAGAGGAACAACAAAAGGATTGCCAATCTTTAAAATGACATGCAAAGAATGAATCTGGCATTGGGAAATCAACAGGGTACTCCTGAGGACAAGAACAAATCTAAGAGAACCAGATTCAGACGAGGTAAGAAGTTTGTTTATACAACATACCTTGATAAGTCACTATGTGACAAAAGATGTGAGCATTCGGCTCACTCAGTCACTATCTAATACTAGTGACGTATGCATCGTCATCTTTAACTTGGGAAAATGAAGATTGCATCAAGGTTGCTCAAGTTTTGTATAATTATTAATTTCTTGTTTTTTATGTTAAGAAAATATCTTTTTGGATGTCCATTGGTCTATTTATATTCATTTGTGATCAGAATGCCATTCACTTCTTTTATCTTGAAAGATACAATTCATGGCTCCTATAACTAGAGGTACCACAAAAAGGGATGTAGTTGAAGCAGTTGATGTGTATCTCTGTGAAGGAATCAAATCCTCAAGGAAAAAGAAGGAGAGATCCACAAATGACGAAGAAGGTTCTTCCTCTAATCGCCTCTTTTCTGTTTGTCACCACTACACCAAATCTACGCTTTCCTAACAATAGGTTTCCTAACTAATTTTATTTTGGTAACTCAAGTAATCTATTATGATTCCAGTAACCCTTATAAGGAGTTAGCAAATTAAGTAATAGTTACCATACTTAGGAATTAAATCATAAAAACTAAATAACTATTCAAAGTGTGAGATTATTAGTTATACATGTCTAACACAATTTATACTAAATTACTATTACAACTATTTCTACCCAAACTTTCATGTATACCAAAATGAACCCCATTTTTGTAACTCTTCATCATTTTTATTGATAACACACTTGCACATTGCTAACAAAAAGATTTATTTAGAAATTTTGAAAAGGGTGTATTAATTAAATGTCCCTATAATAGAGGCCCAACACAAATACCCTCCCCAAAATAAATATAACCTCCCCTAAAATATCTGGATTGTTAGATTACGATATTTCCCCTAACTATATATTAAAGCATTATAATGTTACGGCACATTTACAGCACTAGCCGTTTCTCATCATTTGCACGATATACTCTCTCCTACTTCTTCTTCTCACCCTATCTGTAACTGCAGCAGAAATTTTTTGGAATCAAAAAGCAAAAGAGAAACCGTCGATCGAAACTGAAAAAGAGAAACCATCAAACTATATAAATCTCAGTAACATATCTCATTAGAATCAGTTTTAGTTTCAACAATCAAAAAAATTGAGAAGAAATGATAGAAAACTAGGGTTTACTGAGTTTGAAGATTCAAACACAAGATTCAAACAGGTAAACACGATTTTCATCTTGTACATACTGTTATTGGTGAAGATTTTGGTTTCGATGATGACTTATTAAGGTTTTGATTTCGACTGTGATTTTCAGTTTCTGAAGAAAAAAATTTGCATATATGATTTGATGCAGATTACTGATACTAGATACTATGATTTGGTTTGGGATATAATTAGTTTTGTATTAATTGTTTTTTTTTTATTTTGATTTTGATCTTAGGTTAATATGATTTCAAAGTTGCATATACAGTTGACAGAGGTAAGGAACTGATTTCAAATTATTCTACTCTTTGTGTGTGTGTTCATCAGTATCTGAATGATAATTATACAGTTGTATTTTACAGTTGATGATTCTGTAAAACAAGGGAAGTTACAGTTGATAATGATGTTGATTTTAAACAATAGATTAGGGTCAATAATATGAGTTTATGCCATATTATACCAGTAACATGGTTTAACAATAGTAATTGATGCAATTTATGGGATCAACAACAGAAGTTGATGCCATATTATAGCAATAGAATGGTTCAACAACAGAAGTTGATCCATTAATGTTATTGTTCTCTGAGTTCTTAATGCTAATGTTTATGTTAATGCTAATGTTGTGATTATTGAAGAGTTTGTTTTGAGGTTGGTTCTCTTTCATATGTAAGGCTAGATATGAATAAGTTGTGCTAATTGATGTTGATTGTAATTGAGTTTGGTTCTGCTTCATCTAAGACTATATAAAAATAAGTTATGATAATTTTTGTTAGTGATTCTAAATGAATGAATGAACCACAACTAATAACTTACAAAATCATGTCATGTAATATCTGTTTTGATTATAGAAGAATTTGTTTTGAGGCTTGTTCTCTTTAATATAAGGATAAATATGGACAAACTATGGTAATTCTTGTTATAATTGGTAGTTGATGCCACATTATACCTGTAACATGGTTCAACAACGAGAACTTAATCCAATTAGTGGGATCAACAACAGGAGTTGATGCCATAAAACTGAAAACCAACTATAATTATACAAGTAAAATGAGATCAACAACAATAGTTGATCACATAAAATGGAATCAATAACAGGAGTTGATACCATTTGATGGTATCAAAAACATGAGTTATACAAGTAAATTATTGTCAACAACAGGAGTTGATCCCATTAGATAGGATCAACAACAGATGTTGATTCCTTTTTACTAACTGTTCAACTATTATTGTTGTGATTATTGAATGAATAAGAAGACTGACTAGATTGCTGTTGTTTGAAATAGATGAAAGGAATGAGAAGATCACCAAGGATAAATGCCAAGAGTAGAGAAGAATATGATTCACAACCGATTGATGAAAACGTAGCCCCCAAAAGGATGAGGGTGAACAAGAAGTTATTGATTGAAGAACAACAAAAGGTTGAACCACAAGAAAATGAACTGCAACAAACTCAAGAAGATGTACCAACCAAAAAAAACAGGGTAAACAATAAATTACAAAGCATAAAATTGATAACCCAACAAAGGAGATACAAGAAGATTCAGAAGAAGAAGAATCACAAATTAAGCATTGACAAGGTTAGAGCAACAAAGCGAAAGAGGGAGAACAAGAAGAAAGCAAAGGTACAGAAGAAGAAGAAGATTGAAGAATAACAAGTATGTAAAGGAAATAAAAAGGTGGTAATTGAAGAATCATAAGAATATGAAGAATAAGATTCAGACGAAGAAGATAACGAATCAGAAGGAAGAAAAAGTAACCAAAGACGGGAAGCCGGAAAAGGAACTCAAAGGTAACAATATTGAGTTTTGTTTTATGCGGCAATATTAAATAAATAAGTTGTTTAAATATTAAAAATAAATAATTCAAATGGTTGAGTTGCATTTATGTGGGTAGGCCAAGGGCAAACGAAGTTACATTTAAAGGAGGTCTCATTCCATTGGTTGATATGGGGAGTTTTCTATACAAGCTGTTTGAAGAAGAAGAAGGAAATCAGAAGAAACCACTTGCAAAAGCACTGAAGCAATTCCTTTCTGGGACTTCTTCAACCCATTCTACACACTAGACATCAACAGTATAGTGACTCCTAAATGGTTAGAAAGAATCAATTTATCAATACGGCTGCTACTTAGTGGATTTAATAAAGAAACGAATAAGCTGACATTTGGAGATCCCAAAAATGAAGAGAATTATACAGAATGCTCTCTGGATGCAAGGGAATTTGCGTTGATCTTCAAAATGAAAAGAATTGCATCGAGTGAAGAGTTCAGGAGGAAACTAAAATCAAAGCACCAAGATGAATGCAGGTTATTCTTGAATAACAAGTTCAGACCAGAGAAAGATCCAGATTGTAAAGATAAAGTAACTAAGACTGAGGTATAAAACAAACTAAGAATTGCAGCTGGAGATGAGTCAGACCTGGAGTATTTTGTCAGACTTTTTGTCATGTGGTTGTGTGCGGTATTTTTCTTCCCATATTCTGGAACAACAAGCTTTGCGAGGAAATGGTTAACTCATGTTATACAAATGGATGAAGTTTCATGGCCAGATCACGTTGTAGATTATTTGATTTCACACATATCAAAACAAAAAGGAAGAAAAGGGATTGTTACTGGATGCACTACAATGCTAACGACAAGTAAAAGTCATTTATTTCAAAGCAAAAATGTTTATATTTGTATATGGTAAAATGTTCCATACAATATATAAAATCCAACATATTTCATTTCTTTGTATCTAGTATTGGTTCTGTGAACACACTGGGAACTACATCAACAAGAGGGAGGGTTTTGAAACCAGAAAACCAAGATTCCTAAGATGGAACCAGCTCAAAAAACTTCGCGATGGGTTTTGCATAAAAGCTAATAAAGGAATAGACATGACTTGGTTTGAGCATAAGGTAATTGTTTTCTAACTCTCTTTAAATTTCCTAGTACAGAATACTGATTTTTTGTCTGTATCAACAACCAAAGTTGATTCCATCAAAATGGATCAACAACCAAACTTGACACAAATAACTGAAATTTACTGCAGACAACTATGATTATGCACATTTTTTGGTATCTGTGTATTTAAATTAGAGATGGTTCTGGTTCTGGTTCTGGTTGTGGTTTTTTATTTTTTTTTGTTAGCCTGAGTTTTATGCTGATTCGGATTAGGATTAGAAAAACTTAGTATAGATGATAGAGTTAAAGAAATTATATCAAAAAATAGTATAGCAACAATGGTAGTTGATCTACTTGTATGGAGTCAACAACCAAAGTTGGCAATATCTGAAATGTATTACAGATTTTTTGTATCAACAATGGTAGTTGATCCAATTGTATGACAGATTTTGTGTATCAACAATGGTAGTTGATCCAATTGTACGGAGTCAACAACAAAAGTTGGCACCATATATGAAATGTATTACTGATTTTGTGTATCAACAATGGAAGTTGATACCCAATAAATTGAATCAACAACCAAAGTTGACATCATATGTGAAATGCACTCCACCTATGTATTGCCTAAAATAGAGTTTTAGCTGCAAATTATTATACGTCGCACCTCACTCGGGGGCTACGCCCCCTCGTGGAAGATATATTAAGGGTAGAATGTGAGAAAATATATTAGTTCCCCCCAAAAAAAACTTTGCTCACTGTATTGCACACCGGTTTGCAGGTTCTTGAAGATTTTGTTGATCCGGTTACAGAAGATGACATGTATTTGATAGACCTATCAGCACCAGCATGGCAGTTGGAAGTTGAGAGGCAGAGGAATGAGGAGCTAACAGAAGAAAACTTGTATCTTGAGTGTGAGAAGCATGAGATCACTTATCATAGAAGGGTCCAAATAACTAAATTGATGAAAAGCATAATCTTCATGAAGAATATTATTGACAAAAACAAGGACATTATTCAGTTGCAACCTGCTGATGCAGAGAGACTTGAAGATCTTGCTTAACAAGTGAAGGAATGGAGAGAAAAAGGAAGATCACGTCAAGAAAGCAAGATCAGATAGTACTCAATAAGAATTCAGAAGAGCGGCCAAATATATCTTAGACACTGAATCAACTCCAGTGGAGAATACAAATGGAGAACCATCTGGAAAGGAGACTGAAGCTGATTTGAAAGATGGATTGAATGTAGATGAAGAAAACAGAATCAAGTCAACTGACGTTGTCATTGTCAGATGCAACTCCAAGAAATTTAGAAAAGAGCTTTCAGAAGGGTTTTCAAATTGGACTAAATTACCAGGTAAATCCTATGCCTATGTTGGACGATCGCATAGCAAATTGGAAGATGGGATTTGATGCAGGATTAGAAGAAAAAAGAATACAAGAAGAAAATCTTCAAATCAGTATTGTGATTGCAAATATTGGTAATTCAGTTGAACAGTTAAAAGAAGAGAATGAAGTCAAAGAAGGAGAAAGTAGTACAAACATACAGGAAGCCAAGATGCTGAGAGATTTACTTATTTTTTTCAACTCCTCCAATTAAGGCTATACTTCCATATAGATCAGATTATGTCACTACATGTACTATTTTAAATCAGTTGAAGAAGTAATAAATTTACGTCTTAGTGTTTAACTGTGCAACTGTTAGCTAACGGTACTCTGTTCATAGTCAGCTCATTAGTTACTATACATAAGATCATGGGGTTAGCATTAATTTGTGCATACAAATAAAACCATACATACTTTTTATTTTTTTTAAGTATCAACAATGAAAATTGACCCATTAATGTGGGGTAAACAATGGAATTTGATCCCATGAAAGGACCAACAACAAATATTGATCCCCAAAAACAATGGGTCTACAATGACAATCGATATTGTTTACAAAAATCTGTTTCTATTAATCAAATAGGATTATGTCCCTATAGGTACTACCCCAAGCTTCGGAGAAATCATTGCTGGAATATTTTCTCCTACACAATAAACGAAAGATGCTCCTACACAGAAAACCGAAGAGGGGGATTCTGCACCTGTAGAAGACGAGGATGTATTTGAAGGGCTTAAAGTAATGTACAAGGATGAAATTGAGGGTCCAACTGAAGATGAAGAATGGGACAGCACCGAAGAGGATGATTCTGAAGCAACACAAAGACAAATGAATAACTGCGACAGTATTGAAAGAGGAGTGAAGCATAACACAAGGTCAAGGAAGCTGCCAGAAAAATACACTCCTCAAGGTAAAGCAAAAGAAAAACAGGAAAACAAGGGTAAGAAAGGGAGAAAAGGAAAGAAGAAGAAAAATAAGAAGAAGAAGGGGGGAGGTGTTGAAGAACAGGAAATAATCGATCTCTTCGATTACGTTGATGTGACGCCACCTGAGCCGAAACAGCTAAAGAAGCCAGAAAAACTCAATCTCTAGAAATCCTGCACCGAAGAAGAAGAAAATGTCATTCGTCCATTCTTTGAGAAAGCGACAAAAAGGTATGTATCTCTGCAACAACTTTCCTGTTTATTTATAGGTGTAAACAATCAAAGTTGATGACATGGAACATCTACAGAAAAACGATTATAATCAAAGTTACAGTTAGAATTTGTAATATGTTATGTCATGATAATAGTATTATCATTTGAAAAATGCAATGACAGAGCATGAAGCTTTTTTTTCAACAATGATGTGGATGACCAAAACATTAACATCGAGATTGTTGATTACTACATCACCTTGCTGAAATCAAAGATGCAGGATCCAAATAAGCCGAACTATACTACGGGAAGAAGCACTTGATTCTGTTTACAAATGCTTATGTAAGTAACAAAAATTCTTAACCTGTCTTTTAAATAACTTGTCACATCAACTTGTTTAGGTCTATATTATCAAAGTTGACATCTTATTTAGGTGAAATGAAAAAATTTAGTGTGCTAGGGATGGAACAAGTATACATGAACAAAAAATTGTTGGTTTTATAATACAATAAATGGGATCAACAACAGAAGTTGACACAAAAAACTGAACAATACTACAGCTGTTTTGTAGAAACAATGGTTGTTGACACTCGAAAATATGGAATTTGAGAATACCAATTTCAAAAATATAGTGTCAACAACCAAATTTGATAAAACATTTATGATATACTTGTTGTTATCTAATATTGAAAACAAACTAATGTCAAAAATACGATGCAACAAATTATGAGGAGCGCAGTAGCTACCAAAGATCCAGTGGTAGTGCAGGAATGTGGGCTTACAACTCAGGTAAGAGAGAATTACACAGTGAATGGCGATGACACGTACCTGCTTATACCAATGTGTCTCTAGGACAGGAACAAGAGATAATTCCATTGGGTGCTGCTTACGTTAATAGGTGGAAGATGGTTAGTTTTCAACACCATAAATCACAACCCAGGATACAGGCACCAATACGCTGTCATGATACAACCATTGACTGATGTACTGAACGATCTCGACAAAATAGATGTAGAAAAAAAATGGACCAGTAACTACACATTATGACCACTACCAAGTACCAGCACAGCGAGGGTCAGACTGTGCACTCCACATCCGCTTATTCATGAAATGTTTGGTAAAGCGTGGACACTGCTTTGATCTAAATGATAAGAGCGTTCAATACCATGAAAAGATCAACAGGAAGAGAGTCAAGATGGCTGCAAGGATGTTAGGTGAATTTGATGCATGGAAACCAATATTAGAAATTACTGATATACCTGAAGAAGATAAGAAACCAAACAGCTTACAGACTCAGTCGAAGAGATTAAGGAAGCAGAACAACTTGCCGACTCAGTTAAAGAAGTACTCAATTTAGAAGACTTTGCTGAAACATTAGATTAGTGAGACATATTGTTCATGCTCTGACAAAAGATTAGTGAGACATATTTTTCATGCTCTGACAAAAGAAACATCTTAAGTTTAGTTTAACATATCCTGGTAAGTAAAATGTAGGTCTGATGATTGGAAGTTACTTTGAATGGTTTTTTATCAAGTGAATGCATGTTTGTATTAAATATTGCAGGTATACACAACTAAAGGAGTTAACATGTAAATACAAATAAAATCATGCAATTTTTTTCTTTTTATTGAGCATAAACAATGGAAGTTGATCCAATAATTTTGGGTCAACAATGGAAGTTGATACATGAATATGATCAACAATGGGATTGTTCATCAAATCTCAAGACCGCTTTTGAATGAATGCTGGTAGTAAATATTGTAGGTATGCACAGCTAATGGAGTTCACTTGTAACCATGAATTTTTTTTATTTTCATTAAGCATCAACAATAAAAGTTGATCCAGTAATGGGGGATCAACAATGGAAGTTGATCCCATGATTTGGATCAACATTGATATGTTGATACTGTTTACATAATACTTTTCCTCTAAAAAAACCAGTAAACCTAGAACCTGCAAACTGACATAAACTGACAAGAATAACATTCATAAACAAAATAAAACAGAATGTATGTCATTAAAAACACAACAAATCCAACAAGAAAAATAGGAAAAGCATAAAAACAACTAACATCCATGTTGATCATCTAAGAACTGGCATAAAAAGGTAAAAAAAAAAAGTTCATAAAAATAGGAAATCATTCACAAAAACTTTAGAACAACAGCCTCCTCAAAAAGTTGATCATCCTTGAGTTAGACTCCTTGCGGAACACTGGTGCAGAGGAGCCAAAGGATCTCTGCGACATCTACGACGGTTGTGGAAGGCAAGTCTCCCACACTGACCACACTTCCTTTTCTTGCGAACTTTCTCTCGAGAACCCCTGTATCTTTAAGTAATTGGCCTTCCAGCTGAAGCTCGACCGCCATTGGGAGGCAAGACATAACCTTCCTCATTAATTTTAGGAGGCCTCTCACTGTCGGGAATATGATAGTTAGGAAGAGCATACAGACCTCGGTGGTATAATAGGGAATGATGTACTTGTAAGGTTCACCTGTACCAATCTGCAACATTGCTTTCATTGAATGGGTGCAAGGGAAACTATGCTTCTGCCACCAATTGCAAATGCATGTCATAGCATCCAAGTCGACAGTGTACTTTCCAGTAGGAGGAACAATCTCAAAAACTTTATCAATGGATCTTCGGAACTTGTAAAAACGACATTCAGTCACCCTCTTGTTGAGCCTAGCCTGCATCTGGGGAGTAAGATTTCCAGTACACTTACCAGACTCCACCAACCTCTTGTAGTTCTGCTCCATTACCTTAGCACGAATACAATCTATAAGCTCAAGTGATGGAAGCCACATATCATGCTTAATCACACTGTTAAACTCTCAACAATGTTTGATGTGTTCTCACCAAATCTTTCTCCTAGAAATGCATGAGCAGCCCAGTTCTGGAATGAAATCTTTACCATCCAATCAATAATTGAATCTCGTTTCAGATTGCTCATACTCTTGGCAGCAACATAAAACTTCTCCTTTGTTAACGCAGTGTAGCACTCTTCAAAGAAATTCACAGCAGTTTGCCTACCCTTGACCTTTGGAACCGGAATATTCCCTTTCATGTGGTACAAATAGTATGAATGGTAAGCCTTTGGGAAGATCACAGGGACATTCTTCAAAAGGCCAGCTCCACGGTCTGATATGATATGGTCAGTCGAAGGTCTTCACTAATAATACCCTTCAAATTGGTTAATAACCATTCCCAACTCTCACAATTTTCACAAGGAACAATTCCAAATGCAACTGGATAGATCTCTACAACAAACAAATAAACACCAAAAATTCAAAAAGTGACCCATAAAACTGAAATACATGAACAAGTTATGGGGTGAACAACTGAAATTATGGGATCAACAACAAATATTATGGGGTGGACAACTGAAATTATGGGATCAACAACAAATATTATGGGATGCACAACTGAAATTATGGGATCAACAACAAAGTTATGGTATCAACAACTGAAATCATGGGATCAACAACTGAAATTATGGACAAACAACAAAAGTTGATACATGAATATGGGATGAACAACAACATTTATGGGGTCAACAAAAGTTATGTGATCCATAGAATTGAAATCCAGGGACATATCAGACTATATTGTGTAATCAACATAAACACTTAATAATTTAAAAAGAGAAAAAGGATTAAAAATCATACCTTGGTTACCAGTTTTTCCGCAAGCAACCATAAGACCGCCTTTAAACTTCCCAGTGAGAAAAGTACGATCAATAAACAACATCGGACGACAGTAATTATTGAAACCAGTAATAGAAGCTTCGAAAGCAACAAAAACCTCTGGAACAGCTTTGTTACACCATCATACTCAAACTTGACGACACTTCCAGGATTACAACGTTCAATTGATTCTTTATACCAAACAAAGTCTGAATAAGAATTGATGTCATCACCCCAAAAAAACTCTTTAGTGAACTATAAATCATGATATGCCTGACAATACGTGGGATCAATACCATATTCCATATGGAGCATATCTATGACATCAGCTGCAGTCTTCTTCTTCTTTAATGCTCGAAATTCATCTATTAAGATATCCATCATAAAAGACTTCATCATCTTGACTTTTGCGGGATCAGAAGAAGCTAAATCACATGAATGCTCTCTGCGAAACTTCTTGCACTGAAACACACCTTTAGTATTGGCAACGAGAGATGCATGAAACCTCCAGCTACAATTTTTACTTTTCTTATTCTTACACTCCACGGTGTAACGTGTCTTGTCACTCTTACGTAACTTAGTTTTGTAACCAGTCTGAAATTCATACTTCTTAACAGTATCACGAAAATCATTTTTACTTTCAAAAACCTTCCCTACTCCAGTTAAGATGTTGGCACAAGCATCTGATTTCTTGGGGACCCTTTTGATCAAAGATGAATCATCCGTCAAATCTTCTACAACAACCACCTCGTTGTTTGAGACACAACTTGATGATAATGAAGAAGGAACAACAGAAGAAGAAGGAGTAACATAATCAATGCAAATCATAAACTGGATGTTAAACTTCAACACACCAATCCTTTTGGAGATGCAGTAGTGAATGAAAAACCTCAACTCCAAATCGCGATTAATCACATGTGAAAATCCATCTACAATGTAACCAAAAAGTATGAGATCTTCACGGACATAAGGCCAGTATTGTTTCACCACACTAATCATCTCGCTGATAGTAGTTGATTCGGAAACAACATGTGATACGGTCAAATTGGATAAAGTGAACTCTGCAACAGCCATCTTTGGCCTGCAACAATCATAACAAATCAACAAAACTAATAAAACATAAAATCAAAAACAAAATTTGAGATAAACAAACCAATGTTGACACCATAATCTGTCAACAACCAGTGTTGATCCAATAAAAACATATTTCAACAACCATAATCAGAAAATTATCCAAGTGATCAACAATGAGAGTCGATCCAACAAACCTGCATCAACAACCAGTGTGGATCCAATAACAACATCTATCAACAATCATAATCATAAAATTATCCAGGTTATTTGCATCAACAGTGAAAGTTGATCCAACAAACCTGCATCAACAACCAATGTTGATCCAATAACAACAACTATCAACAACCATAATCAGAAAATTATTCAGGTTAATTGCATCGACAATGAAAGTTGATCCAACAAACCTGCATCAACAACCAATATTGATACAAATAATCTGGATATTGTACAAATTTTCAGTGTCAACAATGAAAGATCTATGTCAACAACAAGGATTTTGATACAAAAAAACAACATAAACAACATCATATATGTTACATCGCATCGCATTAGTATGCAATCGTTGCAAATGTGAACCTCCAAACCATAAGAAAAAGACTAAACCTAACCTAAGCTACAAATTCAAATTACGTCGTACATCACTCGGGGGCTGCGCCCCCTCGTGAACGTTATATTCAATATCGAACGTTAGATATGTAAACTGAGTTTATCAACACTAACTTGTAACTTCAAATTTATTACACTAACTTCTAACTTCTAATTATACCAAAGCTGATTCATCAACACTCGGTATTTTGAAAATAATTCTTCAACAATGAGTATTATCAAAATAATTCTCCTAATAATTCATCCACACTATGAAATTATCCAGAAAACCGAGAACTGGTTCATGCAAAGTACATTGAAGCTAAAAAAATTTAATTATAAACCTAACTTTGAATCATAGGACGATCTAAGTAAAACAGCAGAAATTCAAAAATCAAAAACCGGAGATTGGAGATTGAAGAATACTTGTTTAAGAGATGAATAACGATCTCGAATTCAAATAATATGTAAATGAACCAATCAATCCAGTAGAATCAAACACAGAATCAAGCTTCCAAAATCTCGATCTCTGCAAAAGAAAAAACACATAAACTGAAATCAAAATTTGAAGATTTAGAAACTACAAATCGAACATGAAACTATCATATAAATTTCTACTCATATATGAAGGGTATATTTGTAATCTTGCAGAATCCTTAATGTACCCCTGATGGGCTTTGGATGGAGATGGGTATATTTGTTGTGTAATAAGGGTAATTTTGAAGCCCGTGAAAAGGAGGGACAATTATATAATCCCCATTTTTGAAAATGTAAAATAGAGCTTTTGTTACAGGGCCTACGACCCATGGATGTGTGGTCCATCTAGTTCCCCTTTATATGTATATACAGAAACCTATGTATTATAATTACTACTCTCTCTAATAAGATATCCTTTTCCCTTGTCTCTACATCTTCTACCTTCACCTCTGATTCTCCTAAATCACGTTATCATGCCCGATGCTATACCGCAGAGCGATTGATTTTTTTTCCCAACATGGATGATTTAGAACAACGCAGTTATGTAATTATCGTTAAGCTACTGGTGAAATCGTTGGAATCAATCAGCTAAGTTGGATTTCTTTTGTTCTATTTTTTTTCCACGATTGATTAAAAAAAGATAATATATATATATATATATATATAAATTCATATCATGATCTATTTTTTTTCTCTTTTCCATGATTTATTTTGTTTAAATCAACTAATGGGAAAATTGTTTTGAATCTACTATATACCATGATCATATTTTATAATAAAATATTCATATGTGAAGGTTGATCCTAATGTCTATGTCGTACATTCATTTTTATTTTTTTTTGTTTGTGCCTACACAGTTCTCGTTTGCTGTATGATCTTTTCGCTGGAAAGAGAAGGAGAAATTAGGTCAGAAAGAAAACGCCCGGTCCAACCCTTAACCGGCCCATCCCGGTCTAACCCCGAACGGGCCCATCCAGGTCCAATCCAGAACAGGTCATTCCTGGTCCAATTCTGAATCGGTCCAACCCAATTCATGTTCCAGTTTTGGTCCTGCTGACCTGTTCTCGCCCTGGTTTTGGGCCGTGCGCGCCTAAAGCTGTTCCAATTCTGTCTATATAATATACAGGGGGAACCAAAATTTTTGGTATGTAACTATAACTATAATGTGGGTTTTCATATTGAGTGTTTGCTAGGCTTATTTATTTGTTTGTAGAACATGCCTAGTTTTTGCTTATTTTTGTCTTAAGATAAGTCCATATCATATACACGGTCAATTTAAATTATGATTGCTTATCTCGATCATTAAGAATTTTGGTATTAATGTTATTTTATTCAATTGAATATGATATAGTCTATAGTTGAATGATGTCTTTTGTTAAATTGGTTGTACCAACTCGATATTTTGTCCTCAAATTTGAATGTTCCTTGGGAAGTAATCCACTTGCTCGACTATCAAATAGTAAGTTGTTTCAAAAGATACGTTGAAAATAAAAGCACATGTATTCTAATTTTTGTGGAAGAACTCACAAAAGTTGATATGAGTCAGCAATTTCCATTTTTCTACTTCATCCATGATACTAACGAACCAGTAAATGTTGAAGTATGACAACAATAAAACTATCTTTAGTAATCTATTCAACCTGAAGTAAGTGGTTGACATATTCTCTTAGCCTGTTGAAATAAAGGTATTTCTCAAATTAAGCTAAATGTAGCAAAATTGAAAATGGAAAGAACCCCGAAGGAATGAGGATTAAACGTACCGACTCATATAAAATATGTGAAAAAAGGGACATATATATCATGATAAAAAGATGTATTTTTTTCCCTAGCAGTAATGGCACCAAAGTACATGTATCAATTGAACATGGGATGAAGCTAAGATGTAATTCTATCTCTCACCAAAGAGTTGAGAATGAATCTTCTTACCGGTATTGCTACAAGCAATGTAATGCAGGTATCATAATAGCAACCAATTTTCACATCAACTTTAATGGCAACAAGAATTTTGCCTGGACAATTGACTATCTTATTCAGTTGAACTAGACGCGCTTATTGAATGAAAAGTACATCATTCCCACGAGACATAAATTTTCTAAAGCACTTTAGTATATCTGGATGAAACGTAACATATATTCACTCTAAAGTCTCCAAAGAAATTGAGTTGAATCCGAATTTTATTACGTAATAAGACCACACCACTTATTAAGTCTCCCAAGACTCAATGTCTAAGCTCTGTATGTACCAAGGGCTAATCACATCTTGTTAAGTGCAAAAGGTGTTCATGCGTGAACTATTACCTATTTTTTTGAAACTTACAGTGAGAATGGAGTTAATTGCATCTATAAATTATTTCTAATGAACGTGGAAGGAAACACATTTTTAGAAAATTAATGTGTCAATCTAGTGAATATTAGATCACTAAAATTTGAATTACTGAATCCATATTAACCCCAACAATGAACTGATTGGGATTGATTCATAAATACTTTGACATAACCATAAGGCACATTGGTTGTGACACGATGTTCCGTTTTGAAAGTACTAACATGAGCGTCACTTCATTTGAGTGTATAAGACAATGAACTAATAGAATGCGAAGTTACGACATCTATCACAATCAGTGATTTCTAAAGTTACTATATTTACACTTCCTCTCCCCATTATGCTTTAGAGTAACAAAACACGACACTCATCTTACAAAGTCTTTCTTCAGTAAAACATGATTGAGACCGCCCTGTTTTACTTAGATGCAAATGGTAAATAACTCATTCTTCAAAGAAATCAAGTGTTTTTAGTGAACATATATCCATGCAGAATGCGGACCATTCAAGTAATTTATGGCTCTGGTGGATAATTTGACGCATTGAATCAGTTATTGCTCACAACAAACGATGCGTTTAATTTTTGTAAAAATCCTAGCACATATTACACAACGAAAAGTGCAAAGGCTCACCACCCTTGTTAATTCTAGAGAATTTACATCAAAAGGACTTGGTGAATGTTGCATGTTTAATAGGATCAATGTAGAGCATCTTATACCCAATGGTATCGCAGAGGCTACCATCAAAGGTTACATATGGTGTCTAAGGAATAGGTTATGCGAACCAACCTAACTTTTATTGCTCTGGGGATATGCAATATTACACGCATCTTTACTTAATTCATTTTAGAACCCAATATTAGTGAACCTTTTCCGCGTACCAGTTGGTAACTTGATTTAAGCCTGACATTCGTGTTCTTACGCATTTTTGGTTGCACTATATATGTGCCATTACGACTCCACATCGTACTATGATGGGTCTTCAAAAGTGTTAAGTAGTTATGTTGGAAATGAATTCCCAATAATTATTCGCATTTTAAACCTTTTGGAAGGAGATCTCTTACCGCTAGATTTACGGGTTATCACTTTAATGAGACAGTCTTCCCGTCATTAGAGGGAGATAAGAAAAAAGTATTTTCTAAGGGAACGACAGGAATTGTCGTGGTGTGTTCCCACTATGTCTTATATTGATTCTTGTACTCCACAAATGTAAATGTGAAGTGACAGAGAATAATCGATTTTCAGAATGTACATTGATGTCGCTAAAGTGATGAGATCACACATACCAGCTGCAAACCTACCTGCAAAGTTACAAATCCTCAATAAGGGATATAGACCATAGACTAAGGTGCTGCAACTACACTTAGTGGAAGTGTGGTTGAGGTCGTGGCTCCATAAATAAAGTTGGAGAGACCACTTGGTTCGATCAATCCTCACCTAGAAAGAAAGTAGTTGAGTAAGGCACAACTTATATATATCATCAGAAATCATCTCATAAAATTTTCTCTGAATATGTCCATGAATCAAACTGGAGGATGCTCCGAAGTTTAATGATTCCAGAGAACAATGACATCGCAAGTGGATTATGAGAATGTGCACGAGTCAATATAAAGATCATGCGAGCATATTGATGATTAATTTTATATACACTTTCTTAAATAAATAGAGCAACATGAGATCGAACCATGCTCCTTGTTGTTTATTGTCAACGGATAACATATTTAGCCAATACAATCCAGGTAGAACTTTGTTCTCTGAAAAATATACAGGTATTTGGTGTGGTAGTGCTAACCAACCAAGTGTAAAGCCTATTGGACATACATAATTAGATTTTCACAAAGCATAATGAGAAGAAAACAGTCTTAAAGGGTAAAGACTCGCCTTGTGGCGCGAGGTTTCTCACAAAGGCCTGGAATTGTTCTCTTGTAATGAAATGCAGCATATGTATGTGGTTGTTACGTATCTCTGAAAGAATCAAGAGATAACAGATATTTACATAAGTATTTGATAGACTTTTGTTTCCCAAATCAAGTGACTCTAAACCACAGAGTGCGTTTACAATTAGATATAACACTCACTTATAGATTGAAACAATCAGACGGATGTGCCCGTCTGAGTGACTATCTGATTTAGAGGGGATAGACAAGTAAGGTATGTTTCCTTGCGTATTCAAAAGAAAGTTCCTGATTTGGAATTGTAGCTATCTATGTTGATGGTACAGACATGATGGGTACTCTTGATGTAATAAGAGACCTTGAAAGCTATTTGAATCTGAAAATGAGATGAAAATTCTAGGGAAAGCTCGATCGAATACTGAGCTTGTGGTATTGTTGATGGTGGTTTTTAGCTTAGGGTTAAAATCGTAAAACCTTGCATCAGATGTGACGTCACTCTGCAAGGAAACGGTGCTGCAAGTACTAACCTCTCCATCGACACATTTATTGAGCCGCTCAATACACTATTATCCATAACACTCTGTAAATTTAGGCACCTCGCCAATACGAGACTCACTGAGTACTTTCCTGTGCTATGTTCCCCAGCAGAACCCTTAATCGGTATGTCATGACAGATTTATGTTCACTCGCAGCGGAGTAGCTTGGACCTCCAAGTACCAAAGTTAAGTCCATTGCACGAAATGCTCAGACAGAAAGCACACTGCATTTTGTACGTAGATAAAGATTTTGTATGGCAGCATACAAAATCCAGCTAATCATTGTGATAACTCGCAAAGAACTCATAAACCCAACTAATTTCAAATTAGGGTTTCGCACCCCGCGCAGTATACTGGACCCCGTTGGTCGAAACCATGCTTAAACAAGCTAGGCAATCGAATCCGCCACAGCGCGCTAAAAGTGCGGCCGCGCCCTATCATGCCGGCCTTCTTTCCGTCGACCAATCAGGTCGCTTCAAATCCGCCACCGCGCGTTGGAAGTATGGCCACTCCCTAACATACTGGCCCCACTTCCCGTCAACCAATCAGGTTGCTCCAAAACATGCCAGGGCCCCAAAACACGCCATCTTCCCAAAAATGTCAGTGTCTCGCACTCTCATGCAAGACGCGCTTATCAGACGCACTTGCCAGACGCGCTTACTAGAGGAAATTGCCAGACGCGCATGCCAGACGCGCATGCCAGACGCGCTTACCAGACACGCTTACCAGAGGCGCATGCCATACACGCTTACCAGACGCGCATGCTAGCCACGCTACCACGCCTCTGGCCACCAACGGAAGGTAGCCATAATCAATGGCTACCCTTCCTCCTGAGGTGCGGATCTCAGCCGTACAAGTTCGCCACCAATCCTGTGGAAACTTCTGGCCGCAATGCCAAATTCCACGGTTTGTGTCAAACCCTAATTTGGCCATGCTAGCACCACGGCCACGCCACTGGCCGCCAAACATAAGGTATCCGCGATCAACGACTACCCTTCCTCCTGAGATGCAAAATCTCAGTCGTCGAAGGTCGTCACTGAACTGGCAAGCCTCTCTATCTTAACTTGCCGCACATAGCAACATGCTACACGTTTTTTAATGAAAACACTCGAGACATCAAAACATGTCACAAACTGGGGGATGCTCATCAGGGTACTGGTATGGCGGTTTACAGCATGCGGCGTGCAATACCCCCATTACAAGAAAGTGTCATAAGAGTGAGGCGGTTAGTAATGGCAAGAAATAAGTGGTGAAGCGCATCTTCATTATGGAAACATCAATTCCAGGAGTTACCCGTTACCACTTTTCCACCACTCAACCGCTTCCACTTCTTACAAGGCCAAGATACGTTTTATTACGACTTGTATAAATAGATTTCACATATTTCCACCAAAAAACAAGTTTTTGGTCAGGAGAACAATATACATCCAGAAATCACCTGGTAGATTTTCATTCAGCTCGCCAGTTCAATTTTCGGATACAAGTTGCAAAACACCCACACTTTCAGAATCAACTATTCTGGCCTCAACACTTTCTTCGCTTCCTTCCCTAAGACCAACCCTTCTCCTTCACTTTGTGATCGAAGCAAGCCTGGAACGTCCATTTCTTGGTTTAGGCCATGATCGAATCAAAAGTACTCCCGTGCAGTACATTGTTTTGGGTTTAGATTTGTTTCTCACCCGCACTCACACGAAATTACCGAAATCAGCAGAAACGGTTTTCACCCACAAACAATTGGCGACCACAGTGGGAGATTAATCTCTCGATTACAATATAAATTTCCAATTCCCGATTTCACTTTTCAACCCGATCTCAAAATGGTAGAACTCAGGTTAGGATCAACAACAAACCCCGAGAACATTGGCGCCGAAATTATTCTCGGTGTTAACATTTCTCCCAGTGGTGCTAATACGCCATCCGTCAAAACCAACAACATGAATAATTTTCCTTCAGGTGTTACACCTAAAATCACAAGAGCCAGAGCCTCTGCCGCGGAAAATGCTCCTTCCGGTGTTACACCTCCAATCACCAGAGCCAGAGCTGCCGCCGCCGCTCCCAATGTTTCATCAAGTATGACACCTTCAACTGTTACCAGAACTGCAGCTACTCCGCCGTCAAGACGAGAAACTGGAGGATCCAGAGGGAGCCGACCCTACATTACTATTGTTGATTTGATGGAAACGCAGAAGGTTCTCGCCATGGCCCAAACCTACATGGCCTCAACCCAGAAGGAGGTGCTTGCTTTTCTCAAGACACTGACAGAGCGGCTACCACAAGAATCACGCCATCCAGAGCCAATGAGGAACACATCCAATACCCCTGGCGCTAGAACCTCAATAGGGACACTTTTGTAGACGAAGAGACTCGCCCGGGAGCTTCAACTGAAATAAATCAACCGCACAATTTTGTCGCGAGAAAAGATTTGGAACGAATTCTCCGAAACCGAGACAAAAGCGACTTCATGGACATGCATCAGCATCATCCCCCGTATCCTCTTGAAGTACAAATAATTCATCTTTTGAGGGGGTACTCTTCCCCTTAATTCTCTTTGTTGTACCATGTGTATTCTCTTCGAGTAAGTGATTTCAAAAATTCCCTCAATCGGAGAACGTGATTATATTCGTATTCCCCCAGGGACTACAAGAATCAAGAGACATGTTCACGTGCATTGCCGGTACCGTCGTACAGAGAGAATTGAGGGGAAGAGTACCCCCTCGGAAGATGAATTATTTGTACTTCAGGAGGATACGGGGGCTGATGCTGATGCATGTCCATGAAGTCGCTTTTGTCTCGGTTTCGGAGAAGTCGTTCCAAATCTTCTCTCGTGAAAAAATTTGGCGGTTGATTTGTTTCAGCTCAAGTTCCCGGGCGAGTCTCTTCGTCTACAAAAGTGTGCCATGTTGAGGTGCTAGCGCCAGGGATATTGGATGTGATCCTCATTAGCTGTGGCTAGCGTGATTCTTTTGGTAGCCGCTCTGTCAGTGTCTTGAGAAAAGCAAGCACCTCCTTCTGGGTTGAGGCCATGTCTGTTTGGGCCCTGCCGAGAACCTCCTGCCTTTCCATCAGATCAACAATAGTAATGTGGGGTCGACGGTACCTTCAATGCACGTGAACATGTCTCTCGATTCTTGGAATCCCTGGGGGAACACGAATATAATCACGTTCTCTGTTTGAGGGAATTTTCGAAATCACTTACTGGAATAGCATACACATGGTACAACAGCATTACGCCAGACAGCATCTCCAACTGGTCTGACATGGTTGCAGCTTTCTGTAAGAAATACTTCTTTGTGTCTGAGCAAATTACCTTCTCAGATCTAGAAAGGATGTTTCAACTAAACAACGAACATCCGAATGATTTTATCAAAAGGTTCAGAATTCAAGCGCTCGATTGTCATGACCCAAACATGACCGAACAACAATTGGTGGACTCCTGTATCAATGGCATTATTCCCATCTATTGCGCCTTACTAGAGAATCTTGGATTCCATACATTCTCTGAGATTCATGAAGCCGCAAAACAAGTCAGCCACAACAGCACCGGCGTTGTTGGAAAGAAGCAGGCCAACTAGAAGCGAGGACGCACGCGAAACTCGAGGAAATAGACGCCTCATCAATAAGCAATACAACAATGGTCCCTCCTCTGTGAGCGTGGTAGACGAAGGAGGAAAAATCATGGCTTCAACAGCAGAACATCCATCCAAGCGCGCATCACCAGCACGACAGGCAACTCCGTCACGGAAGACCAACGCTAAAGCTCCCACGTGCCATCAAGAGGCTAGAGAAAATGTCTTGGATTTCCCGTTCCCAATCGAAAAAGTGATTGAACTCTTGGAAGCATGGATCCAAGACGACGCCATCAGGCTACCTCTTATCAGGCGCCCACCAACCGAAGCGGAAATGGCAAACCCAAAATATTGCCGCTACCACAGATTTGTCCACCACCCGACCAGTGACTGCAACAAGCTGAAGGATATCTTCAAAGAAAAGATATAAGCAGGGAAGCTTCGACTAGACAATGAAAGAGTTCAAAGAGATCCACTTCCAGTCAGGAGTTGCATGGTCTCTGGGGACTCTGTACACGAAACTGTGCAATCCATGATGCAACATGTGTGCGAAATTCTCTACCTCTCCAAGGCACATCGTCAAGACATCTTCACAGCCCTTAATCGTGTTGTATCGGGCAAGCGACTCTTTCCTACTGAAGAAACCACACCAGAACCCCAAACTCTCCCAGGAAGCGGTGCTGGAAAATACAACTGGGGACTGCTGACCACGGTTCATCTGAGGAACTCCAATATCGATAACACATTCATCAACGTGGCTTCTGACTTCAACATAATTACCATCAAAACTCTGAGAGCTGCAGGAGTTTTGAAGCAGGAGGCTACCCATTCCCCAACCATGGTCGAAAACTTGGAAGGAGAGGCGATAGACGCGTATGGCTACATCAATCTTGAAATCAAGGTGGGAGACACTCTAACACATGGCAAATTCTACATTGTCAAAGAACTCTCAAGATACAACATGATTCTGGGGTGCACGTGGGTACGCGGTAACAAAGCGAAGTTAGGGGTATCCCCTCTGCCGATGTCGATACCCGAAGGAATTTCTAACAAGCCGTCCAACTTTGAATGCCATATCAACAACTTACCAATGTAACTCAATTGCATGGAGAAAGCCCGTCGACGTTCATCTGCAGATTCTAAACACAAGTAAGTCTGGTTAAACAACCCTTTCTGCACCCAGTCACCTCTCCTCTCGGCCAAGCATGGGGACTCAGTCCGATTACCAACCCCGGAGTCATTAAGATATGTGAATGGGATGTTGGGCCTTTCAAGTACTTTGTCAAAATTTTGGAAGCTGTCACAGCCAAACATGACGACTTCAATCAAGTGGTTGCACAACGCTCCAACCCATTTCAAATTGGAGATGTAGTAGTCAAGATGACCTCGTTTCAAGTTGGTAACATAACAGTAAAGATGGCCATTAGACCCGGTCCGCCTAAATAAAAGGAAGACGAGCCATATCCGGTGGCAGATGTTATCTTGGGTGGTTACTGCAAGCTCACCAATATCGACAAATTGGAAGGTGTCACGATTCACTCGCGATGGCTCAAACCCTTCAATACCTAAAACGTTGTGCTACCTTCACCTCCAGCGTTCTCCTTCAACATTTCTTTCAGCATTTCCCTTTTCATGCAATGTTTGTAACTCCTCAAAAATGATTGCACTGCTTGCATTCATGAGTCGAGTTTTCAAATCCAATTAGAGAACATCTTTCCTTGAAAAGTTTTCCCCTTAAAGGAAAAATACCAAGTAAACCTAAAACTCTCACAAAGTCATTATCCGTCAATTGAAAACCAAAGAAATCAAACCACCACAAAAATACCTATTCAAAAATACTCAAGAAGGAAATATGCAAGGAAGACGATCATCAGGCGGCAGAAAAGATATCTTCTTCAAGAATATTCGGCTCCAAATCTCAGAAACAGAATGAAGGTTTTATTAATTCATTCAAATATGTGAAACCATAAAGGTTGAATGACGGAATGTTACTTGATGAAACCCTAACTCCACCATGAAAGTAAGAAAGTAAAAGCAAACTTCTGGAAAGTCAAAAGAGGCTACACGTTAAGAAGAAATAGCAAAAGTGGAAAAATTGGTCGTTAATGGCAGACGCCTGGATCAATAGCGCCTTCATCAGAGCTTCTTCAAGCACTCTATCCAACACGCTTTCTGACAGCAAGCGTTCCATCCAAATGCCGCCTCGGAAGCAGCAACCTCGGCGTTCCATCCAGAAGCCGCCTCAGCAGCAGCAACCGCAGCGTCCCATCCAGAAGCTACCACAGCAGCAGCTTCCACTTCCTGTCCGGCTTTTGCTTCAACAACAGTCCCAGCGTATGTTTCCGTAGCTTCTCCAGTTGCTCCAACATACATTGCCTCCGTCTCCTCATCCGCCTTGAAGACATCCTCAGCGTTTGCGTCAACACCCCTGACAGCAGTTTCGACGTCCACTCCAGAAGTTGTTTCAGTTTTGTAAATCGTGTCGACGTTTTCCCCATGAGCCTTTCCAGCTACTTCTTGAGGATGTCCTGGTTCTTCCACATCAAAGTCAACGATTACGACACCATCATGGACATAGTAATTAAACTGGTCCTCACCTAAAAGTTCCATGGAATCAGTCTTCCGCCGCTTCAACCGAGAAGAGAATCGTTCATCCCTAGCACTGGGTTGTAGAAAAGCTTCGTTGCTTTGAGATCTCCCGACAATCCGGGATTCTTCATCGTGCCTCCACCTTTCCTCCATGTCCACTGAATCCAAGAGAGTCTCAACACACATCCGCACTCTGCATAAATGAGCGAGAGACATGTCTCGTATAATCTGGTCAGCCTCACGGAATAGAGAATCAATTCTGTCTAATACCTCCTCATGAGAAGAACACTGGTTTTCGTCGGGTTCAGAATTTCTTTCCGAAGAGGTACGATCATCACTGGAAGATCCCATTATATGCTACAAAAAAAATACCACGTTTGTACCAGCAATCTACATGACGAGGAAGACAAAATGAAACTAGGGGAATAAACACGATACAATACATGTGGGGAAGATGGACGCGATTTTTATGATGATTTGTATAGGCGAAGGATTCAGGGTCACCTCTTATATTCAGCAGAAAATCTTTTACCAGCCGTGAATTAAGGCTTCACACGCGTGATACCAGCTGGATTAGATATTTCTTTATACGAAACAATTAGGGTTTGGTGTCCGAGTCATTCTGACTTAGCTCGCGCCATCCTCCTATCCCAAACCGCGTCCGAGCCATGTCCGAGCCGTGCCAAGACGAGCCGTGTCCGAGCCGTGCCAAGACGAGCCGCGTCCGAGCCGCGTCAAGCCAAGCCGAGCCGCGTCCGAGTCAAGCTAGCACCGATGCCAACGCCAAGACGAATCTATGCAAAATCCGCCAACACAAGGATCACAGATTTTTTTATGCTTTCCTCTAAAGGTTAGTTGAATTTCCTTGGCGATCTATTCACGTATTGCTCTCTCGATTTTACTTTCGCCTGTCACCATCTCATGCTTACCCCGCAACAATGTCACTGTTACGTGCTAAGCAGGGGACTTAATGTTGATGGTGGTTTTTAGCTTAGGTTTAAAATCGTAAAACCTTGCATCATATGTGACGTCACTCTGCAAGAAAACGGTGCTGCGAGTACTAACCTCTCCATCGACACATTTATTGAGCCGCACAATACACTTTTATCCATAACACTCTGTAAATTTCGGCACCTCCCTAATACGAGACTCACTGAGAACTTTCATGTGCTATGTTCCCCAGCAGTACCAAAGTTAAGGCCATTGCACGAAATGCTCAGACATAAAGCACACTGCATTTTGTAAGTAGATAAAGATTTTGTATGGCAGCATACAAAATCCAGCTAATCTTTGTGATAACTCGCAAAGAACTCATAAACCCAACTAATTTGCAAATTAGGGTTTCGCGCCCCGCGCAGTATACTGGACCCCGTTGGTCGAAACCATGCTTAAACAAGCTAGGCAATCGAATCCGCCACAGCGCGCTAAAAGTGTGGCCGCCCCCTATCATGACGGCCTTCTTTCCGTCGACCAATCAGGTCGCTTCAAATCCTCCACTGCGCGTTGGAAGTATGGCCACGCCGTAACATGCTGGACCCACTTCCCGTCAACCAATCAGGTTGCTCCAAAACTTGCCAGGTCCCCAAAACACGCCAGCTTCCCAAAACACGCCAGCTTCCCAAAAATGTCAGTATGCCGCACGCGCATGCCGCACATGCCAGGCGCGCATGCCAGACGCGCTTACCAGACGCACTTTCCAGACGCGCTTACTAGAGGCACTTGCCAGACGGGCTTACCAGACGCGCATGCCAGACGCGCTTACCATAGGCGCATGCCAGACACGCTTACCAGACGCGCATGCTAGCCACGCTACCACGCCTCTGAACACCAACGGAAGGTATCCATAATCAATGGCTACCCTTCCTCCTGAGGTGCGTATCTCAGCCGTACAAGCTCGCAACAAATCCTTTGGCAACTTCTGGCCACAATGCCAAAATCCACGGTTTCTGTCAAACCCTAATTTGGCCATGCCAGCACCACGGCCACACCACTGGCCGCCAAACGGAAGGTAGCCGCGATCAACGGCTACCCTTCCTCCTGAGATGCAAAATCTCGGTCGTCGAAGGTCGTCACTGAACTGGCAAGCCTCTCTATCTTAACTTTCCGCACATAGCAACATGCTACACTTATTCCAATGAAAACACTCGAGACATCAAAACATGTCACAAACTGGGGGATGCTCATCAGGGTATTGGTCTAGCGTTTTACAGCGTGAGGTGTGCAATACGCCCGTTATAAGAAAGTGTCATAAGAGTGAGGCGGTTAGTAATGGCAAGAAATAAGTGGTGAAGCGCATCTTCATTATGGAAACATCAATTCCAGGAGTTACCCGTTACCACTTTTCCACCACTCAACCGCTTCCACTTCTTACGAGGCCAGGGTACGTTTTATTACGACTTGTATAAATAGATTTCACATATTTCGACCAAAAAACAAGTTTTTGGTCAGGAGAACAATATACATCCAGAAATCACCTGGTAGCTTTTCATTCAGCTCTCCATTTCAATTTTCGGATACAAGTCGCAAAACACCCACACTTCCAGAATCAACTATTCTGGCCTCAACACTTTCTTCGCTTCCCTCCCTAAGACCAACCCTTCTCCTTCACTTTGTGACCGAAGCAAGCATGGAATGACCATTTCTTGTTTTAGGCCAGGATTGTACAGATTGATCTCTCGAATCAAAAGTACTCCCGTGCAGTACATTGTTTTGGGTTTAGATTTGTTACTCACCCGCACTCACACGAAATTACCGAAATCAGCAGAAACGGTTTTCACCCACAAACAGGTATATAATTCCAACAGTTTGCATATGTCTAAATTTGTCAGGAAATTTAACAAAGACATGCATCCTGATAGCACTCCCATGATTAGTCGAGGTTCAAATGGAAGTAAGAGACCATTTCGTCTAAAGGAAGATGACGAAGATGTTTAGGGAGATGAAATTCCCATATTTAAGTGAAAATAGACGCGTTTTTGTACTTAGTATAATAATGTACTCGATTAAATTTTACATCCTCAGGGAACTTGTTAGCTAGATATAGCTCAGCACCAACGCAACGTCATTGGAATGATATAGTGAATGTAATCATGTAATTAAAAGTAACCAATGACATAATTTGTTTTATCCCTACAAGGACATAAAAAGGAATTCTAATGAAAGTGCAATCTAAAAGTTTTTGATTATGAAGGAACAATAATCTCTTCTCCAACGAAAGTAATCAGGGGGAGATATGGTAGACTATTTTCTATGTCATTACCGATATTTAGTTCGAAAAGTACATGACTAAAGGAACTGTCTGGAACAACTATGAAAGTAATCAGGGGGATATACCGACATCAGGGGGAGGATCCAAGGATATGATGTCGACATATTTAACTTCGAAATTGAAGCTGTGTTGTACTCTTTTTCCCTTCGATCGAGAATAGTTTTTCCCAAAGGGTTTTGTTACTCGACAAGGTTTTTAGCGAGACAATACTAAAAAAATTAAGTATGTCGAACTTTGAAGACATAAAGATCGCGTTGATATTACTGAAAACATCTGAATCAAAGAAATGAAATGCGATAGTCTGTTAAGCAACGTAACTTCCAGAATCAACAACAGGGTCTTATAAACATTCAAATCACCAAAGTACAATGTGATAAACTCCTTTTGACTGCATTAGACTAATGAAAATTGTCTGACATCAGGGGGAGCATCTAATGGTGTGTTGAACTATTTTCCTTCATCGAGGTTACTTTTTCCCACAGGGTTTTGTTACTCGGCAAGGTTTTTAATGAGACAACAACAAACACCGGGAATGTAATTCTATTGTCTTTCCTACAAGGATTTTCTTCCTTAGGAGTTGTGAAGCAACTAGTCAACTTCAACGGAGCAAAGTCATCATCTGCAACTGATTACCTTTACTTGCATTAGTCACGTTGTACTCTTTTCCCTTCGTCAAGGTTTTATCCCATTGGGTTTTCCTTGTCAAGGTTTTGATGAGGAAACGTATACGCATCCAACTATTTTCTAAGTTTACTTAATGTTGTGCTCTTTTTCTTTAGTTCAGGTATTGTCCCTCTGGGTTAGCCTGACGAAGTTTTAACGAGACAACTAACTTAGACTCGACGATCTTTGAAGATCGTATTACATGTGATGAACTACATGTAAAATACGAGAAAACATGTGAAGTACTACATGTGAAGAGTTATACCAAGGTTTTATCCCACTGGGTTTTTTCTTGTCAAAGTTTCAGTAAGGAAATTGATTTCGACACAAGTCATCAAGGAGAGAACGACATCTGAAGAACTACATTGAAAGCACTATATATGAAGCACTATGCATAAACTTTTGTTATTGAACCGCACAAGGAGGAGTGTTACAGGGCCTACGACCCATGGATGTGCGGTCCATCTAGTTTCCCCTTTATATGTATATACATAAACCTATGTATTATAATTGCTACTCTCTCTAACTAGATTTTGCGCCCGTGCATTGCACGGGCCTAGATATTTTGTAGATAATGTATTTTTACTAGTGAGTTTCGGGATTAAAAATTTGAAACATGAACAGAAAAAATAGGCTATTAAATCATGGAACAAAGAAAAAGCTAAATTATCGCTATTGAGTCATTCTTAACGGAAAGGGGAACATACAAAAGTTTCACACTAATCACTAAAGTAGTCCAAAGAGTCTTCTCTCTACTTTTTTCGTTTAAACATGAAGAAACCTTGTTCCAAATCAATTTGTTGAACAGTCATACGCAAAATTACAGCACATTCCTGGTTCTAAGTCGAGGTTCAATCGCAGCTTCCGTTGTTCTTCATGAGTGCAGTAGGCATAACCATGAGTTTGACTATTCTCTATGTTGAATTCCATATGATTTATAAAGCAGCTAATGCTTGTGCCTGCAATTATTCACGGAAAGAACGTTAATTTTATGATCTTGCAATAGTGATAAAAATGACATAATCAATTAGTAAAACCGAAAACACTTTATACTCCAAAGCTTGTTTATCAAAGCAATGTTAAACTAATGAAAAAGAAAGTCCCAATACCAAAAGCACGAAACATTTTTGTAAACATGGAAATGGTCTTTAACCATTTTAGTTGGTCAGGACGAAGAACATAAGAAAACAAATACAAAAGAAAAACAATAAGATACTAAGATCATAGCTCAGAAAGGGGGAGAAAATAATAAATTGTATTGCAGTTTCAGCCAGCATAAGTGGATTTTTAGTGTGAGCGGTAGATACAGTATAACTACAATATGTTTTGGAAGAAAATTAGCACAAAACCAAGTGATACTGACATGTGAAACTATATTCATAATATGAAAGACTTGAAAAAGTGTATTATCAAAAAGTGTGATAAAAGTATAGTGAAAGAAAGAAAAGGGTGCACTTCCATGGCATAAACGAACCTGGCTCCACACTTGCCACTGTGCGGAAAAATGGAGTTGCCAACCCAACCAAATGCAACCATGAGAAGGTCACCACTTCTTCCTCCAGTTAAATGTAGATTTATTGATACTAGTGGTTTAGCATGTATGCGTGGTGTTTATAGACATGGAATCATTTCATCTTATGCGACACAGTTCAATCATCCATATCAACTCTACGTGAATTTTTGTTGGTATTTCTATTACTACTTGCAAGCTAGTCCAAAGGATGCAAATAACGAAATGGTTACCACTGAATCTGGTGTGTTTCGAACACACAACCTTCTGACTTGAAGTCAGACACACTACCATTGTGCAACAGACACATTCATTAATGGACCAAACTAAACCATGAAACTTTACTGTAAAAACAAATTAAACATGTCAAAATCAAAATAAAATAAAAATGAAGAACCATGTCAAGCAATGAAATTAAACTATGTTCTTTCTGCCACAACACCATCGTTCCCTTTATATGCATGAAAAATGAATGCATTGTGTCAAGGTTCGTAACTATGCTGTTTAGTATACATAACTTTGATGATTAATATTTTTTGCTCCAAAGAATAGCATATATGCATAAAATTCTCAACATTTGATGACATCAAACTGCAGGCTCTGCAACAACAAAATAGTTGTATGTTTCCACCATACCTTAGCGACACCAATATGGTCTTCCTGCTTTCCATACTCGTCTATTATGTATTCTCTGTCGTTGTGGAGGAAGAGAAACTTTACCAAAATATAGAATTTAGAAGAATACTATCCCGAAAATGAACTACTAAGAAGATGAGTCAAGCCTAGTCCATAAAGCATGAAGAGCATAAGATAATCACCAAATCTTATGTGTCCAGTGGACTACAATAGTTCCATCGGTAGGACATTCCTCTTACGTCTTAGAATGTATGAGCATAATATTGCATCCTGATTGGACCGGAAATCTTCATCCTAGAAGAAGTGCCTAACCAATTCGGGTGTGGCATCCTCAAAGACAGTGTTACTGCAATAATCCGAAGGGTCGATCTAGCAATCAGAATATAACAACTCCAAAAAAAAATCACCTTGTAAAAATCCCCGTGAAACCAAATATCAAAAAAGAAAAAGATAAATGATCAAAATTGTTAGGGTTATTGATTAAGAGAATAAGGTTAGGGTTTACCAATAGGTTTTGGTTATTCATTCTTTTCGCCAAAAATCGTAGCTGCAAAAACAAAAAAAAACAACAATATTAAAACAAAATCAACGATGAACAATCAGAAAAGATATGAAAACGAAAGAAGAGGAAACCCTTTTTATTAAAAAAATAAAAGAGCAAACCCCAATTTTTGAGAATACGAAGAAAGAAGAAACATGATTTCTTCTCTTACCAAAGAAGAAAGAAAATGGAGATACTCAATTTAAATCTCCATTTAAATGTATTTAAATCTCTAGGAATTTAGAGGGAGTGTGAGAGAGTATAGGCAATTTGGGGGTTTAACCCAAATTCCCTAGAACTCTCTTGTTTTTTGAGAGATTTTGTCCAAGCACAAAAACATCATGAAACTCCCTCAAACTTCCCCAAACTCCCTATGACTTTAGTGTTTTAAGACTAACAGGGAGTTTAAAAGATTCTAATCGAATCTCTCACCACTAACAGGGAATTTAAGGGATTTTGAGGTAGTTTTAGAAACTCCCTATAAATCTCTCAATACTAACAGAGATTTTTAAAAGATTTTGACAAACTCTCTCACGACTAACAGGGATTTGCTAACTCCATTAAAATCTCTCAAACTCTCCCACAACTAACCCATGTACGTTTTTTCCACCGTTTTGGTTCACCATCAGTGGTCAGAGACTAATAGAGGTTATCGGTGAGCAGTTTAGGGTTTAGTATTTTTATTTTATCTTTTTTGATTTCGAAGAACTGTTTTGAGACGAAGTTTCAAAGTTAAAACCAAAGATATACAGTATTGCCAAAATATAAAAGAAGTGGTGTCGAAAATACTTAATATTGGTGGTCTGAAAAAACAAAAGTTTCCTATTGGCGGAAATTAATTCCGATGGGGCCAGAAACTCTCAGCTTTTAACCACGCGAGATGAAAATCAACTGAAATCATATTACTAATTAATAATAAGATATTCTTTTCCTTTGTCTCTACATCTTCTACCTTCACTTTGATTCTCCTAAATCAGTTTTAAATTTTTATAAATCTTTTGTTTGGAACCAACTAGGAGGGCTAGGATCCTAGAATAACTTAAACCCAGAACTAATCCACACGGTTTCCTGTGGGAACCAATATTTGAGTTCCATATTTCCCAACCAAAACCAAAATCGGATTTCATTATAAACAAAAGAAACGCAGCTGAACGAAACGCAACAAACCCCAATCAAAAGACTTGACGGATTTTCTCTATCCGATTTCTTCCCCAGATTCAAAAGAGAAAAATCAATCGAGTTCGAATCAAACTCCAATCAATGAAAAACCCATCGTCATTGTTATAATTTCTCTTTGTTTTCCTCTTACTCATCAATTTCAAAGGAATTTGAAGAGAAATAATAACCATGAAGGGGATCTATTTCTAGTGAATCTGTATCGTTGCTGGTATGCTTTCTCTTCTTTTTCTTCTTCGATTACTTACTACAGTACTTCAATCACGAACCTAGGTTTAAAATGAGGGTTTTTTAAAATTGGGTTCAAGTTGGGGGTTTCTGATTGTGATAATGATTTTCTTGGTTCTTATTTTTGAGGTTGTTATGGTGTTAGGTGAAAAAATTTGGACGAAAATTGGTATAATTTTGTGAAGATTTGAGAGTAGATGTTTATGCATCTCCTCGGTGCAATTATGAAATTAATCAGATAAATGTAAAGCATGTTTTGTATAATATCTCTTGTTGAATAAAGGAAATGGTTTGGAAAGGCTTCACCAGCATTGGAGATTTTGTTGTACAGTCCATACCTGAAGATCATTATAGGAATGCATATGAAATTTATCCTAAAATTAGAACTGGACTGCGGTGCAGTAAGGCATTGAGTTTCTAAGGCAGGAATAATATCATGTTAGTAAATACACATGCTACTTATTTGAGCATTAATAACTTTTACAATACTCATGGTGAGAACTGAGCTTATTTCTTTTGTCATTAGTAGGCAGGGATCGCTAGGTATGAATGATGATTGTGGTGGTGATATGGTGGTATGGTTGTTGCAGTTTCAGGTAAATTCAAACTAGAACGCCAAATATGTCTTTATGTCTGATACATGACCTATCAAAGGCTTGATTCTGTGTTAGTACTGTGGGTACATAAGTGTTAACTCGTCTTTGCTGTAACTTAATTAGAACTAGCCAGTTGTGTATGAAGTAGTTAACCCTTAGTGGGACGATGAAATAGGTTGTTAAGATGTATGTACCTTGTGTAGTGGTGTGTTCCACTGGCATTTAGGATTAATTGTGGTGACGTGCATAAGAAAGTTGACCTTAAATAGGTTAGTTAAATTATGGGTTGTAGCCTATAAAGCTTTTACACTCTTTAATTTTAGACTGGGTTGCACCAATACTGCCACGGGTGTCCGACACAGCAGCGTGTCCGCGTGTCCAATACGGCAATTCTGAAAAACTATAAACGGGGACACAGCGGTATATGTTGAAGTACCGTCAATTCTTAAGGTATATATAGAAATGTAAACGAGAAAACCAGACAAATATATTTGTGTTGCACTTGTTTACAATTCCACAAGCGTATTTCTGCTAGCACATGCATGTTTTTGACTATAATCTTCCTTAGAGGTAGGTGACCTTAGTTTTTAGCTGTTTCCTAGTTTATAGTAAGATAGAAGTATTTTAGGTGTGTCCGAGTATGTGTGGCTGTGTCCATATGGGGACACACGATACGGGGAGCCCCAAGAAGGAAATCTAAAATAATGAGGTATATCCTGAAGCATTTCATATCCTTCGTAAGAGTCTCAAACATTTTCACCCTATTTTATTGGCTTTGTAGCTAGGAAGCTCTCAATTTTAACTTACTGCATAATCATTCATATTGCAGACTGTTAGGTCATTTTCAAAATTAATTTTTGATTTTTAGAAACTTTAGAACCCTTAAAATTTAAACTATACATAAAACTCACATGCTCTAGTTGTTGGAAACTGATTATCATTTTCTATTCTAATCGGGATAACGTGATACGATGATTGGGTGCTTTGGCCATTGTTTTATATATCATCTCATCCTCTCAGATTTGATAATGTTGGTGCTTTCTGAATGCATACAAATGATTAGGGTGTTTATCCTTATTTTTGTCTCTTTAGAGTGAGGTATTGCGGGAGTTGTCTTTGATGCGTCGACT
Organism: Papaver somniferum; assembly: GCF_003573695.1. NCBI lineage: Eukaryota > Viridiplantae > Streptophyta > Magnoliopsida > Ranunculales > Papaveraceae > Papaver > Papaver somniferum. Next base: position 151,372,419 of record NC_039367.1, on the reverse strand, counting down.
AGTTGTTGCCACCGGGGGTGGTGCAGTTATTAGGCCGATCAACTGGTAAGGGGGTGTATCAACTTACAAGTGGTGTATCAGTGTCATCTTTCTGCTATGATATTGCATACCATCAACAGTTGTGAATTCAGATTGTGTTTAATTCTTGAATCCGTTAGGAAATACATGAAGCATGGAATCACTGTTTGGTTAGATGTGCCATTGGAAGCTTTGGCTACCAGAATTGCAGGTGTGGTACTGATTCTCGCCCTCTTTTGCATCATGAGTCGGGCGATGCTTACACAAAGGTGACCTCATAATGACTTATCAGTAATATTTTTAAAAAGTGTGGTAGTCTAGTTTTTCAATTCTCCTTTGTAGTTTTTGTTTGAAGGCTTATTGTACATTTTCTCAGGCTTTGGCACGGCTCTCAACACTTTCAAAGGAAAGAGGTCATGCTTACACTAATGCTGATGCTAGGGTATCCCTTGAACGTATGCACTTTTTTCGTAGGGGTTTCATGAAACTGCGTGTTCAATTGACTTTATTCATTGTGCTTGCTATTGTGTTTGTTTGAGTGACTAAATGTGTTTGCAGTTGACAAATTCGGAAGATAATCAGGTAATTCTTCCAACCATGCGTGTTTGTATACTAAAGAATTTGTGGTGCAATGGTAGCACGTCTGACTGTGAGGCAGAAAATGCGTGTTCGATTCACGCAAGGTTCACTCATTTGCGTCTTTTTTACTGCTCTCTATGTGGTGCAAATTATTATAATGTGTGAAATTATGCGTGCAAGTTGATATGGAAAGATGAGGTGCTTCAGTAATGCAAATTATCTTTTAACTGTACAATTTGTACTCGTTGCTTCGCTTGGTGTAATTATCGGTAGTGCAAATTATTTAAATGTGTTTCGTCAATCTCGCTCGAAATTTACCAATTTCCTCAAATTATTTGTAAAAATTTCGTAATTATCTGCAAGAATTTAGTTGATCTCGTATCTCAACTATTGATATCTGTATAAGTATTGCCCCTTCTATCTACTTTCCGCGGCCTGTATAAGTATTGTAAATCTCTTTACTTTTTCATTAAATAAATTTGCTTGATTGATAAAATTGGCTTATTATATTTTAGTGGAAATCTTGGAAGAGTTAGGACTTTATGATTCCGTAAAAATATAGGTTTCATTGGCTTAACAAGTTTGAAATTCACTTATCTAACAAAATATCCGAAGTTTATAATAAAATCGAATTTGTGTCTCAGAAATCGATTAGTGACTCGAAATCTTCTAAGTCTGTGCGTTTAATTCTATTTCCTCGACCTTGTTTAAAAATGGATTCCTGAATAGAAATTAGATTGACCTTGTTATCCGAAACCTACTATTTGGTATAGACAAGTGCATCTCAATCTGATAGCTCACTATGAACATATGTTGTCTTTAACAAGGAACACCTTGGGTGGACTAAAAAGAGAACTTAGTGAATTATACTCATATTTCTGAAGATTTAGAGGAATTGAACGATCCCATAATTAATGTTTTTTTCAATAATGAGAAGGAATTCTCAGTAGATGCCCTGAGAAAGATCTACGATGTCTAGGAAACTTCTTATGAGAATTTATTCTTACGTTTTAAGAAGGATAACTACGGTTTGGAATAGGAATTATTGTGAATACGCATAGTTATTGCCAACGTTTATTCATCTTGTAATGTTTTTAGATTTATTTATTTTAAATTCCAAAGTTTATTTGGAAGATGATTTTGCAGTATTAATCTTTATTGGTTTTATATATTGAAAAAAATTGTTATCGGATATGTGTGTTTGCGTCCTTGAACTATGATTGTCCAATATACGTCAAAAGTTAAGCCTATTATGTCATTATGCAAATACTGATGGAAGATAGGATGAACTTTTGATTGCAAAGATTAAATCTATGAAATCATTATGCAAATACTGATGAAAAATAGAACGAATCTATGAATATTCTACAGTATTGGTCCTTCCCTGATTCACTTTTTTGTGATATACTGTGTGTCTCCGTAAGTTCTCTTATGCTGAGCATTTCTGATTAAATTAATCATGGGTTCTCTTGCGGTTAATTGAGTTGAGTATTTTGGATAGAAATTCATGTTTCATGTGATTTGTTAATGTCCAAAGATATCCTTCTTTTCTTGAAAAAGTAAGGTCGCTCTTGTTGTTCTTTCGGAAATGACATTTTATGGGGGAGAGCTCTTAATTGAACTTGTGCTTAATTGCCAAATCTTTGTAGGGGAGTGCGGGTGCGGAATATTATAGGGGTTATTGTAAAGACCCTCAAGCTCGTCAACGGTATTTGAATGGTCTAGAGATAATTAAGAGACGGTTAAGCCGCTAATGACAAATTAATTAGAGACGACGTTAATTAATAGAAATTAATCTAACAACGATTTAGATACGAAATTAGTATCGTTAGATAGGTCTCGAAAAGTTACATGGAATGGACTACTCGAACGTGTCATTCGGACACCGTACGAAGAAGATATCACTGGATTTGTACGAGGGCAAAAAAGTTTTTTGTAGACAAACCGCCTTGGCTGCCCTTATCCTTTTTCTGGGCGCCTTAATATTTTTCATCTGCCTTATCTTCTACGCGTGTCGAGAGAATCTCATTTCTTTTTTCTTCTTCTCTTTCTTCTTCTTTCTTCTCCGCTTTTCTTCTTCCCGTTCTTTCTCCTTCTCTTTCTGTCGATCTCAATTAGAAGAATTGAGTTGTTATCGTGTGAGAAATTGCTTAGAAACTCGTCAGTAAGTTGAATCGAAGGAGTATGTGATTGTACTGTGGTTGATTGAGCTCGGGAAGGAGGAGTTTGAGTTGATGTTGTTGAATCAAATTAGGTTTTGTTCTTGTGATGAAGAAATCCAGAAAGGTTGATGAATCTCTTGAGGATTTGGTGAATTATGGTGGTGTTGATTCGAGGATTTGATTCAATCTCAGAGGAACGTTAATCTTTATTAACAACGATCGATCTAAAGAATGAACCAGTGGATTATGGATATCGAGGTAGGCAAGGCTTGTCATCAAAAGAGGTGCGAATCGATTAAGAACTCTCTTGTATTCATTATTGTTTTACAAATCTATATCTTATGAAATGCATGCATATCTTTCTTAGTATATGATAGTGTATACATGTATTAATTATATGTGTGTAATACAAACTAGTCTTCTTTTACATTTTGGAATGGGATTGGATCTTTAGAAATAAATAATATCTGTGTTTTGGGAGTATTTACTTATTTTCAAAAAGTGATCTTTTCCATTGACTGGAAAGTGATTCCATTCTTTATTTAATGTTAGCATGAAAGTAAGAGGGTTTCCTTTTGTTTGATATATAGAATGAATTCCTTCACCGCACTTCATATCTAGTTTTAAGCACTTGTGTAGGCCTGGAGGATTTCCTTAAGTGGTTACTGAGGTGTCCAATATTAAATAGGCCCGGAGTGTATCCTTAAGTGGTTACTGAGGTGTCCAATATTACCGTAGGAGGCGTTAAGGCATCCTATGGAATACTTTTTTATAGAGGGAACTATTCTCTATGCATGAATGTTTAATGTTCTTTTAAATTACTTTGAAAAAGCTATTACATTATGTTTCGGTGTTTGGAGATAATGATGCTGAGAATCTTATGTCTGATTGTTGAACCTAAACGATGGAAATGGCTCTCCATGAATAGGTTCTTCCGTCGGCTATAACGTTAACACCATTAGATCTCTTTAGATACTTGTTATGTAGAGTGCGCGTACATTGAGGTACTGGTAAGGTACCAATCTTATCTGACTACGGGGACGCAAACCTCAGGGTGCTTTAGTGATCATTGAAGAATCCGCAAGAGTCACGCCTTACTACTCCAAAGAAATACGTCGCTCAACTACTATTTATGTTGTGAATGTGTGCCGGATTGGTTGGTAGAACTTTATATTTTCCGTACAACTTATTATTTTAAAATGCTTTATTTGTTTTCCGTGTTTTATCGGTTTTCAGTAAAACCTGCATTTTTTTAAAATCATTATAGTGATTACTCAAAAGTTAGTTGTTAATTCTACTGGGCACCCTTTGGGATGATTTGCTCACTGAATTCCCACTTTCAGTTTCCGAGTCAGATCAAGATGCGTACGTGGCGATGAAAACTTCAAGGAGTTGGTTTTGTTAGTTTGTTAGCTTCCGCTATGTTTATTCTGTGTATATATTCTGTTTGTAAATCAACTCACAAGTATATATGTATCATTTGAGAGGAGTTCTAGTATTTATTTCAGAGAGGGTTTAGAATCGGGTTAATCTTTGTGTAAAACTTCTTTCTTTTTGTTTAAATAGATATTTTAGATCCTTAGTGCCTCATTTTATAGTTAATCTCTTAGATTAGTCAGCTGCTAGCTTTGGGGGCGCTACAGTTATCTTGTATCTTTATAAACTCCTTGATGAAAGCATTTAGTTTCAGCTATATGATTGCATCTAAACAAAGTTTATATGTTCTCTTTTAGTCATGAAGTATCTCTATGAAAATTTCATTAGGATCCCACTAGTTTTTGTACCTTTTCCAATTTTATTGACAAAAGGGGGGAGAATTAATGTGTAGTTCACACCACAAATACATATGGTTTATGGATCGTTATTTAAGGGGGAGTATTTTTCATGTGAGATGCAGTATTGACTATGGGGGATGATACATATCACCATAGTGTTGTTGTCAAAGTTGTGGTACAATTGAACTTTAATGTTGTGTAATAATAATATGACATTGTATAACAATGATTGAGAACAACTGTTTTCTTATTGTTATGGCTACAGATCTTCAACAATTATGATGCTGAGTTGAACACGTTCAGAATCACTGGAGTACTTGGAAGTGACGAAGATTTCGAGTAATGTTGAAGAACCAAGAAGATCAATCATATGGATGAGAACCTACAAAGTTTATTTATTTTGTAATCCATATGTATTGATAGCTTTGTCACTAAAATTGATAAAGGAGGAGATTGTTAGAGCATTGCTCGGTTGAACTCGCAAGAATTGCTATCTCAAGCTTGTTTGTCAAGTTTAATTACCAAACTATAAGTCTTAATTTCTAGTCTACTTATAGTTAAGTCTCGGATTAGGATAGATTGTGTAGTTGAGCTTTAGACATCACGACGTTCATCGATTGAAGACGAAGAAGTACTAAGGGGAGATTGTGGAACTTCGTCAACAAAAGGTATGTGAAGACTTGAACTCATCTATCACTCAAAAAGTCTATTTCTACTTTATCTCCTTCTTGAGACAAAAGTCGTATAACTATATAGTTTTCAGTTTATACACTTTTGAGATTTCGAGCTGAGTTTAACTCGCTTACATATTTCTCGAAATATGTGTTGGTAAGATTTTTCTTTAACCAAGTTCATCTTATGTTCTTGACGCAAGTCAAAAGATTATCATGTGGAAATTTCCTTGTAACATCTTACATGATTAGTGTGAGACAGTCATTTGATCTAGACTCAAAATGTTTCGTATTGATCATTCGATCACTTGAAAATTGCTTTGAAGCTAATAGTTGTGTGAGACAGCTCTTCCGAGAATTTTTGAATGATTGAAATGGGAGTTTAGAACGATTAACCATGATTGGATATAGCATAGTATGCGTACTTGCATATATGTTGTCAATATCCGGAAACCTGATTGGTTTAGTGAAAGTCCGTGAACTTAGTATGCATACCGGTATGCGTACTGGCGTGAGTTTCAAGTTCAGGAATTTCTACTGAGTTTGGTGGTATGCGTACCCGTTCGCATATTGGCGAACCCAAACTTAGTCCAGCTACTTAGGTATGCGTACTTGTTTGCATACCCGAGTAGGTTAAGTTCTAAAAACATTTTGTTCATGAACTAATACATTTATATATTAAGGAATGCAATCTTTTGCCAACCGTGGCTATAATGTTCATGAATTGATTCAAGTGAATCAAAATCGATTTTGCTTCGATTGTGTCTTGTGCACTTCTACGCGAATATAAACAATTGAACAATTCTATAACCAGTTTCATTATTTTTGAGTCATTTGAACTAGTTGTGATTGAGATGAATAAGGTTGATAAGAAAGTACTAATATGGCTAACTTCGATTAACTATTGTTGAACCAACCATGTGTACATGTTTAGGTACGGTTACCAATATCTAAATGAAAGGAAATTTCATTTGTGTATAACAAGCTAAGTTCGATCTAACGGTTGAAAGATATTAACTTGAATCTAATCAGGTTTTCATCTAACAGTGAATATTATTGAATGTTTTGTTACCAAGGTAACTTAGATTGCAAACCCTGATTATAAAACTATATAAAGGAGAAATCTAGCAACTAGGAAACCTAATCCCTGCACCTCCTGTGTGATACTAGTTGCGACTAGAGTCGATTCTCCTTTAACCTTAGGTTTTTCCTCAAACCTTGTAGGTTAACGACTTAAAGACTTCATTGGGATTGTGAAGCCAGACCCAACTATTTCCTCTGTAGTTGTGTGTTCTGATCTTGCTGTTTTCTATCGTATTGAGTATTATCTTCTCTAATCTTTGCTCGAGATTTAATCTCCGATAGGCAAGATAAAAAGTAGTCACAGAAATCTTCGTCTCATCGTTTGTGATTCCACAATATATTTTTTCGATACCATACGATTAAGATTATTGTGAGGTGATTGATATTACTAGGTTGTTCTTCGGGAATATAAGTCCGGTTTATCAATTGGTTCATGTTCACCTTGATTTATCAAAAGACAGAACAAAACTCATATGTATATGTGTGGGAGACAGATTTATCTATTCAATAAACTTTTCTGTGTAAGACAGATTTGTTTATCCGAATTTGGGTCGTATCAACTCTTGGTTGTGGGTGAGATCGGCTAATGGAATTAAGTGCACAAAGTCCTACTGGGATTCAGAGGTGTAAGAAACGCCATTGTACCTTGAGCAGTGTGATATTTGTTAGGGCTCAACTACATTCCAGTCCGAAGATAATTTTCAGTAATATAGAGTTTGTAGCGGCTTAATATAGTGTGGTGTTCAAATCCAGACTAAGTACCAAGGTTTTTTCGAACGGGTACGCATACTAGTACTCTTCCAAACTCCAGCAGAAATTCACGGAACCTGAACTTCCGCCAGTACACGTACGGGTACGCATACTTAGTTTCCGAACTTCCATAACCAGCCAGTACGCATACGGGTACACAGACCATGGTTCATGGATTTTGGACTTTACACAAATGTCAATACACACACTATATTTATATACAATTATGGTTATATGTTCTAAACCCTCATTTCAATCATTGAAACATTCTTAGGAGACGACAATTGTTGTCTCACACAAACTATTAGCTTCGAAGCAATTTTCAAGTGATCGAATGATCAATACGAAACGTTCCGAGTCTACACCAAATGATTGTCTCAAACAAATCATGTAAGATGTTACAAGGCAATTTTCACATGATCATCTTTTGACTTGCGTCAAGAATAAAATATGAACTTGGTTAAAGCGAAAGCTTACCAACACATATTTCGAGAAATAGATAAGTGAGATAAACTCAGCTCGAAATATCAAATGTTTATAATTGAAGTCTATATAGCAATGCGACTTTTGTCTCAAATAGGAGATAAAATAGATATACTTTTGAGTGATATATGAGTTCAATTCTCCACATACCTTTTGTTGATGAAGTTCCACAAGTTCCCTTGAGTAGTTCTTCTTCTTCATTCGATGAACTTCGTGGAGTCTAAAGCTCAACTACACTTACTATCCTAGTCCGAGACATATCTATAAGTAGACTAGAAATAAAGAATTAAAGTTTTGGAAACTAAACTTGACAAACAAGCTTTAGATAGCAGCGCTTGCGAGTTCGGTCGAGTAATGCTCTAACAAACTCCCCCTTTGTCAATTTTAGTGACAAAACTATCAATACATATGGAATACATAATAAATAAACTTTGTAGCTTCTCATCCAAATGCTTGATCTCTTTGGTTCTTCAACATTACTCGAAATATTTTTCACTTCCAAGTTTTCCAATAATTCTATAAGTGTTCAGCTTAGCATCATCGTTGTTGAAGATCCGTAGCTATAACAATGAGAAAATAGTTGCTCTCAATCATTGTTATACAGTGTCATAATATTATTAAATAACATCAAAGTTTAATTGTATCACAACTTTGACAACAATACTATGGTGATATGTATTGCTCCCCTTAATCAATAAGCCATCTCACATGAAAACCACTTCCCCTTACATAATGATCTGTAAACCATATGTGTTTGTAGTGTGAATTACACATTAATTCTCCCCCTTTTTGTCAATAAAATTTGCAAAGGTACGAAAACTAGTGGGATCCTCATGAAATTTTCATAGAGACACTTCATGACCAAAAGAGAATCACATATCAACTTTGTTTAGATGATATCATATAGCCGAAGCTAAATGCGTTCATCAAGGAGTTTATAAAGATACAAGATAACTCCTATAAAATTCCACAGCCGCACTCCCCACAAAGATTTGGCAATTAAGCACAAGTTCAATTAAGAACTCTCCCCCATAAAATGTCATTCCCGAGAGAAAAATAAGAGCGACCCTACTTTCACAAGAAAAGAATGATTTCTTTGAACATTAACAAATAACATTAAAAAATGAATTTGTAATCCAAAGTACTCAATTAAATTAACCACAAGAGAACCCATGAGTTATTTAATCGAAAATGCTCACATAAGAGAACTTACTGAGCCGCACAGTATTTACACAAAGATGTGGATCGGGGAAAGACCAATACTGCGGAATATTCAAAGATTCATTCTATTATTCATCAATATTTGCATAGAGACGTATAATAGACTTAATCTTTGTAACCAAAAGTTCATCCTATCATCCATCAATATTTGCATAATGACACAACAGGATTAACTTTTTTTGTTCAAAAGCTCATTCTATCTTTTATCAGCATTTGCATAATGACATACGATAAACTTAACTTTTGAGCAAGTATGGGACAATCATAGTTCACGGACGCAAACACATATATCCCATAACAATTTGCACTATGTAAAACCATAAAGATTAATACTGCAAAAAAATTATCTTCCAAATAAACTTTAAAATTTAAATAAATAAATCTAAAAACATTGCAAGATGAAAAACGTTGGAAATAACTATGTGTACTCATAATAATGACCATTCCAAACCCTAGTTATCCTTCTTAAAACACAAGAATAAATTATCATAAGAATTTTCCTAGACATTAAGAAAAATCAAGTTTCGTTAGCGACTTCATACCTTTGATATGGTCCATCACAAAAAGTATCACTGATGTCCTTAATTCTTTTGACGGTAGAGACCATATGTTGATGAGTTAGAACATTAACTTTCCGATCAACGGTTCGTCCAAGGTGCCTAGATTTAGCACAATCCAGAATTGGTTTCTTCTGATTCCGGATCAAGATCTTTTGATTTTCAAGGATTTTGGTGTGACCATCAAGAAGCTGATTTATTTGCAGTTGAAGACTTGCAAACTCGACCTTAGAGTCATTCTGAAAAAGGATTAAGTCCTTAACAGATTCTCCAAACCAGGAGTTGTACTCTTTCCTTTGAATCATCTTTTCAAGATATGGTCTTGAACGAAATCACATCCTTTGACGTCTTCTTCCATCTCAAGATTCACAACTTCTTGAGGGCTTCAGAAGTTTTCTATTTTTTTTATTAGGGAAGGAAACAAATATTATATATATATATATATATAAACAGGAGAAAAACACCCTTGTTTAAGGAAACCATAAGAACTTCCAAGAAAGACACAGACGTTCGTGGACCGAAAATAGATGGATCAGAAAAATCCAAAACAAGAAAAATACATTATGTTTTCAGATAACCTTTTCAATGCTCAATAATTAGGATTATAATCATATCATGAGTGAAAGGTACATAAGTTACTCTGAGTCAAGAGATGCCTATATTCAAAAATTTAGAAAACAGATAAATCAAACAGAAAATAGATGGTAACTTACAGTAGAGTTGAGCATCTCAAAAGGTCATCCTTGCATCTCTCAAGTTAGGTACAAGGATGAGATTACCTAGATCTAGGTGATTGAGTGAGATGTAATCCCACCATGATTATTAAGAGATGAATTGTAAATACCATGTGGATGTTTTACATTTGTATTCCTTACCTTCCTTCGATTTATTCTCATCCCTGAGGAATAAGACATAAACCTTTTTGAGTATCCATCAGAAGGATTTTTCTGAGGATAAAATATAAGACCTCTAGAGATCGGTTTTAGAGGATCAGGATTTAGAGAAATCCATTTCCTAGTTTTAAATCTACCAGACTTATTCTCAATGTCACTGGGAATGTATATTTGTGTAATACCATGAGAAGAAACACAATCCTTATGAAGATTTCGTGATGAGAGACCATTAAATTCCTTTTTGTGAGTAATCTGGTTTTCTGTAGAAATGAAATCCATTGTGGATGCCGTCAGACAGTTTACTCTATTGACAGTTAGGGATGAACATGGTTTCGGTTTTCCGCTGGAACCGGACCAAACCAGACCAATTAGAAAGAAACCAAACCGAGCCATTTCCTAATGGATTGGTTACGGTGTAGAAAGTGGAAAACCGATAGTGTTGGTTTTGGTTTGGTTTGACCTCTAAAACCGAACTAAAAACCATTGGAAAACCGATTAATTTTAAAACTTAATTTCTACCGTTGATTTACAAGTATTAGATTCTACCCATTGATTTAGAGAATAAATAGAAACCCTAAATCTAATCTTTCATTATGATACTCTCCCTCTTTCTCTTTCTCCTTCTCTCAATTGCCTCCCTTATCCACCCCCAACTACAGCCGCTGCTACTTGACTTTTTTCTTCCCGTCTTCCTTCTTTTTTATTTGTCAATAAAAAAAATTAAGATATATTATATATCTTCTTTTGATCTCTATAATTGGAGTAAGCTTTAACTATTCTTGATATTTTTTTATTTTTTTTTTGTCTGTAAATTTGTGTAAACCACTACTATCGGCAACTATGATTTTTATATCTGTAAATTTGTGTTTTTTTTTTTTTGGTTTTACATAATTATTGGTTAACCAAAAACCACTGGGCTAAACCGAAACCAACTGGAACCATCTGGAAACCGAACCAATGGTTAATGGATTGGTTTGGTTTATATTTTTAGAAACCAATAATATTGGTTTCGATTTTGGTTTGGCTAGAAACCGAACCAAAACCGACCATGAACAGCCCTATTGACAGTAAAAAGAAGTTAATTTGAAGATCAGAAATCTGTTTCTTCCTAGCAAAAAAATGTTGAACATAGTGATTCTTTATTCCACAAAAAGAACAGGTTCGTGGATCAGAAACATTGGTAGGAGCCTGTTTTAACTTCATAGCCCTATTGGAAGACTGGAAGTTAAGAAAACATCCCTTAGTAGAAACTTCCTTTGGAGAACATTTCTTCATGTACTGTGATTCCGTCTGAGATTTAATGATTTGTACATAAGTTTTTCTCATTAAAACAGAGTTTTCCTTTTTCAAGGATTTGCATTATTCCTGGGCTAGAAGAAGTGAGGCAGCCGATTTCTCTTTTTCAACACGAAAGCTGTCCAGATCTGATGAACGGGTCTCGATCAAACGTTTTTCTCTAATTGAACTTCCTTTAACAATATCCTCAAGAATACTAATCTTTTCACGCTGCAGAGTAGTTTCTTGAACAAGCTTTTTGATATTCTTAGAGAAGGACACAATGATGCTACAGAGTTCCCGTTCTCGACCAAGAGATTTCTCAAGTTCATCAATAAGCTGATCATGTTTTTCTTCAAGAAATTTTATCTTACCATCTTGAAAAATAATGGTTTCAACAGTATTGGTTTTTTGATCTCTGGTAAGTTCCAATTCAGTTTTAGATATGGAACAAAATGTCTCTCATCAGAGGGAATGTTATCAGAATCTGATAGCAAGAAATTCCTACCCCAGAATTCAGAAGAATCAACAAAGGAGTTGCCTTTGGAGGTAAGCCCAAGAAATTTGGCATAATTAAAACTTTTAGAACTCATTTCTATGTGTGTGAGTTTGAGATACACAAATATCCACACAAATCAGATTGCTACAAACACGGACATATAAGGTCTTGAACGTGTTTGCCTACTCCGATACCAATTGAAAAAGCGGGGGTCTAACAACCACACCCAATATTTCGCTTAGCAAACGGTATGAATAAAATCCAATATACTTTCAAGAGAATCAACTAGACAGTTGGACTCAATCATAAGAAAAGTATATCAAAGAGATTATATCTCAATTTCTATCAAACAAATAGGAATTTGCGAGCCCGATTGAATAAGAGAAATAACTTGAACGGTACCAAAGACCAATATTCAAGTGTCAATCAATTCATATCAATAACCAAAGTTTGGATTATCTAATTTATTGAACTTACGCACAACCTGTGATATTTCAATTATATAAAAAAATATAATGAGGAAAAGAAACAACAAGACACCAGAAATTTTGTTAATAAGAAAACCCCAAATGCAGAAAAACTCCGGGACCTAGTCCAGATTTGAACACCACACTGTACTAACCCGCTACAGACACTAGCCTGCTCCAAGTTAACTTTGGATTAGAATGTAGTTGATCCCTAACCAATCAACACACTGATAAAGGTACGGTTGGTTCCTTACGCCTCTTGAACCATGCCGGATTCCGCGCACTTGATTCCCTTAGTTGATCACACCCACAACTAAGAGTTGCTACGACCCAAATTCGAAGACTTGATAAACAAATCTGTAACACATTGAAAAGTCTATTGGATAGATAAATCTGTCTCCCACAGATATACCTACGAATTTTGTTCCGTGTTTTGATAAATCAAGGTGAACAGGAACCAATTGATATCCCGTACTTATATTCACGAATAACAACCTAGTATTATCAATCACCTCACCATAATATTAATCGATTAACGGAACAAGATATTGTGGAATCACGAACGATGAGATGGAGATGTTTGTGACTATTTTTCAATCTTCCCTATCGGAGATAAATCTCGAGCAAATCTTAAAGAATATAGTACTCAATCAAAATAGAAAACAACAAGATCAGAACATACAACTACAGAGAAAATAGTTGGGTCTGGCTTCACAATCCCAACGAAGTCTTTAAGTCGTTAACCTATAGGGTTTCGTGAAAAACCTAGGGTTAAAGGAGAATAGACTCTAGTCGCAACTTGTATCACACATGAGCTGTGGGGATTAGTTTTCCCAGTTGCTAGAGTTCTTATTTATATAGTCTTCAAATCAGGGTTTGACAGCTTTGAAACATAACAATCAATATTCACCGTTAGATGACATTTGATCTAAGCGCCAAGCTAAGTTTGCTTGAAACCAACGCAATATCTCTCCATCGTTAGATGGTCTTATCTTGTTACACACAAATGAAATGTGCTTTCATTTGGATAAGGGTAACCGTATTTAAACATGTGCACACGGTTGGTTCAACAATAGTTAACCGAGATTAGCTATATGAGCACTTTCATATCAACCTAATTCATATTTATCATAACTAGTTAGAGATTTGTTCAATTTTTTATATTCTCATAGAAGTATATAAGACACAATTGAAGGAAAATCGGTTTTGATTCACTCGAATCATTTCGTGAACATTATAGCCACGGTTCGCAAAATATTGCATTCCTTAATTTATAAATGTATTAGTTCATGAATAACCCAATTTTAGAACATATCCTACTCAAGTATGCAAATAGGTACGCATACTTAAGTAGCTGGACCAAGTTTGAGTTTCGTTGGTATGCGAACAGGTACGCATATTAGTACTCTTCCAAACTCCAACAGAAATTCACGGAACCTGAACTTCCACCAGTACGCGTGCGGGTACGCATACTTAGTTTCCGTACTTCCATAACCAGTCAGTACGCTTACGGGTACACATACCATGGTTCACGAATTTTGGACTTTACACAAATGCGAATACACACACTATGTTTATATCCAATCATGGTTATATGTTCTAAACCCTCATTCCAATCATTGACACATTATTAGAAGACGATAATAGATGTCTAACACAAATTATTAGCTTCGAAGAAATTTTCAAGTGATCGATTGATCAATACGAAATAATTCCGAGTCTACACCAAATGGTTGTCTCATACAAATCATGTAAGATGTTACAAGGCGATTTTCACATGATCATCTTTTGAATTGCGTCAAGAATAAAAGATAAACTTGGTTAAAGCGAAAGATTACCAACACATATTTCGATAAATAGATAAGCGAGATAAACTCGGCTAGAAATATCAAATGTGTATAATTGAAGTCTATATAGCAATATGACCTTTGTCTCAAATAGGAGATAGAGTAAATAGACTTTTGAGTGATAGATGAGTTCAAGTCTCCACATACCTTTTGTTGATGAAGTTCCACAAGTTCTCTTGAGTAGTTCTTCGTCTTCATTCAATGAACGCCGTGGAGTGTAAAGCTAAACTACACTTACTATCCTAGTACGATACATAGATATAAGTAGACTAGAAATCAAGACTGATAGTTTTAACAACTAAACTTGAGAAACGAGATTGAGATAGCAACGCTTGCGAGTTCGACCGAGCAATGCTCTAACATAATATTTATACCATAGTCAATGAGCATTTGCTTCATCCACAAAAGTTGAGTACAACAAGTACCACCAGCATTATATTCTGCTTCACAGGTTGATTGAGACTGTGAGTTTTGTTTCTTGCTGTGCCGTGCTACGAGGTTTTGACCAACATAAAAACAACCCCCAGAAGTGATTTTGTGTTCTTCCACACATCCTTCCCAACTAATATCTGAATAGGCAACAAAACTGTTGTTTGTATCCATAGAGTATGATAGACAATAATCTAGGGTACCATTAACATATATTATGATTCATTTACAACTTTTAGATGTGATTCTTTAGGATTTGCTTGAAACCTGGCGCAGCATCCTACACTAAATGCAATGTCCGGTCTTGTTGCAGTCAAATACAACTAACTACCTATCATGGATCGGTACAGTTTTTGATCTACTGATTTCTCACTTGGACTAGACCGAAGTATTCCAATAGTTGGCATTGGTGTTGCCATAGGTGTTGCACCTTTTAGCTCGAATTTCTCAAACAAATTCCTAGCATATTTTTCTTGGGAAAGAAAAATATTGTCTTTTCGTTGTTGTATTTGCAAACCTAAGAAATATGATAGTTCTCCAACATTGCTCATTTCGAATTCCCCACTCACAGAATTAGGAATTCATCTGTGAGACTTTTTGAGGTGTATCCATAGATGATGTCATCAACATAAATTTGTGCTACAAGTACATTAGTTCCATTCCATTTGGTGAAACGAGTCTTATCAGGACCACCTCTAGAGAATCCCTTTTGAAGCAAAAAGGATGTTAACTTATCATACCAAGCTCTTGGAGCTTGTTTTAGACCATATAAAACATTTTTGAGCTTAAGAACATGATATGGAAATAATGGATCTTCAAATCCTTTAGGTTGAGCAACAAAAACTTCTTCCTTTAAATCTCCATTGAGAAATGCAGATTTAATATCCATTTGAAAGAGCTTAATCTTAAGATTACAGGCATAAGCAAGTAAAAGTCTAATTGATTCTAAACGAGCAACATGAGAAAAAGTTTCATCAAAATAAATACCTTTAATTTGAAAATATCCTTGAGAAACCAGTATGGATTTGTTTCGGACAATAGTTTCTTATTCATATGATTTGTTCTTGAAAATCCACTTTGTTCTGACGATGTATACACCTTCTGGTTCAGGAACACGTTCCCATACTTCTTTGTCTTTCAAATTGATTTAGTTCCTCATGCATTGAGTTTACCTAAGCGGGATCACTGAGAGCTTCCTCAATATTTTTTGGTTTTATTGGGGAGAGAAAGCATGAACAGTGACATACATTCTTGAGTTCCCTTCGAGTCAGAACTCTGGCATTGACATCTCCTATGATATCTTCAGTGGAATGTCTTTGATGAACCCACTTAGAAGGTTTGTGGATAATATTTTCAGTATCATTGGGTTGTTCAAAAATACTATCATCATCATCATCTTTATCATCTATGTCACAGATGTTGGGAACAATTGATAGTTCTTCTTCAATCTGTTTTTCTTTATTTATAGTTTCTTATGGAGGAAGTTCCGCAGCACTATGATTATCTTGATTAAAATCATTAATGTACTGAATGAAAATATTAACCGATTCCATCATGACTTTGGTTCAAAGATTATATACTCTGAAGGCACGACTATCAGAAGCATAACCAAGAAAAATTCCTTCATCACTTTTGGAATCAATTTTTCCTCTATGTTCTCTGTCCTTAAGTATATCACATTTGCTTCCCTAAACCCTTTAATATATTAGATTGGGTTTTCTTCCAAACCATAACTCATAAGGGGTATTTATAGTTTTTGATCTTAGATAAACTCAATTTATAAGATAACAAGATGTGAAAACAAATTCACCCCAGAAGGTTAATGGTAAATTTTTATTGTGAAGCATTACTCTTGCCATTCTTGAATATTTATATTCTTTCTTTCAGCCAAACCATTTGCATGTGGGGTGATGAGAGAAGAAAATTGGTGAGAGATTCCAAGTTGATTACAGTATTCATATACTTTCGTATCCTTGAATCCTGTACCAGGATCGCTTCTTACTTTCTTAAGTTTCTGACCTTGTTCATTTTGAATTCTACTCATAATAATCTTGAATTCCTCAAATGTGTCATTTTTGTGCTTTAGGAAAGAAACCCATGTGAACCGTGTGTAATCATCTACCATTACTAAAGCATATTATTTCCTCTATGTAAGGACCCTCAAGCTCTTCAACTCTATTAGACCAGTCAAGAAACGACTTCGCCGCTAATGACTCGTTTAGTTAATATAGATTCTAATTAATAGAAATTAATATAACAATAATTTAGATACGAAATTATTACCACTAGATAGATCTCGAAAATTTACGTGAAATGGTCTACTCGAATGTATCATTCGGATACCGGACGAAGAAGATATCTTCAGACATGTATGAAGGGTAAAATTGTCATTTTCCATCAAACCTCCTGGGTGCCCTTATCCGTTTCTCGGGTGTATTTAACATTTTTGATCGGCTTTACCTCCAATACCAAATCGAGAAGAATTCATTTCTCGTTTTCTTCTTTTATTCTCAGTTCTTTCTTTCTTCCTCTCTGCTGATTTCGATCTCAAAGATTCAAGCCTCCTCTGTTCGAGAAATTCTTGTAAACCTAGTTAACTTGATCCACTGAGTGAGGAGATGATATTTCTGAAAGCTATTTGAGCTCTGGAAAAGCATAAAAACGGCAAGTTAATTAGGGTTTTTGATCGATTGAAGTTTAGTTATGAAATTTAGTATGATTTGGTGAATTATTTCTTGGGTTTGTTGTTAATTAGGGTAAAAGGATTGTATTAGGTTTAACTTTGGGTTTATTTAGGAACTTGAGTTACGGGCTAGGGTTTTAATGAATTAAAGATGAAAATTAGGGTTCCTAAGTTGGGAGAATTCAGATGAAGAAGATGAAATGAGTAGTGGCGATTGGATTTGAATTATTGATTTAGGATTTTGTAAGGAGGAAGTGAAAATTAGGGCTTGAAGGAGATTATGTGGTTGAGGATTGACAAAAGAATGAGAGAATGGTTATAGATGAAATTCAAATGGCAGATGAAGAACATGAATGAGCTATGAGAGATCATTATGGAAAGGGTCGAAATTGAAGAAGAAATATGTGGTATTGTTGATGAAGATTATAGACAGAGAATGAATTATGCAGGTTGGAACTGAAATAGGGTTGTTGGACAGATTTTCCTTTGGTTAATGATTTGAGAAGCGGAGTCATGACACTGAGATCTTGGTATTTGTGTTTAGATGATTGCTAGCCCTGTATGGACTAGTTGCAGGTGTTGTGAATTGAATTGGTGGGGAATTGTGATAGCTGCGAGTGAAGTAAGTTGTGATGGGGGTGGTATCTGGAGTTGTTGGTGTTCATGATACCGATATGAAGCTGGTGTTGGTATTGCAGGTAGTGATGGTGTTGAACTGGTGTGTGTTGGGCTGGTGAAAGTATATTTTGGTGAGGGTGATCGTTAGATGAAAGTGTAGGATCGGTAGTTGTATTGAGTTGCAGATGAAGCTATTGAACTGCCAGGAACTCAAATAGGTTGGTGGTGATATAATTGATTGTTCTGATGAAGCTAATGATAATGGAATCGAAGCACAGAGATGTTCGAGATTTCTGTGGTGGAATTGAAGATACAAATGTGAGAATGGTGGACCTGAAATGGATAGTATAGTATTGCGTATATTGGATGTTACAGGGAATAAGTAAAACTGCCTGCAATGACAATGATGTTGACGTTGTTCAGTTGTTGGATGTTGCTGTTATGGTTGCAGGTGGATCTGTAGACTGTAAGAGGTGGTTCAGGTTAAGGCTTAATAGTGTTGGTGCAGTTGAGCTGGTGTGTGGGTTAAATGAATTGGAGTTGTTGGGTTTACAGAATTATTAAGTTAGAATTGGAATTAGTGTAGAGTCTGAGATTAGATCAGATTGTATGATTATGCAGATGTATTAGATTTCAGTTGTTTTAAAATTATAGAACTCTATTAGAATGAATATTTTGTGTTTGGGTCATGAATAAAATCAGGTTGGATTGGTGTTAATATGGATGGCTTGTGCCATTGAATTTCCTGTGTTCCTTTAGGTCAGTCAAATGTCTGACTGATATAGTCTTCCTGACTCAGCTGTCTGACTGAGTTGACTCATTAACTAGACCTGATCAGATTGTAACTGACTCAGTGTGACAGAGTTGGACTTTAACCGTTGACCTGACTTGACCTTGACCAGTGGACTTTGTCCTTGGCTTTGAATAGAAGTTGACCTTCAGTAGACCCTTTTGACTGTTCGTTGACTTGGGTGGTCAAACCTTAAGTTAATGGACTTGTTTTTGTGGGCTTGATAATAGGTTCAGACTCAACCAAATTCTATAGGATCACTATCAAGTATATATGGAGTTAACATTTGTGTATTTTACTTTTAATTATAATAACAATTATAATTGAGGAAATAGAAAAATAAAAGACACATCAATATTTTGTTAACGAGGAAACCGCAAATGCAGAAAAAACCAGGGACCTAATCCATAATTGAATACTCTCAGAATTAAGCCGCTATACAAAATCTAAACCAACTTCGCATAGTTAAGACCAAGCAAAATAAAATAAAAATTTAATAGCAAAAAAATTAGTATTTTATTTTTCACAAAATTGGTTAAAAGACCAAAATCAACAATTCCTGGGTGAAAAGGACATTTAGATTTTGATACTGTTTAAATGGACAAAAATGTAAAAATAGCCAGGATGTAAACAGTTTCATCCTACCCATTTTCAAATACTTTTTCTTATTTTCAATTTACATCAGGATGCATCCAGTTTCATCCTTGCTATTTTTTAAGTTTAAGTCAGAATGAAGCCAGTTTCATCGTTGCTATTTTTTTGTGTCCATTTCACCCATACTAATTTTTACTCGTCCATTTGAACCATGTTTTAAAAATATTTGGACAAATGACCCATTTTCCGTTTATTTTTCCTGTTACATTGGAAAAACTAGCACCAAATAAGCAATTTATTAGCAAAATAACATTTCATGGACGGAAAAAGAAGGAAAAAAAAACCAATACATATGGGAATATCAAAATTATAAATTCTCTCCGGAAAAACAAACAGTCCAATCAAATATATTTTTTAAAGAATATTTTATTAACCAAAAACTATTTTATTTTTTTTCCTATTGCATCGGAGAAACAAGTATTTTATTTTGAAAAAGAACAACAATACATACCCGTACGAAAATATCAAAATTATTTATTCTCTCCAAAAAAAACAACCAGTCCAATCAAATAAGTTTTTATTAAAAATATATTTTATTAACGAAAAATAAGTATTTTAATTTTTCCTGTTGTATTGGAGAAACAAGCACCAAATAAGTCTTTTATTAGCAAAATAATATTAATCGGTAAAAGAAGGAAGCAAAAAAAAAAACGACTGAAAAAGAAGGAATAAACAGAAGAAAAGAAAAACGAAAACGAGAAAAATGTAATAGTACGTTGTTCGACTCTGCTGGGGATCGAACCCAGAGTCTCTGGTTTCGTAGACCAGCGCCTTATCCATTGGGCCACAGAGTCGCTTTGGTATTACCTTTTTCCTAGCCTATAATCTTCCTTGAAATCACTACTTAGTCCAACTACTGGCAAAGCTCCAAAGTCCTCGGTTCATGAGCACTGCTAGTAATGCTATATCGCACTTATATGTCTATAACTATATCTTTCGGATGCATCAACTGAGGCATGAAGACTGATGGGTTCTCGAAATGATACATGATGCAGACATGCCTACGGGAAAATAGAAAAAAAATAAGAAACAAAGAGGGATAGAGAGTGTTAATTGGTTTTAGTGGGATCACAAATATATCCACACCAGTTCCTAGAGGCAATACTGTAGCGAGCTAGCTCGTTCTACATTTACATGTTTCCAGATATCAGCTGCTTGTTTATTTATGAGACAGCTGAACCAAAATAAACTGCACCACTTAGAGCGCACCATTTCCTAATACAACCTAAATGATTTACGACAATATAATCTCCTACAATCCACAATTTCACATACTGGAATTTCAAAGAGAGCACATAATTCAAGAAACGTTAACAAAAATAAGTTTGGAACCAAATTTCAAAATCACCTACCCAGATTACCAAAAACAAACCATAATCATCTATGACAATATCAATCTCCAACTATCCATAATTTAAGCATTAAGGATATCAAACAAAACTCGTAATTCAAGAAACACTAATTAACAATAAATTCTTCACATGGATGAAAATAAAATTCATCAAAGAAAGAAAACTAAAATGATGATTTAAGTAGCCCAGTCTGTGGTGATCTAACTAAAATGGGAGATGATGAATCTGTTGAGATAATGGAGAATCCGGGTTTTGGTGAAATGTGAGAGAGAGGTAGGTTTTTGAGATTTTATATTTGAATCTTGGAGGGCTTTTAGTGTTTCTTTCTCGTGTTGAATGAATTTTCCTTCTCTAAGGGTGACAACGATGTTTATAAAAACGTCCGTTATAGAGTGCCCAAACTTATTGGGACTACCTCGGTTATTTGACCCACGAAACTCGTTATGGGATATCCTACGGTTATATAAATACAAAATTACTTTTCTACTGTATGTTGAAAATTCCCCTAATAACTCTCTTATATACTTGACCAAAAAAAATAGAAAACCTTTTACTTATAGGCTTGACAAACCGTTGGTTTGTTCAGAAGTAGATAATTATTATATTCATGCTACTCAGACTGCTTATTTCGTCTCGAATGTAACTACAACTTTATTTTGTTTGACTTACATAGTGTTATAAGAATGAATTATAACTTAAAAAAAAAAACCGATGCATAACAAGGAGTTTGCGATTTATACAACGACTTCTCTGTAAGTCCCCAATTTTTGTTTGGAATCAACTTCAAAATATAATGCTCTTTATGAAGTCAAAGATTAGGGAGATGAACAAGCAGTTGAAGAAGCTGGAAAGTACATTGGAAGGTTTTAATTTTCACGACAAATCTTAGCAACTCTCGGAATCCCAAGTGTTGGAAAGAACTGATGCTGAGTTACAACATCAACAGGTGAAACTACCTCAAGCAAGGATTATGTTATAGGCTTTTAAGGATGCAGATAAGAATAAATGTTATTTTTATCTTGATATTATTTTTTAAATTCTTTTTAGAATGCCCCCTCTTATATTGTTGAAATTCATGAGGTAACTCTTGTAACTTCCACTACACTATTATTCGAGTTGCGTAAAATCAAAAATGAAGAACTTATCCCATAGTAAATAAAAAATAAATTAATAATCTTTACTTAAATCCAATATGAAATGACGAATGTACCGAGCACACCAAGGTCATTTCGGTATTAACCTATACAGATATACCTTGTATATATAATCTTATAATCAGTGACTGTCAAAAGCTTATTTCAACAAGATGTAATTTGATAAATAATCAAAATTCGAAACCGAACGAACTATGAGTTCGTTACCAATTGGACTAACGATTTTCCATAGGTCCAAGGGTAGTATACCACTCACATACAATGTCGGTGTCTCTAACTACAACATGCTCCCAATCCCATCATAGGGAAGTAACTGTCAAACCCACCTTCCAATGAAATTAATAACTACTGGGTCTTAACTAAATCACAATGATCATCTCTTGTTTTCATAAAGAGTTAAGGAAAACCCCAATTTTTTTTTGGCATTCAGTATAAAAAAAAGGAGAAGAAAAAGTGTAATTCTAGAATATCCAAAGTATAATGCGCATTATGCCTACGGGCTACCGGGATAAACCCAAATTACCCCTCTTATAAGTCCGTCCCCAACTCACATATTTTCAGCTTGATAAGTATTATTGATACAAAAGCAATCATCTAAAGACTTAAAGGCCTAGAAAACTAAAACTCCCACGTTGAATGGTGAGGAAGTCCTCGTTTTCGATTGATCGAAATAGGTTTTTTTTAAGTTTTGTGAAATGGGCGTTTTGGTGAGGACATTTGGCAACGTATGATTAGTTTAAAAATAATAGAAAAAGATTAAAAAAAAAAGAAACCAAATGCAATTTGGTATTCACGAGAACACTTGGTAACGTATGATTAGTTTAAAAAGATAAAAAAATGGAAACCAAATTCATTTTGGAATTCACGAGGACACTAAACAACATATAATTGGTTTAAAAATTACAAAAAGGAAAACCTAACCTAGCGTGTTTGGAATTTTATGGAAGTCCAACAATTTGGAAATTGATAATCTACACTGCAAGGACTCTTTTTTCCGGGTCGAGGTCGTCTGTACCCACACTCCTGTGCTCCCTCTGTGCCAGTATGGTTACGGCATGTCTTGCTTGATTAACAGCTGACGGTATGTATTGTGACCATATTTGATCATTATACTAAACTAAACTAGGGAAGAATAAAGTCAAAGCTAAAGAGAAAATAAAGGACTTCATATTTAACTTATACGGGTTATTCAAATTGTTTTTGCAATTTGATCTACCAAAATCCAGTTTGGTACAAAATAGATTCATCAGTCAATTTAAAGTGAATTTCGTAAATATATGATCAATTAATATCGTTTTTGCAATTTCATTAATCTCTTCTGAATTGTGTCATCAACTTAATAATAAGTTCAATCAATGCATACCTTAATCATGATCGCATTGGTGGTTTTAGTTTTGGGCTAAGTAGCAAAACGCCCCAAAATCAACCCCATGGTGAAAATGTCCCGGACTTTAGGGAAAAGATTAAAACGCCCCAAAATCTTACCAAAGTGTCCCTATCGTTACTTTTGCCGTTATAGATGGTTAAGTGGTCAAATTAGCACGCATGTGATCCCACGGTATGAAAAGATGACATTTATTCCCTTATGACAAATAAGCTGACATAAGGGGGACTGTTTTGGATGGTCACCACTACCAAACGAACAAACACCAACCACCACCGCTGCCACCACTACCACCACCACCACTACCACTAGAACAACCACCACCAACACCAACACCACCGCCACCGCTAACGCCTCCTCTACACCACCACCACCACCGCCACCGCCTACACCACCACCACCAACGCCACCAACACCGCCGCCACCACCAACACCACCACCGCCACCACTACCACCACCGCTGCCACCACCACCGCCACCACCAACGTCACCACCTGAACCCTAAATCTTGAACCCCAAACCCTGAACCCTAAGCATTGAATCCTAAACCCTGAAACCATAGATTCTGTCAAAGGACAAAAGAGACCATTCATAACACAGTTGATCAGTCAAAGTCTGTCAAAATGTCCCATTTTAACTATTATAGGTAAAACCGTAAAAGTAACGGAATGGGGTATTTTGATAAGATTTTGGGGCATTTTAATCTTTTTCCTAACGTTCGGTACATTTTCACAACCTTGGGATCGATTTTGAGGCATTTTACCACTTAACCCTTTAGTTTTTTTGATGGGCAATCCCATGGGCACTTAAGCCGAGACAAGTTTTCTTTGTAGTCGCTAATTAAAGAGACCATTTTGAAGAACATCTTGCCAGACATATCTAGAGGTCATGGATTTTACATAATAATTTTTTGTTTTTTGATCGGTCTACATGGTGATAAATCAAAGATACAGTAATACTTAAGATTGCACTCCATTTTTTGATTTTTGGAAATAATAAAATTAGCGGTCCGCGAGTTATAACCTCAAAGGTAACACAAAAACCCATCAAAACAAAAATAACACAAAAACCCCATAAGAACAAAAATAACACAAAAATCCTAAAGAATTTGATGAAACCAATTTTGTTTCATCGTAAAATTCGATGAAACCAATTTCCAAATTTGGAGTTTTTGTATCAATTTGTTAAAATATGAGGTTTTTGTATTAATTTTGTTTAAGATGGAGTTATAATGAATCCCAACAATTGAATGGGGTTTTTGTATCACAAGTTTGGTCACCTTGAGTTTTCATGACTAGTTTTGTTTGATTAATATTGATTCGGTAAGTGTAGACGAATATTGTACTCCATAAAAATCAAAATATCAAAGAGGCTTAAAACAGAAACCTTGAATGAGGTTGCTTAAACGAGTTACGAGAAAATATAACAAGAAAATCCGTTGAAGTTCCCTTAAATAACATTTAGCTTCCTAACAATTAGTTCCCTTATTTAACGTGCATCAAAAGATTATATGCGGTTAGTTACTGTTACTGGGCAAGACAGCTGTCGTAACCATATTGGTAGGCACAGAGGGTTCACGGGAATTTGAGTACAGATGATCTGAACCCCTTATAAAAGGAGAAAAAAATCCACGTATATTTTATGAAAATAAAATAAAAAAATAAAAAGAATATGCACATATTCTCCACCTATTTAATATATTTTCCCGCGACAACAAATCAAAAATACATCGCCACGGGGCGAGACAAAGCCTCGCGCACACCGAATAAAAAATGCATCATCATAGGACGGGGCGAAGCCCTGCATACACCAAATCAAAAATGCATCCCCATGGGACGGGGTGAAGCCCCGCATACACCAAATCAAAAATGCATCTTCACTGGGCTGGGTGAAGCCTTGCTCATACCAAATCAAAAATGCTTCTCCACGGGGAGAGTCGAAGTCCCGCGCACACCAAATTAAAAATGCATCCACGGGGCAGGGCGAAGCCCTGCACACACCAAATAAAAAATACATATTCACGGGACGGGACGAAGCCTTGCTTACACCAAATTAAAAATGCATCCCCATGGGGATGGGCGAGGCGAAGCCCCACACTCTAAGTTTAAAAAACAAAAAAAATCCGATGCGTAGCACGGGTGCAAATCTACTTGCGAAGAACAAGCTTTCATGAATATAATCAGAAACATACCTTACAAAATAATATATGTACTTTTTTTCTTTTTTGGAAGACTTAAAACTCTTTTAGCAGTTCGAGCAAAGGTTCAACCTAGTAAATCCTCACTCTTTGTAAATGAGTTGGTGCATTGTCCTATCCACACAACATATTCAGCCAACCTACAACAGATCTGTATATATGCTCCTGAAACATGCCACGTATCTTCGAGTATTTTTTACTTTTTTTTTGTTTTTTGATAGGTTAAAGCCGGATCCAGGTCCCTATCCAAATCCAGCCAGTTGGACTAGTCCCACTGCTAGATCCAACCCCGCCAAATCCCTCTACACAACTAATTTAAATATAAATCTCTACTACTGTGGGGATCGAACCCCTGACTTCCTCCTTATTGAAGTTGATGGAATACCATTGAATTATGCTCTTGGACCCATATCGTATCTTCGAGTATCGTCTCGTAAAAATCCTCGAATATCTATATCACTAAAATCATTAGATGCACCAAAAGTTGGCATCAAATTCCAATCTTCCAAAAACAGTCTGGTTCCCTGCGCTTCCATGTGAACCATAAGGTTAAGGATACACCATCCATACCCTTGTCGGATCATCAAAATTATAAATTCTCTCGAGAAAAGAGAATATCGTTTAAATTATTTATACGACCAATTGGTATTTCCTACTTGCGGGAAAAATATCGTTTGGTCCCTTTTTAGGTGGTCCCATGTCTGTTTAGTCCTTTGGGAAAACGCCTTTACTGTTTGGTCCATAATAATTTAAAAATATAAAACAAACAAAATTACCCTTCCGTATTAATTTTTACTTATTTTCTTGTAGCAGTTCATTCGTCAAAATGAACTCCTGTTAGTTTCTATTTATTTTTCAGAAAACATATAAACCAGAGTTCATTCCAGAAATGAACTCCATATAAAAACCTAAAAAAACCAGAGTTTATTCCAGAAATGAACTCCACATAAAAACCTAAAAAACCCAGAGTTCATTCCAGAACTGAACTCCATATAAAAACCTAAAAAAACAGAGTTCATTCCAGAAATAAACTCCATATAAAAACGTAAAAAAAACCAGAGTTCATTCCAGAAATGAACTCCATATAAAAACCTAAAAAAACCAGAGTTCATTCCAGAAATGAACTCCATATAAAAACCTAAAAAAATAGAGCTCATTCCAGAAATGAACTCCATATAAAAACCTAAAAAAACCAGAGTTCATTCCAGAAATGAACTCCATATAAAAACCTAAAAAAACTAGAGTTCATTTCAGAAATGAACTCCATATAAAAACCTAAAAAAACAGAGTTCATTCCAGAAATGAACTCCATATAAAAACCTAAAAATAGCAGAGTTCATTCCAAAAATGAAGTTCATTTCAGTAATGAAGTTCATTCCAAGAATGAAGTTCATCTTAAGCAGCAACAACAACAACAACAAAACGCATAAATCTTCATCTTCTTCATCATCTTCATCGACTTCACCAGCAACAACAACATCAAATCTACATTAACAACACCAAAAAAATCAAGATCCAAGATGAAGATTTTAGATCCCAGATGAAGATTGAAGGTTATGTTAGTTTTCTTCATCTTTTTCTTTTTCTTCTTCGTCATACACAGCAGCAGAAAATCCTCAACCAGCAACAACAACATAATCTTCATTAACAACACCAAAAAACTCAAGATCCAAGATGAAGATTTTAGATCCGAGATGAAGATTGAAGGTTGTATTAGTTTTCTTCGTCATTTCCTTCATCTTTTTCTTCTTCTTCGTCATACACAACATCAGAAAATCTTCAAAACTCTATCGTCTTCATCATCTTCATCTTCTTCAACAGCAACAACATCAAATTGTGACGAAGAAACACAAAAATATCCGTCGTCTTCATCATCATATTCAACAACAGAACAAATAGTGACGAACAAACCAAAAAATTTCGTCGTTCTTCTTCGTCTTTATGAGCAGCAACAAAAAAAATGGGGAGGAGAGAAACTAGATTTGAAAATAGGAGGAGAGAGAAAGTAAATCTGAAAATAAGATATTTTTTTGTGATTTTTTCTATATATATGGTCCCAAAAGGATATTTTTGGCACTACCTAGAGACAATTACACTAGTAGAAAATGGGGTTCTTATAACCCACATCCAAGACCCTCAGTAACAGTAGTTGGACCGTTGACCAAAAATAGTCGTCTCTGATATGATAAAAACACGGAAAAAATCCGAGATGATTAATAGCCGTCTCTGAATAATTATGTTTTTGCCCTAAAACTGCTACCGATCCCGCGACCCATGAAAACGGATTTAAATGTGATAATTTTTTATTTTTGATAGAGCATATAAATACATTTTTCTCTCTCTCAGTTTCTCTTTCTTCTCCTGCTCTCTCGGTCTCCTCCTCATGCCATCATATCCATCTTCTTCATCCTTACCACCAAAATGAAACTGAAAAAAACCTCAGAAGAAATCAATTAAATTGTTGCTCTTAAACCTATCCCCTTTCCCCGTCAGGAAGAAATCCATCTATTGTTCTTGAACCATCTTCTTCTTTTCATCTTTGCAGTTAAGGAGAAAACTGAAGAGATCTAGAAAGATCGTGATGAGATGTTAAAATTTAAAGAAGAGGAGTTGGAGATTAAAGGGAAAGAACAACTGAAACTTAAAATTGAGTTGAGTTGAAGAAATTGCATAAGTTGAAGAAATTTAATCTTACTGTGGTATAGCTTTCTTCATCTCTGGTTTTTAAATTTAGGGTTCATAAATATTTGATAATGGGTTTCCATATCTTGATCTTGATTTGCTGAATCAGAGTTTCTGATTAGGGGTTTTGAATTTCAGATAAAGGGTTTTCGTTTATTGATCATGAATTGTTGAAATAAAAGTTTTGATTTAGGGTTTTGAGTTTTGATCTTGACATTTGATTTCTTCTAGATTGGTTTGGCTAATTGATAAATTCTGAATTAAGGGTTTCTTGATGTTAGATTTCTGAATCTGGGTTTAATTTTGATTTGGTGTCTAATGCAGTGTGTAATTGCAGAAAACGAAAGTGAACCAACAGAAGAAAAAGAAGCTTAAGGGTGAAACCAGTGCAGTAGACCCTAACAAGCCAAATAGGCTTGCTTCCTCATTCATTCTACTCAGGTAAAATTTCATTTATCGAACTTGTGAGTTTCGTTTATTTAGTTAGTTTCATTTTTGTCTCCTTATCAGAACCTTGCACCTGAATTGTGCAGTTAACATCAAGGAGAATACAAGGAGGTGGGATTACTGGAAATGCTTGTGCTGCTCGCTTGGGTATGATTCACAACTATAGAGATGAGATGATTAAACTATACCATGTGTCTTATTTGAAAGATAATCATTCCTTTACTTTACTTATACCTCCATTTGGTTTGAATTACTAAGACCTTATGCTGCAATGCTGCTTGTGAGTGAAAGCATACAAGTTATTTTTGATCTTGGAATATGAAGGTAGATAGTAATAAATGAGCTCACTTATAATATTTTACCTCATAACTTAACTTAACCAGTTAATAAGTTCACTGATCAATAACTCCAGATGTCGCTAATTAAACCTCAAACCTGCTGGAAATTGATTTTCGTCAGTTTTCCTTCTCAAATTACTTTCGATTGAATCCATGTTTTTTTGTTCTCATTTTTAGGGGTTTTGTCGAAATCTCTAACAACTTCTAAATAAACTATGATTGCTGTTAAATTTTGTTCGTTTTAGGGTTTGAGAATCTTGAGATGTTCTTCGATTTCTTCGATCTATACAGATAGGTTTTCATGTTTTTGTTAGGGTTTTTAGTTTTTAGTTCCCGATATTCAATCCGAGAAGATTTAGATTCTAGGATTTCAATCATTGAATAATATTGGTTTAAAACTGTGGTTCATTACTTTGATTTAACACTCAATTGAATCATTGTGAAGATATCAATGGTTTAGAAACTTGAAATCTATTGAATTGTTACATCCTTTCAATGGTTCGTGAGGTTATCTTGCTGTAAACTAGATGTGTTGCTGCATTTCTAGATCTGCAAGGTTTTCTGGTAAGTATCAGGCATTTATTTTCTTATGTTATTATGTTTCTGTTTGTGTAGTTGGTTAAGGTTTTCACTATTCTTGTCAGTTTTCTTCAGGGTGGCTCGTTATTGATGCTATTCGTGGTGGGATTATTCTTGCTAAGTTATATGTTCTACCTGTTCGAAGAAGTTATTGGGGTATTAAGATTGCTAAACCACATGTTGTTTCTTATAAGGTAACTGGGAAATGTTCTGTTACTGTAAGAATGGTTACTACTCCTCATGGTGATGTTATTGTTGCTGCTAGAGTCTAATGTAGAAAGTTGTTTTTGCACAGGAGTTGATTGGATACTTTGAATGTTGTAATGGTTATTGTTAGAATGTACAGAACAGTTCTTGTCCCATGATTTAAAATGATGATTTAGCTAGATACAAGGGAACCTAAGATACTTCCAACCTAACTTTCAAAATTTGAGTAACTTTTATCATTATTCAGTAGCAGGAAATTTAGCTAGGTCATATTAGGTTATACTGTGTAGTTCTGTTTAACATATATACTGCTTCCTCTACGAGTGTATTTGTAGTTTGTTACGCATTAATGAAAACTGGATCTTTCAATATTTATGTATAGTGACTCTAACTCTTTCCTGATTCTCGATGCACATGTATTCTCTACTTGCTTAACTTTGATGATTCAGCTAGTTTTATGCACATGTATTCTCTACTTGCAGATATTTTTACACAGTATTATGGAAACTCAAGGAGTCCTGATTGTAGCTGCAAGCTTGCAGATCATACTGGGATTTAGTCAAGTATGGGGGCTTTCTTCGCTGCACACATTAAATTCGTTTCTAAAGATTATGCTGTTATATAATCTAATTGAAGCTTACTTACTTAGTTCTTAGTGATTGAATCACAGGTTCTTCATCCCTCTCAGTATAGCACCTGTAGTTAGATTGGTTGCCATAATGATTATTGGTAGAGGTGAATATCTTGTCCTTGTCCTGTAGAGTTTAGCATTTGGTAAGTCTTGGGCGTGTAACATTTGGTAAATTCCATGTCTGCTTGGATCAGTTTGTCTCAGTTCCCTGTTTTCGGTTCTGTCCTGTTTTAGAGTCCTACAGTAAAGGAAGTTCTTGTTCTTCATTATTATTTGATGTTTTATCTCTGCATCTATGGTATTATTGATTTCATGTTGAATAAACATTAAGATAATCCTTACCTTAACCAGATTGCATTCATCAAAAGTTCTGCAACTGGTTCTAAGGTGATGGCCTCTGCATCTCAATTGGTTAAGTTATGTTATAGCTTTACCTTGGAATTATGTTAAGTTTTTTTATATTTTTTGAGACTTCTCATTTGGTATGTGACTGTGTAGCATCCTGTCTCTATGGAACTTGGTGGTAAAATTCCAATTGTAGGTTTGAAGTTACAGATCTTGATAAAGGTTAGTTTCAATGGCCTAGAAGCCTTTTTCGTATCGAATTTCCCTTACTGTAAAGAAGTATTCACAGTATTTTCATTGTGTATCTTAACTTTCAATAAATCCTTTGTCAATTCTTAATTGTCCCATCCAAACCTTGAAAGTATCGATAATTATAGGTATGGGCGTTCATAAATTTGTGTCGTGTTTGTAACAGCTGCCGAGATGACTATTTTTGGTTGCTTTTGGATAAATGGCCAAATCTATAGTGGAACACCTCCCCTTCTACTGCATGTAAGTTTCAGAAATGGACGCATTTGTTTCTTCTTGACCTTTATCTCTTTTGCGAAATTTGGATTTATTTTCGCTGGAACCATCTACATTTAGTTTGTCTTGCCAATCAATCCAAAAATAGCAATAACTGACCCATCTCTTTATGCATCACTAATGAAGTTTCTGTTCTTAGGGACTGTAGTGGTGTACTAAGATTCGTCATGGAAAGTGGTAACAAGGGTTGTTAGGTTGTTTCCTTAACTGTAGAGTAAGTTGTTCATCTTTGCAGCTTGTAATATTCATGACTGTTACGTATCCTTAACAGATTCTGAATTGTTGTCTTTTGATATGCAGGTTCTCTTGATATCCTGGTTACTTTGGAGCTTACACCTTAGTGAGAGGCATGATAGTCTCAAAGCATTTTTTATATGTTTCTTTTGGTTTGGCATCAGCTCTGCAGTTTTAACATTTCAGTTCTTGCCTATCAAACGTTGTCGGAACATCGTCTATTGGTTTATCAATTAGTTTATCATGTTGTTGTTTGAACTTACTAGCTAGCTTGGACATATATTTTTCTGAACTCAAAATTTCCTCCTTTTTTGTGTAATTTTAAACCCAATGGATAAAATGAATGAATGTTAAAATTCTCAGTGTGATTATAAATTTCAGTCAAATTTGAAGTTGTATTTGAGTTAAAGTTAATTTGAATTTCAGTTTGACTTTAATTTGACTTGACTTTAGTTTGACCTAAATGTCAGTCAGATTAATTCAGATTCAGGCATTTCAGCTGATCTGAATCTGTATTTTTTTATATTATAATTCAAATCTACGACCCACGCGTACGGGGTCAGCATCTAGTTACCGTAAGAAACGGTCTTTGTTCAGAGACCCACGCGTAAGGGGTCGTGCAATTAAAAAACGCTTTATCAACGACCCATTCAGAGAACCCTAGAACAGGTCGTTTAACTCTTATATATGACCTGTTCTGAGGGTCGCGGAATGTCTGTTTTCCACTAGTGTTACATCATCCATGACGTCACCCTAGGACCAAACTATAATTTATATTTCCAAAAAGGACCAAACAGACAGTTGACTGAGTCCATTGGACTAGACTCTCTCTAATATATTATTCCTAGGACTATATGGTATTTCCTACAAAAGAAAACCAGTTCAATCAAATAAGTTTTTCCAAAATGTTAAGCTCTAAAAAACCAAGGTGATACTCTTTGAGTTACAAAAACTCCAATCATATGTTCGGATTTATACAAACTCCATATCCAATAAAAATGATATAAAACCCCCATATTTTTAGTAAAATTTAAATTAGATCATTTCCATTATTAAAAAATCAATAATTACCCTCCCATACCACATTTTTCCTTTCTTTATATCGTATTTCTTCTTCTCCCTCTACAATCAACAACACGTCCTCTTACTACTCCTACACCACCATCAAAATCTCGATTATTTCCTGATCATCCACCAACACCGCCACCTTGTCTTCTTCCCCCACCGCCACCAACACATCCTTTTCCTTCAATTCTTCATTTTAGTTGTTGTGTAAAATCTAGGGTTTAAAATTGTTTGAAATAGAAGATTAAAAGTTTGAAATTGAATGACGATGTGATGATCATCAGTGACACCATAAAAATTCGACTAATTATTAATACCTGTAAGTAATAATTCCTACGCCAATTCATCATCATTGTGATTGAATGTCTTTATCCCCAAATTTCAATTTTGATTAATTTTAATTGTTGTCTTTTTAGGTTTAACTTTTCTCAATCTTTCATTTTAGGTTAGAATTCAGTATTATTCAATTCTTAGTTGTTTTGAGAAATCATATTGACCAATCGGGTCTTGTGAAAATTAGTCATTTAATTTGTGTTCGGTTTTCATCATTTTTCTTTTGTTGGTTTCATCATTTTTTCTGATGAAACCTTTTTTTTTTCTGTTGGTCTGCTTTTTCCTGGTTTTGTTGTAAAAAATTTTCTGTTAGTTTCATTGTATTTTATGCTAAAGCCTTTTTCATGTTCTTTTTGTGTTCATGTTGCAGAAATTTATCCTTTAGCTTATGTTATCCGTTGTATCATGTTGAAAGGAGAAGATTCGTATAATTACGTCGAATATTACTTTACGGTGAAGTTCTACCGAGAAGCATATTCAAGAGAAACTAATCTAGTTCACAGTTGAAAGGCTAGTTATAGTCTTTCCAAAAATCCCTTGTTATTAGTCCCGATACGCTTCCGCAACCAGGTCTTCCTAAGAAGAAGAGAATTTTTAATACATGTTCACTTCACAAGAAGAAGATGAGAACTAGTGGTAGATGCCGTGTTTTGACTACCCATAACCGAAGGACATGCCATTCTCGACAGATGTGAAGCCATTTCGATTACAATTCTTCGGAATTTCAGTTTCAATTTAGTTTAGACTACATACAATATGTATTTAATCTACTTTTCAGATTTCATTTTGATGTTTGTTTTGGAGTTATTTTCATTTTTCTCTTTTCTATTCTTTCTACAGTTAAACATGTTAATTTGTTGCAGGTGTGTCATGTTTGTTTCATTTTTATATTAAGTTTGGAAGAGCGTGCGGGTTTTTGCAATCTGTTGGAACCAAACTAGCATCATATTTTTGCTGGAACCCTTTTTGGTTTCATCATATTTTTGCTGAAACCTTTTTTGGTTTCATCATTTTTTACTGTTATTTTTCTTTCGCATCTTGACAATATAAAAGATAATGTTTTCTACTATCTGCTAAAATAAAATTATCAAGTGGTGTTTTCTTGGTGCCGCAGATATATGATACACCAATTATGGATTTTGAAGATCTGGTTACATGCTTATCAAGTGTTACAACATACTGAATTAGTTAAAATTTGTCCCGTTTTTTTATTAGTGACAACCAATGTTCCCAAAAAAAATTAGACATCATATTTTGTAGACATAAGCTATAAGGAACTACAAACTGAAATCAAACTGTAATTTATCGCATTTACAATCAGTCGATAACCATTTTACAAGTAGTTAAAATTTCAACAAAAACTGAATCTGCCAAAAGAACTGTATGTTAGACACGACATGCGAGTACTATTCTCTTTTGTCAAGGAGGATCTTACAGGTCATCTTTGCTCTCACATTCTGCAGCTTTTCTTGCTGAGCATCTTGACGACTTTCATCTTTTTCTTTAACTCGTCTTTTTTCAATAGATTTTCATAGAAAGGTTTGAAAAAGCGCCAAAATGGAGATGAAAAAAATAGTCTACATATGTTGTCCCTTCTTTTATATCAAAGACTTTATTGCATATGCTTCCGTGTAGAAATGATGCAACGAGCACTTATATGGCTCTGTTTCTCTTGTTTTCCCTGTTGTGAAACCAAAAGTAAACCATAAGAACCAACAAAATGATGAAACCATAACTGAAAAATGATGAAACCATAACTGAAAATGGTGAAACCAAATCTGGTTACATCAAGCAAACATCAAGTAAACACACCCAACAGATAACACACCCAATAGAAACATGTAACCATAAGTGGAGATGGTGAAACCAAATATGGTCTCATCAAAAAATTGAAATGATATAACACACCAACAGAAAATAGTCAGGCATATGTAAACCACAAGTGGAAATGACGAAACCAAATGTGGTTTCATCAGAAAAATAAGAAATAAACACAACAACAAAATTTTATAAAATTGAACGGTTTCATATTCAGTTGAAAAAAATGAAACCTAAGCCTAATTAATGGAGTGACACTGATCAGCTTACCAGACTAAACCTCAACTTAACAAAAAACCCAAAAAGTCAAGAAAGTTTAAACTTGATAATCTTTGTTTCACATTCAATTGATTTTTTTTTGAAGCATCAACCTAATTAATGGCTACGCTCATGTCGATTTCATCGAAAAAAAGACCAAAAGAATTAACACCATCAACGCCATCACCACAAAGTTGGTACGATTCTTACCTTTTAGATTTTTCTTCACTATTTTCTTTAACATTTCATCTCTGTTTTTCTCCTGTTGAGTTTGCTTCTTCACCATTTTGTTGTTTGAGAGGATTTAGGTCAGAAAATTGAGAAGATTTAGGTCATAATTGGTTTCATTGGTTGGAGTAAGTAAGCACTGAAGAAGAGAAGAAGAGAAAATCGAATGATGATTTAGCTACGCATGAATACAGATCTGATTTTTTCTTATGTTTCAAAGACAAGGAAAGAGAACCGGAAGAAGATAAAAAACAAGAGGCGTTGGGGTTTTTTCTGTTGGGCCTTCTTTACATCGATGTTGACAGCCGTGACGATGTAACACGCGCGTTATTTTCCGAATAAGCCAAACTCCGTATTATAGTGGGAAAACAAGCACAAGCACCAATTAAGTACCCCCTCCATTTCCGGAAACTCCGTATTACGGTGGGAAAACAAGAAAAAAAATCGACTCTGCTGGGGATCGAACCCAGAGTCTCTGGTTTCGTAGACCAGCGCCTTATCCATTGGGCCACAGAGTCGTCGTTGATGTTCAGTTTTCCCAAAAGCTTAATGATCACTAAAACACTCTCCAAAGTCCTTTATGAGCATAGCTAGTAATGCTTTACCGCACTTTTATGGCTATTAACTATGTATTGCGGCTGTATCAATTGGGGCATGAGGATTGATGGTTCTCGAAAAGATACATGGGTGATGACATGCCTTCCGCGAAAGAGAAAAAAGAAACAGTTAATTAGATTAAAAGAGTGTTAATTAGATTTTAGTTGCATCATAAATATATCCGCATCAGTTCCTAGAGCAATACAGTGTAGCGAGCTAGCTAGTTCTACATTTACATGTTATGGATATCAGCTACTTGTTTATTTATGAGCTAGACTTTTGAATCAAAATAAACTAATAATGGCGTATACAACCTTATGAAAAAAAATTCGATCGCTTAACCATATGAACTACTGATACAACCTTTTTTTTTCCCATAAACATTTCTGCCTCATAAGATTCCAGCATAACTCAATTCTTTGGTCACAAATATATGGAAAGGAAAATGCTAGAAAACTCCCTTTATTTCCTCGCTAGTTACTCGCCTTCCGAAGTGGCAAATATATATGCAGAACCATGCGATGTAGACTTGTACCATGCGATGTTTTGTAGCAGCGGTGATGACGATATATTGAGTTTAAATTTGTCTGGCTCATATAGATATCATTTAACGCCTCATTAACGGAATTCTACAATCTCGGCCAGATTGTTATTTAACGGTTTATGATTTTATTCCTTCTAGTTCTTCGTACATTTCCGTTTGATAATTACATGATGCTTGTTTCATTTCTGTACTTGTTTTGTTTTACGTCAAAGAAGAATGAAGAGAATGAACTGCTAGATGACCAGGTGGGCCCCACCAGTTCAAACCGGACGTTGGACGATAACTTGGACAGTCACAATCACAAGTGAACCAATCTTTTTAGAAGAAAAAATGCAAGATTATTCCCCAAAAAGTTTACCCACCAAAGGACTAATACGAACTAGACCCTAAGGGTTCCCCCACCCTGATTGAGGGTCTAGTTTGGTGCCACATTCTGTGAGAAAAAACTGAGGGCAGATGGTGTGGGTATGCAGCAGTTTTAGGAGTTGTTCTTTCCTATTTTGTATGCGTTGCTTGGTAAAATTAATAATTATCCATTTATAGTTTATCATTGGCAGAATTATTTTCACAATTATATTTTGTGTAGGAAAAATATGTTATCAAAGAGCAGAGGAAAGAAGATCATCTATGATCTTTTTGTTCCGCTATGGTTTGTTCCTCTCTTGATAATATACAGAAATAAGAAGAGAGAATCCCATGGTTGGCCACCATTGGTGTTTGACTTTGAATGTACATGTCAATGGTTTATTAAAAGCAAACCATTACAGTACTCTCAAGGAAGATATGTGCCAATAATTTGGATCAACTCTTAAGCTTAGGGAGTATGTAATCACGGTGAGTCTTTTTAGTTTCTTCCTGGAATAGTTCTCTTCCTTCTCTTTTTCGTCCGGGATCACAGACATGACCATGGAGAAGCGCAAACACAACCACATGGTAAGATCCGACTCCTAATAAGACGATCTTCTTTATTCGTTTTTGGTGAAAACCCATCTTGGTTGAGTATTGTGTGGTTATTAAGCGGACGAATGAAGCGAGTGAGGACTCTATATATGGTGGCTTTGTGTCAATGTGGCAAATGGCTTTTTTTCCAATTTAAACCTTTTCAAATTTTGGTGTCCTATTAGACATTTTCGTAAATAAAACAAAAAAGAAGGGCACTAAGGCATTAGACATTTTCGTAAATAAACCAAAAAGAAAGGGAAAATAGGTATTAGAGCCAAATTGTATCCTTAGGGAAATTCCTATGGAAATGAAAAAACTCATTTTTTTGTTGAGTCAGGAGGATGGCCAAACAGGTTTCTCCACTATATGGAACAGCAATGAGAGGTTGAACATCAAGCGCACGTGCTAGGGACACACGCCAGCGTGCGAAGGTTAAACGCCGGCGTTGGAAGCACAAGCGCTGGCATTCGAAGCATAAACGCGGCGCTCGAACATAGACTGCTGGCATTTGTAGCAAAAACGCCAACGGGTAGTTTTTTAAAATTTCAAAATTCAATTTTTACCTGTATAAATTATCATCATCTTCAAACAATTTACTCACACCAAAATTCACTTTCTTTTGAATTTTTTCTTCTAAAATCTATTTCAATTTTTTAGTTTATTGTTGGTGAAATGGCTGAAAAGGCGATCACACTTTTTTGCGATGCAAAACTTAAAGCTGTTGTTCCTAAGATATGTGGGAGTTTTAAAAAGATTGAAATTGTAAGAGGGAAGTGCAAGTTTTTGAAGTTTCTCCAAGAAAATGTTCCACTAAAAGGCAAAGAAGAGCTTCAGTTTTGAAAGTTAACAACAAAAAATTCAAAAACAAAGGAGAAACTGTCAAAGAGCGCGTTGAATAAAAGATACATCAAATGAAGATAAACAGGAGGCCAAAACTTGTACTTGATTTTTATTGAAGTTGTTTAGTACTTTTTATTATTGTTTAAGTTTATATCTTGTAAAAGAATTGGTAGTAATATCAATGGATGAAAATATTTAGATTTTAAAATAGATTACCACTTCAGATTAAGCGAAATTTATTACAATTTAAACTTGCAAATAACATCAAACTACATTTTAATAAACCACAACAAAAACATCAAACTACATTAAATCCAACGACATTCTTTCTGTAGAGTTCATAGCATTCGAAATGCTTAAACTCTGTTCTGCTTCCTTCATCAAACTTGGTTTGAGCGATGGTTTTTTGTAAAACAGATAAACAACAAGTTCAGATATTTATGATGCAGTTGAGTCTATGAGGACAAAGGTAAGATACTCACCAGTTCTTCGTTGGATAGTCCAGAATTGCTACGGTGAACCATCCACAAAACTTCCGTATAATGTTTGACTTCCTTAGTGATGAATGTAATTCTTAGTTCTAGGCTCTTACTATTTCTTATGGTTTCATTCCGCGATGCTACAAAATGTTAGAGCACTACTCGATCGAACTTGCAAGTGTTGCTATCTCAAGCTTGTTTGTCAAGTTTAGTTGCCAAACCTATAAGTCTTGATTTCTAGTCTACTTATATCTAAGTCTCGGATTAGGATAGAAAGTGTAGTTGATCATTAGACTTCACGGTGTTCATCAATTAGAGACGAAGAACTACTAAGGGGAGCTTATGGGACTTCATCAACAAAAAGTATGCGGAGACTTGAACTCATCTATCATTCAAAAGTCTATATACTTTATCTCTTATTTGAGAAAAAAGTCGTATAGCTATATAGATTTCAATTATGCACCTTTGATATTTCGAGCTGAGTTTAACTCGCTTACATATTTCCCGAAATATGTGTTGGTAAGCTTTCGCTTTAACCAAGTTCATCTTATATTCTTGATGAAAGTCAAAAGATGATCATGTAAAAACCACCTTGTAACATCTTACATGATTTGTGTGAGGTAGTCATTTGATGTAGACTCGGAATGTTTCGTATTGAGCATTCGATCACTTGAAAATTGCTTTGAAGATAATAATTTGTGTGAGACAGCTATTGTCGTCTTCCAAAAATATTTCAATGGTTGAAATGAGAGTTTAGAACAATCGGATATAAGCATAGTATGTGTACTTGCATATATGTTGTCCAAGTTCGGGAACCATGGTATGCATACCCGTATGCGTACTTAGTGAAAGTCCGGGAACCTTGTACGCATACTGGTACGAGTACTGGAGTGAGGTTCAGGTCCGAGAATTTCTGCTGAGTTTGGTGGTATGCGTACCTGTTCGCATACTGGCGAACCCAAACATAGTCCGGCCACTAAGGTATGTGTACCCATTCGCATACTGGCGAATTACTTGAGTGGATAATATTCTAAAATCGATTTGTTCATGAACTAATACATTTATATAATAAGGAATGCAATCTTTTGCAAACCTTGGATATAATGTTCATGACTTGATTCGAGTCAATCAAAATCGATTTTGCTTCAATTGTGTCTTGTATACTTCTATGAGAATAAAAACAATTGAACAACTCTAGAACTAGTTTCATTTGAGTCATTTGAACTAGTTATGGTTAAAATGAATGAGGTTGATATGAAAGTGTTCATATGGCTAACTTCGGTTAACTATTGTTGAGCAACAAAGTTGTACACGTTTAGGTACGATTACTCATATCTAAATGAAGTCACTTTTCATCTGAGTGTAACAAGCTAAGTTCGATCTAACAGTTGAAAGATATTAGCTTGAGTCTAATCGGGTTTTCATCTAACGGTGAATATTGAATGCTTTGTTACCAAGGTAACATTGATTGCAAATTCAGATTATAAAACTATAGAAAGGAGAACTCTAGCAACTGGGAAACCTAATCCCACACCTCTTTTGTGATACTAGTTGCGACTAGAGTCGATTATCCTTTAACCTTAGGTTTTTCCAAAACCCTGTAGGTTAATGACTTGAAAGCTTCATTGGGATTGTAAAGCCAGACCCAACTATTTTCTCTGTAGTTGCGTGTTCCGATCTTGCTGTTTTCAATCGTGATTGAGTACTATCTTCTCCAAGATTTTGTCGAGATTTAAATCTTCAATTGGAAAGATAAAAAGTAGTCACAAACATCTTAATCTCATCGTTTGTGATTCCAAAATTTCTTGTTTCGCTACCATACGATTAAGATTATTATGAGGTGATTGATATTTCTAGGCTGTTCTTCGGGAATATAAGTCTGGTATACCAATTGGTTCTTGTTTACCTTGATTTATCAAAATATGGAACAAAACTCATAGGTTTATCTGTGGAGACAGATTTATCTATTCAATAGACTTTTCTGTGTGAGACGGATTGGTTTATCAAGTCTTCGACTTTAGGTCGTAGAAACTCTTAGTTATGGGTGAGATCATCTAAGGGAATCAAGTGTATAGAATCCTTATGGGGTTTAGAGACGTAAGGAGCGCAACTGTACCTTGATCAGTGTGAGATTGTGTAGGGCTCAACTAAATTCCAGTCCGAAGTTAACTTGGAGTAAGCTAGTGTATGTAGCGGCTTAATATAGTGTCGTGTTAAATCTGGACTAGGTCCCGGGGTTTTTCTGAATTTGCGGTTTCCTCGTTAACAAAACTTTTGGTGCCTGTGTTTTTTCTTTTCCAAATTACATTTGTTTATATAATTGAAATATCACAGGTTGTGTGTAAGTTCAATCAACTGTGAATCCAACCTTTGGTTGTTGATTAAATTGATTGAAACTTGGAAATAGGTTTTTGACACCGTCCAAGTTATTTCTTATATTCAATCGGGCTCGCAAATTCCTATTTGTTTGATTGCAGATTGAATTAAGAAATTGAGATATAACTCTTTGATATACTTTTCTTAAGATTGAGTCTGACCATCTAGTTGATTCTTTTGAAAGTATATTGGAGTTAGTCCATACAGATTGCTAAGAGAAATATTGGGTGTGGTTGTTAGACCCCCCGCCTTTTCAATAGGTATCAGGGCAGGCAAACACGTTTAAAACCTTATAAGTATATCTTTGTAGCAATCTGACTTTATGGACATTAGTGTTATCTCTGACAACGCAACACCAATTCTAAATATCTCTGATTTGGTTCAAAGTCTTGAGTATCCTGAGAAATATCTCATATCTCCTGATGGTTTTTCAAATTGGTTGTAGTTGTAGTGGTAAAAAGGTTCTTTTCAGACTTGTGAAGGTAACAAAATTTCTAGATTTAAATAAAATTTAGGAAAATAGCAAACTGACGTAAAATTTTATTGAGAAATAGGGGTTAAGATTCCACCATTCAACAATAC
The DNA here is from genome assembly GCF_003573695.1 of Papaver somniferum. Taxonomy (NCBI): domain Eukaryota; kingdom Viridiplantae; phylum Streptophyta; class Magnoliopsida; order Ranunculales; family Papaveraceae; genus Papaver; species Papaver somniferum. Next base: position 151,330,828 of record NC_039367.1, on the reverse strand, counting down.
TTATGTGATCTAATATTTTTTTACTATGCAATTTAAATAATTGGGTTGATTCTGAATATTGCCAAAAGCAGATTTTCCAAAATATCAAATGTTAATCACAAGTATAATGCATCAAGAGAATAAAACTAAGCATGCATTATCAAGGGAAAACACAGTTGATTAATAAAAACCATATCATTTTTATCAATGCAATCAATCATATAAAAATATTGCATAAATTAATAAAATAGAGATTACCACATAATTATTGTGAGAATGGCTTCCTCTGTCACCCCTGGGTTTGGGTTTAGCTCCTCATCCCAAAAACACACTCACAAGATAAATTCATGGCTAAATAGATGTTTTTATTGATGATATGGTGTTTAACAGAATTTTTGCAACGCTGTATAAATGTTACAGCGTGACTGTTACAATGTTCGAAAAATACTGTCTTTAAACGATACTTCTGAACTGCAGCAAAATAACGACACAGTTATGCTGTTGTAGGTACTATTGAAGAACGACGTTCCAGGAGCGTCTGTTCTTCGTTCTTCGTCTTCCTCCTTGAACAGCAGCAGCAGCAGGAACAATCAATGGTATCTTCCTCGTTTCGGCTCGGAACTCTCTCCTATTTCTCTCTAAACTTTTCTAACCCCTGTAAGTCTCGAAGCAATGCTTTATATAGCCAACAGGACCAAAATTCTCGTGCAAATCCGAGAGTATTTCTCTTTTTTTATTGTCGAGCAGTTGAGAGAATAATCTCTTTTCTGTTGCTTTGTACGCGTCCTATGGCCAGTTATTACGCTCCAAAATTCTCTTAAGACTTGAACAAGACTAGGTGCATAGTTATCTAGCGTAAAAGTCTTCCAAAAATCTCTCACAAATATTTGAAAGTGAACAGCACGGTATTGTCCTGTTTGGACTTTGATCCATTCTCCCGGTCATTCCAGCCCAATTGGTTGGGTTAAATTGCTTATACTGATCTTTTTATAGTCTAGGAAGTCCATCCCAGTGAAAATCCGATGTTGAATCTCCTTAAAACTCGCTCAAATTCGAACCCCTAAAACTGTTCTTCTGCAGAGTTCTTTTCCCGCAAAAATCCAGTTTTGAAACTTTGAAGATGACCTCCCCCTATCCAGTTCCGGTGTCCGTTTAGTACATGCCCTGAAATGGGGTGCCCCTTATCCAAATTAGGGGTGCCTTTAGCAATTCTTCTGGGATATTTTCCGCACTTTTTCGGGGTTCCTTCGGGGTATTTCTAGGGTACTTCCGGTACACTTCTGGGGAGCTTCCGGTATGCTATCTACGGAGGTCCAAATGCCATATTTTTAGCCAATTTCGCCGCAAAACCTTATTTTTCCAAAAACACCTACAAATAAATAAAATAACCAAATAAGTACAAAATCGAGCACTAACACTATATACAATTGAGATATATTAGACACATAAACGCGTCTATCAAATACCCCCAAACTTATTATTTGCTAGTCCTCGAGCAAATCAAATAGAAAATAAAATGACTACACTTAACACGTGCAGTAAGCCGTTAAACCACTAGGTGGCCCTAGTGGCGGAGTGTTGTCTCCGGAGGGTTTACCAGAGGTGTACCCACTAAACCTTTACTCCTAATTGGTCACAAGTATCCAAAGAGCTATGAGGACATACATATTCTCAACCTATCTCCAAGTAACTAGAATGCCAGAGAAATTAAAGGTGTCAGCTCTAAAGCTAACTGAAGAAAAGGGGAGACACATCCACACGACTGCTGGATAAAGAGATATCCGCTATACAGCTAGATAAACATTGTAAGATGCGTCCGCTGCTTTACAGCTGGATAAGATTAGGAGAGAGATAAAAATGAGAGGGACATATGCTATACAGCTGGACTAATTACGTGTGATGAGTTAAACCAGTGCTAGAAAGATCTTGTGCCAGATTGAAAGCAGACTAACAAAGCAACCAAAATGCATCTTTCTTCGACTCTCTCACAGTGCCCATTAGAAACAACGCCTTCTTCGGTCTTCAACTGTTGATGATAAACTCTCGAACCTCATAGAACCTTGACAATTAACTCTTCTCTTCGATTTCTTGCTTGACTTATAAATTTCTTCTTCCCTATGGCCTTATTGAACAAAAAGAACGTAATGATGTTTCATTATTTATTTTTTCTTCATTCTTTTTTTTTCATGGCTAAAATAAAAAAAAAATTACAAGACAAAAATTTACATGGCCATGAGAGAAGGACTTTCAAAACTTGGATCTTCGCAACTTGTGATGTCTTGGTATCATGGATTCTAACAACTTATATCATTTTCTCTTATAACTTCAACTTTGATTTTTGAATTATTCTCTTCTATTGTTGCTTCTAAACCTAAAACGTCTTCACTTTCTTCATAGATTTTGATGTCGCTCCGCTTGTTGATGATGATAAGTTTCTACTGAGAGAGAGTCGCAATCTAGTAACTAAGACTACATTGTGAGGTTGCTTTGTCTTTCTGGCATTTCCTGACCTACTTGCCTTTCCATCATGTATGGTTAGGTCCATCACGGTTACCCTCTAAAAGGAACAAGTTCTCTCCTGAATTTCAAGGATCTCAATGTTTTTTTCTCTAATGTCTCAATAGGTTGTTATCTCTAGCATTCCAATTTCTATCTTTTCGATAAGAAACAGTATGTAAACTTAGCTAACCGGAGATGAAATAAACAGTATGTTTCTCCCATACCCCCAAACTTAAATCTAACATTGTCCTCAATGTTCTAAAGATGAAATTAAAAGCATGAACAAGGAAAAACTATTACCACTGGGGGGGAAAAGAAATAAGGAAGGATATTAACGTATCACATGAACGCGGGAGCCTCCCAGTAAATGCTAAATTTAAAGTCATTAGCTAGACATCAAATACCTCTAAAAGAATTTTCACCTTCCAAAGTCGTATACCAATAGTCGAAACAATTGTGGGTCCATAAGACCAAATAGAACTGCCACGAATAGGAGACAAATACTCAAGATCAGAAAAATGAGCAGATAGAGCACAACCTGATCTAAAGTTTCTCGCAAGACAAATGGATTTATCTGAGGTGCCCACTTGGGCTTCATATGAGTGTCTCGGCAAACAGATTCATCCGAAAAACAGGTCTCTAACATATGGATTTTCTCCTGGGAAGTATCAGGCGGATCAGGTTGTGGAGTATGAATAGACTCAAGCGATACCTCAGATGCACTAGGCTTGAGTCCCAAGTTAGGGACTTCTACTGGGGATAATTGACAATCTCTACCCCCAAATTTAGGGTAATCACTATTCTCCGTAAGACCTTTAACTATGGCTTGAATTTCCGGATCCGGGGAGTATTTAAAATACTCTAGAGCTTCTTCTAGTTCACTACCCCCAAACTTAGAGTTTTGGGTGTCTCTAGATAAACTAGTCACAATATTCCTAATTTCTAGACCATCCGGTTCCTGAAAATGGTCAATTGCTTTCTCTGAGTTATAATCAGGTGGTTCATCCTCTAAATTCTTTTGAGGTATACTAGCTATAGAACTTATATGTTTCATATCCTCTATTGTCATCCCTAGAGTTTCCTTATTGTGTTGAAACACAGTTACTGGCCTAATCTCATGATATCCAAATCGGAAGTTATAGGAAAAATCTCAGATGGGCCAACAAATGCATAATTGGGGTCCAACTTAAGAGGATCTTTAGGCTCTTCGAAATAAGGGCTTAAGGTAGAATCGGTAGCTAGCAATGGTTCAAACCTAGATTTCTATCTATCGGTATCTAACATAGGAATAGAATCCAAGCGCATTTACTTGTTCAATGTTGCTATCATCGTCAAAATCCATGCTAAAACGGGCTAGACAACTCTCTAATGGATCTTCCGATTCGGTGTTTGGTACAGACTTCGGAACTAAGGTTCCTATCATGTTGACCTCTTCAATGCACGTGTCATCTAGCTCAGAATGTAGCTTATTGACATTAAAAATATTCAACTCAATAGTCATATTACCAAAAGATAGATTCATAATACCATTTCGACAGTTTATGATCGCATTAGACGTGGCTAAAAACGGGCGACCTAAAATCACTGGTATTTGGTTCTCTGGGTCAGGGACAGGTTGGGTATCTAGGATAATAAAATCCACTGGATAAATAAACTTGTCAACCTCTATGAGAACATCCTCGATCACACCACGAGGAACTTTAACGGACCTATCAGCTAACTGAAGTGTTATCTGGGTAGGTTTCATCTCACCAAGTCCTAGCTTAAGGTACACATGGTATGGCATAAGTTCACACTGGCTCCTAAGTCAAGCAACGCTTTCTCAACACGGTATTTACCTATTGTGCAAGAATGGTCGGGGACCCTGGGTCTTTATACTTAGGAGTAGTGGTATTCTGAATAATAGAACTCACATGACTAGCTATGAAGGCTTTCTTCTGGACACTGAGCTTACGCTTTCGCGTACACAAGTCCTTAAGGAACTTGGCATAAGAGGGAATCTGCCTAATTGCATCTAATAATGGAAGGTTGATATTAACCTGCTTAAAAACCTCCAATATATCATTAAAGTTGGACTCCCTCTTAGTCGGAACTAGCAGTTGGGGAAACGGGGCTCTGGGAACAAAGCCGGGCTCATCAGGACCCTTATTGGTCTCTTTGGAGACTCTATCAGTCTCCTCATTTTCTGGCTCAGCAGGGTGAACTACAGCATGTTCACTATCAGGCATGGAAACCTTGTTGTCAACTTCTTTCCACTCCTCAGGGTTGTGACAGCATTCACATGATTGTACGATTTCTCTCCTTTGGGGTTAGGATCAGTATGACTAGGGAACCTTCCATTTTCTCTCTCACTTATAAACTTAGCTATTTGTCCTACTTGAAGTTCTAATTGGCAAGACTCTGGGAATATTCTTCAATCTTGCCTAGTTTCTTGTTGAAAGCTAAGTGGTTCTTTGATAGCATGTCATGGTTATTTGCTAACATAGTGAGAGTTCTCTAAGGTAGATCTTTTTCTCAGAAGTGTTCTGAAACTGGGTTTGACCTGAAGAATTCTTAAAACCAAAACCTGGGGGAGGCTGAGAATTGCTAGACTGGCCTTGACTCTGGCCCTTAGACCAAGAGAAATTAGGATGGTTTCTCCAACCAGGGTTGTAGGTTTCTGAGTATGGGTCAAACTTCTGACGGTTCTCAAACCTAGCATTGTTATAGACAGCATGGGCTTGTTCTTCACTAACTGACCTTCCCAAAATGAATTATCGGGCTCTATTCCACAACTAGAGACTTGAGAGGCTCTATTAGGTTCAACAAGGGACCTATTTTAGACTGATTCAATTCCAAAGCTTCTAACCTTCTAGATAAAGCAGCAAACTTAGCATCTGAACCAAAACTTGTATCTACCACATTGGTGCTACTTCTATTGACCAAGAGTCTTTTAGGGGGTTCAACACAAGACCCACTGTTGGGATTTTTCAGCGATAGCTCCTAAGAAGGTAAAAGCATCATCAGCATTTTTACTAGTGAACTCACCAGCGCACATAGATCAACCATGGCTTTGGTCGAATAGTCTAAACCATCATAAATAATCTACAAGTTTCATATTATCAAATCCATGGTGAGGACACTGAGATAGAGATCATTGAATCGCTCTAAAAATATAAAGAGACTCTCCCTCTTGTTGCACACTAGCACTAATTTCTGCCTAACAGCTGCAGTTTTATGCTTAGGGTAGAACTTCATATAGAAGGCAGCGATAAGTTCCTGCCATGTTTCATGGATTCAGATGGTAGGTTGTTCAGCCAGGTCTTGGCTTTGTCTCTCAAAGAAAAGGGAAACATCTTAAGTTTCAAGACTTCATCGTAAGGTCTTTATCTAATTGTCCCAAATTTCCTCAAAGTCCCTAATATGAAAATAAGGGTTCTCATCATCTTTCCTAAGAATATAGGGATCATCTGAAGAATACTAGGTTTTATCTCAAAATTAGCCGTAGTGGCTGGCAATTTAATGCATGAAGCTCGGTTGGTCCTAGTTGGGAACATGTAATCTTTCAAAGTTGCCATCGTGGCACAACTGGAGTACTAGGGGTACTTTCCTCACGAAGAGATTCTCAAAACTGAAGTTTCCAAAAACAGGGCTCTCAAAGAAGAGTCTTCGAGCTCCCTGCTTAAATCAGAAGAACTACTAGGTTTTTCGCTAATCAATCGACCTAGAGTATCTCTTTTCCAAGCCCTATTAACAAAATCGGGCATACACTAAAAAAATTCAAAAAGAAATAAAAATCCTAACAGGAAGGTTCTAGCAATCACACAGCAGGCTGACTCGACTTTACCACAACAAACCTAAAGATTTCTAGCAAACAACAAGCATGATGGCTCCACTTAGATTGTTTCTAGACCAGCTTCTAATCCTTCGAAAGGGAATTCGTTACAATTTAAGCAAACCCCTCTGGAATCAATCCGAGTTAAAGTAAGTTGAATAGGCGAGGGAAGCTCAGTGGAGCTTTGATACCCAAAACCTCACCGATCCAATGCGGCGCAGTCACGCATTCAACTCGCAGAAACCGTCAAGAACTTCGAGGTGTGCTTAAAAGAGTAACCAATATTTTTCGAATGATTGTCCTGTTAAGCTCGATACCCTATAGGTCTCTTTCTAGTCCAAATTTTAGGCTTAGGTTCGCTTTAGGTTTCGTTTTCCTAAGGCGGGCAAGAAGGGAGCGGTGATGAAATCCGAACCCTTATCTTGTTTAGGCCAGGCCTTGCCCTTTACTAGGAATATAAAAACAGTCCGGTTCGTCCTCAAACAATTATCACCTTAAGGAATACAGTAACCCGCTTGCAGGAGATTCGCGAGTGTTTCGATTGGACTTACCTCCCGTACCAGACGGGGGATGAACCGTTGAAGTCGACTCGGGCCACGACTCCTATGTCATGTACGAACCCGAGGGGCCGAGACGATATCGTAATCGCCGTCCTTCCCTGCACAGTTTGTATTTAAGGGTACCCTTCCGTAGGGTATAAAAATAAAAATAAAAATGTCCAAAATTAATGTCCAAAGTCCATAAAAAAATACAAAAGAAAAGAAAGTCTAAAAAAAATTACAAAAATAAAAATGTCTCTCTTTTTTTTTCTCTCTTTTATCAAAAATAAATAAATAAAATTCTTCTTCTTTTGCTCCTTTTGCTTTGCCTTTTACTCCAAGTCTTTAAATGTCCACCAAAAACTTTGGCAAAAATTTCTTTCGCTCCAACTTCAAAATCTGAAAGAAAAAGACAAAAAACCAGAAACGTAAAGAAGAACAAATAAAAAAAAAAAATCTAAAAAAAAATGCTAACTAAACACAGGTCCCCGGCAACGGCGCCAAAAAAATTGATGGTTTTTCAAATTTGTTGTAGTTGTAGTGGTAAAAAGGTTCTTTTCAGACTTGTGAAGGTAACAAAATTTCAAGATTTAAATAAAATTTTGGAAAATAGCAAACTGACGTAAAATTTTATTGAGAAATAGGGGTTAAGATTCCACCATTCAACAATACTTATGTGATCTAATATTCTTTTACTATGCCATTTAAATAATTGGGTTGATTCTGAATATTGCCAAAAGCAGATTTTCCAAAATATCAAATGTTAATCACAAGTATAATACATCAAGAGTCTAAAACTAAGCATGCATTATCAAGGGAAAACACAGTTGATTAATAAAAACCATTTAAATCATTTTTATCAATGCAATCAATCATATAAAAATATTGCATAAATTAATAAAATAGATATTACCACATAATTATTGTGAGAATGGCTTCCTCTGTCACCCTTGGGTTTGGGTTTAACTCCTCATCCCAAAAACACACTCACAAGATAAATTCATGGCTAAATAGATGTTTTTATTGATGATATGGTGTTTAACAGAATTTTTGCAACACTGTATAAATGTTACAGCGTCACTGTTACAATGTTCGAAAAAAGACTGTCTTTAAACGATACTTCTGAACTGCAGCAAAATAACGACACAGTTATGCTGTTGTAGGTACTATTGAAGAACGACGCTCCAGGAGCGTCTGTTCTTCGTTCTTCGTCTTCCTTCTTGAACAGCAGCAGCAGCAGCAACAATCAATGGTATCTTCCTCGTTTCGGCTCTGAACTCTCTCCTATTTCTCTCTAAACTTTTCTAACCCCTGTAAGACTCGAAGCAATGCTTTATATAGCCAACAGGACCAAAATTCTCGTGCAAATCCGAGAGTATTTCTCTTTTTTTCTTCTCGAGCAGTTGAGAGAATAATCTCTTTTCTGTTGCTTTGTACGCGTCCTATGGCCAGTTATTACGCTCCAAAATTCTCTTAAGACTTGAACAAGACTAGGTGCATAGTTATCTAGCGTAAAATTCTTCCACAAATCTCTCACAAATATTTGAAAGTGAACATCACGGTACTGTCCTGTTTGGACTTTGATCCATTCTCCCGGTCATTCCAGCCCAATTGGTTGGGTTAAATTGCTTATACTGATCTTTTTATAGTCTAGGAAGTCCATCCCAGTGGAAATCCGATGTTGAATCTCCTTAAAACTCGCTCAAATTCGAACCCCTAAAACTGTTCTTCTGCAGAGTTCTTTTCCCGCCAAAATCCAGTTTTGAAACTTTGAAGATGACCTCCCCCTATCCAGTTCCGGTGTCCCTTTAGTACATGCCCTTAAATGGGGTGCCCCTTATCCAAATTAGGGGTGCCTTTAGCAATTCTTCTGGGATATTTTCCGCACTTTTTCGGGGTTCCTTCGGGGTATTTCTGGGGTACTTCCGGTACACTTCTGTGGAGCTTCCAGTATGCTATCTACGGAGTTCCAAATGCCATATTTTTAGCCAATTTCGCCGGAAAACCTTATTTTTCCAAAAACACCTACAAATAAATAAAATAACCAAATAAGTACAAAATCGAGCACTAACACTATATACAATTGAGATATATTAGATACATAAACGCGTCTATCATCTCCTCTATTAACTGAAACTGTGTTCGATTGGGAAAAATGCCTAGATGAACAGTTGGATGATCTTTCATATGAAAGTGATTCATAATGGGGAAAAGATCTTGATGAGGAAGTCTCACAATATATCAAGCTTTTTGACCATCTCATAAATAAAATGAAGTCAACAACTTGCTTGGCTGAATATCTGACTCCTCTTTGTCAAGAAAACAGGAAACTGAGAAAACTCTTTAGGGGATATGATTGTGGTTACAAAATCTTACAATCTATACTTAAAGATCATGAATAAGATGTGCGTTTAAAGAATTCTGAATATGATAATCTTCGTCAAAATCTCGTTGTGTTGAAAGAAATACTTGCAGAAACTGAAGCAAGATATGACTCTCAACAAAATGTTTTAACGACAGATAAATCAGCCTTCTTTCCAGAAAAAAAAATTGGTGGATGACCTTTCTACTTCTCTTGATAAGTCAAATCACTGGAAGAGAATATGAAAAGATTCAGTGCTAGCTTTACAAAATTATCCACTATGCTGGGAGCATATAAAGAACATCGTGATACACGTTGTCTGGGCTATAAAGGAATAGACGCTCCAAGTAATAGTAAGATAAAAAAATTATGTGCTAATGAAAAGTTCCTAAGTGAAAATTTCACTGACGTCAAAAGTGTAAAACCTCCTTCAGCAGCTGATTTTCCTATGAACAAAGATTTTCCACCTTCGAAAACAGCTCATATGAGAACAGTCAAAAACATTCCCTACAACTGTTATTATTGTGGGAACAAAGATAACTTTGAAAGGAGATGTCGTTTTCGACTGCGGAATGAAAGAATTCATAACATTCTCCTATAGATGTCTAAAGAAGTAATCAAAGTTGCCTCTCGTTTTGCTGGAGTAAAAGGTCTTGTCTGCAATCAAGTAAAGTGTTGTGATGAGCCAATTCTTGATTATCAATATGACACAATACCTTTTTACAATTGTAAAGGGAAGAATGTCATATGGACAACAGACTCTTCAAATTACTTTGTGAAGAGAAAAAGTCATCGAAGGAAGAAGAAGAAGAGTTCAAACTCCTTGCCTCTCACGGAAGAAAATATTGAATCTAAATTGTCTACTCCTTATTAGATTCACATCGATAATCGTGTCTCGGAGCTCAAGACAAGTATAAATATATTTAGACGCAGCATTAACAAGGAAAGGAAGGAAGCAGTTTCAGGTATCTCTTTCCCTCCTCTTGTCAATTCTCTTTTGATTAACCCTTTCGTTTCTTCTGAAGATCTTCAATAAAGTAAAAGGGAAAATCTCAATATCATTGATGAGCAATATTCTCTTCAAAATACAACTTGACTTCCCAAAAGAGCATCCTCTTTGAAACTGTGTGAGGATGCTCATAATTCTCAAGAAGTTCTTTTGTCTTGAGAAAGTGGTCTGTGTTGTATTATTTTTTTTTTGTTTTTCTTTCTTGTTAAAATGATCATCTTACTGTTGAGTCATGCTCCAGTATATTATTACATAGTATAATATTTTTGGTTAATAACTCTTGAGAATAGTTTGTTTGTTGCTTATCTTGAAAAAACTATTGTTTTCTTCTCATTGACGGGTGAGTTGTTGTTATAAACAATTATCTTATGTTCTTTTGAGCTAAGATCGTCCGTCAATATGTTTAGAATTTGTCTTTGATTTTTTTTTTATCAAAAACTACTTCTAAATTAGGCTACATTGCTCTCTTGGTTTTTAACCTGGTTCGCAACCATGAGCATACGTGCACCCGACCCTTACCGAACATAAACGAGTAATCCTACGGTTTCCCTATGATGCACTCGTAATATGTATCATGGTTTTCTTCTCCTGATACATACATGTTCTGTAACGTCAAAAGTTCCCCGACTCTTTGTGGCGCACATAATGAATGGATACAAAAAGGAAAACACAGTTGAACAAGGCAAGGTTATTGAGTTTCACGAGAACCCTGTTTTCATAACTTTCTATCATGTTGTTGATCATGAAAACAAACTTCCAGTTCAGATGTCATCTCAATTGGTAGGAAATCTTCTTCGAGATTTTAAGGTCGTACGTGAACAACTTGGAATTGCAACAAAGAATCTTGAATTTCTGAAAAACGAACTGAAGAAAGCAACTGATGAACTTTTTCATGTTCAATCGATGGTTGCTGGTCATGTCTGATGACTCTCGGTGGTGTTCTTCCTACGAGTTATTTTTTGTCTTTATTGTGTCTAGGAAACTTCTTTGATAATTTATTCTTGTGTTTTAAGAAGGATAACTAGGGTTTGGAATAACAATTATTGTTAGTACACATAGCTATTCCCAATGATTTTCATCTTGCAATGTTTTTAGATTTATTTATTTAAATTTTAAAGTTTATTTGGAAGATGATTTTGCAGTATTAATCTTTATGGTTTTATATAGTGCAACTTGTTATGGGATATGTGTGTTTGCGTTTGTGAACTATGGTTATCCCATATTTTGTCAAAAGTTAAGTCTATCATATGTCTTTATGAAAATATTGATAAAAGATAGAATGAACTTTTGATAACAAAATTAAAGCCTATTATGTCATTATCCAAATATTGATGAAGATAGGATGAACTTTTGTCTACAAAGATTAAATCTAGCTATTACATGTCTCTATGGAAATATTGATGAAAAATAGAATGAATCTTTGAATATTCCACAGTATTGGTTTTTCCCTGATCCACGTCTTTGTGTAAGTACTGTGTGGCTCCATAAGTTTTCTTATGTGAGCATTTCCGATTAAATTAATCATGGGTTCTCTTGTGGCTAATTTAATTGAGTATTTTGGATACAAATTCATGTTTCATGTGATTTGTTAATGTCCAAAAAAATCATTCTTTTCTTGTGAAAGAAAGGTCGTTCTTGTTGTTCTTTCGGGAATGACATTTTATGGGGGAGAGTTCTTAATTGAACTTGTGCTTAATTGCCAAATCTTTGTGGGGAGTGCGTCTGTGGAATATTGTAAGATCTTTCTATTGTATCTTTATAAACTCCTTGATGAATACACTAGTTTCGACTATGTGAAATCATCGAAACAAAGTTGATATGTTCTCTTTTGGTCATCAAGTATCTCTATTGAAATTTCATTAGGATCCCACTAGTTTTCATACGTTTTCCAATTTATATTGACAAAAAGGGGGAGAATTAATGTGTAGTTCACACTACAAATACATATGGTTTACGGATCATTATGTAAGGGGGAGTGGTTTTCATGTGAGATGAAGTATTGACTAAGGGGGAGTGATACATATCACCATAGTATTGTTGTCAAAGTTGTGATACAATTGGACTTTGATGTTGTGTAATGATACCATGACACTGTATAACAATGATTGGGAGGAACTATTTTCTCATTGTTATAGCTACGGATCTTCAACAACTATGATGCTGAGTTGAACACGTTCAGAATCACTGAAGTACTTGGAAGTGATAAAGATTTCGAGTAATGTTGAAGAACCAAGGAAATCAAGCATTTGGATTGAGAGCTACAAAGTTTATTTATTTTGTAATCCATATTTATTAATAGTTTTGTTACTAAAATTGACAAAGGGGGAGATTGTTAGAGCACTGCTCGGTCGAACTCGCAAGCGTTCCTATCTCAAGCTTGTTTGTCAAGTTTAGTTGCCAAAAATATAAGTCTTGATTTTTAGTCTACTTATAGATATGTCTCGGATTAGAATAGAAAGTGTAGTTGAGCATTAAACTTCACGGAGTTCATCGATTGAAGACGAATAACTACTAAGGGGAGCTTGTGGAACTTCATCAACACAATGTATGTGGAGACTTGAACTCATCAATCACTCAAAAGTTTATCTATTGTATATCCTATTTGAGACAAAAGTCATATAGCTATATAGACTTCAATTATGCACATTTGATATTTCGAACGGAGTTTAACTCGCTTACATATTTCTCGAAATATGTGTTGGTAAGATTTCACTTTAACCAAGTTCATCTTATATTCTTGATGAAAGTCAAAGATGATTATATGACGCCTTGTAACATCTTACATGATTTGTGTGAGACAGTCATTTGATGTAGACTTAGAATGTTTCGTATTGATCATTCGATCACTTGAAAATTTCTTTGAAGCTAATAGTTTGTGTGAGACAGCTATTGTAGTCTTCCAAAAATGTTTTAATGGTTGAAATGAGAGTTTAGAACAATCGGATATAAGCATAGTATGTGTACTTGCATATATGTTGTCCAAGTTCGGGAACCATGGTATGCATACCCGTATGCGTACTTAGTGAAAGTCCGGGAACCTTGTATGCATGCTGGTACGAGTACTGGAGTGAGGTTCAAATCCGGGAATTTCTGCTGAGTTTGGTGGTATGCGTACCTGTTCGCATACTGGCGAACCCAAACATAGTCCGACCACTAAGGTATGTGTACCCATTCGCATACTGGCGAACTACTTGAGTGAATAATGTTCTAAAATCGATTTGTGGGGGAGATCATCTAAGGGAATCAAGTGCGTAGGATCCTGCTGGGACTCAGAGACGTAAGGAGCGCAACTGTACCTTGATCTATGTGATATTAGTTAGGGCTCAACTACATTCAATTCTGAAGTTAACTTGGAGTAGGCTAGTGTCTGTAGCGTCTTAATACATTGTGGTGTTCTAATATGGACTAGGTCCCGGGGTTTTTCTGCATTTGCGGTTTCCTCGTTCACAAAACTTCTGGTGTCTGTTTTATTTATTTTTCCGCATTATATTTGTTTATATAATTGAAATATCACAGGTTGTGCGTAAGTTCAATCAATTGTGAATCCAACCTTTGGTTATTAATTGAATTGATTCACAATTGGATATTGGTTTTTGATACTGTTCAAGTTATTTCTTATATTCAATCGGGCATACAAATTCCTATTTGTTTGATTGCAGACGATTGAATTGAGAAATTAAGATATAACTCTTTGATATACTTTTCTTAAGATTGAGTCTGACTGTCTAGTTAATTCTTTTGAAAGTATATTGGAGTTAGTCCATACATATTGCTAAGTGAAATATTGGGAGTGGTTGTTAGACCCCCGTTTTTTCAAAAAATGTCACAATATTCTTTCCCAGAAATAGTCAATGTTCATTGGTCTCATCATACGATGTAACCAAAATCGAACAAAAGTAACATCTTCTTCCATTGTAAAGACCGGGAGAGGCATTCGAGTGCAATACAGATGTGCTTGAGATGGAACATCTTTTAGAATTCTAAAACACGCTTCGTGACGAAAAGGTTTACCATGAGCTGGTGGACCCGGGAAAGCGTATAAAATTGAAGCGAAATGAAACGCGGGCCTACAGTAATACCGCAAGTGCACGGTCGTCGGTTGTAGCTCGTGCAAGTACGGGTCGATCCACAGAGACTGGGTGTGTTTTGGAGTGTGTAGCTGTTTTGAGCTCCTAAATTGCTATTGGGCTTTGGTAACTTCTAGGCACAGTGGGCTTGGCTTTGGTTTTGAAGTGCACTGGGATCTTGAATGTCAATGGGCTTTGAGTACCCTTGACAGTGAACTGGGCCTTTGGTGGACTGAATTAGGCTTTTGCCTTAAACCTGAATTGGACTGGGCCTTTAATTGAGTTCAGGCTTTGATTGAGTCAGGCTTTTACTTTAAAAGTGACATGGGCCTTTGTAATGACTGAGAACTGGGCTTGGTAACCTAATGATGAGCTGGGCTTGTGCTGTGAGCCAAGCTCAGTTGCAGCAGCAGCAGTGGAAAGAGGAAGGAAAGCAGCAGCAGCAGCAGGGTTGCAGGGCAGTGGCCAAGGCAGCTGAGTAGCAAGGCAAGGAGAAAAGAAGAGATGGCAGTGAAGTAATGGTGGCACTAAGACAAGAACAGTGAAAATTGATATAGGAAAAATGGACAGTGGAAAATGAAGAAAAACAGTGGCCAACGGCCAAAGGCAGTGATGGTGTGGCAGTGACAGTGACAAAGAAAAGCAAAGCCAAGGCAATGGCTTTAGGCATTCATCTAGAGTGGGAAGAGAACCAGCTTGCTCACAGTCACTAGTGAGCACTAGTTTCTCCCCACTGCTCAATCAACTAAATGCTCTAAGGCTCTAACCTAGCATTGACACAAAACAGTAAACTAAGCCTAACATTTGAGAAGCTAACAGTTGACAAAACAAGAGAGCCTAAGCATACAACTAGAGTGGAAAGAGAACCAGTTTGCTCACAGTCACTAGTGAGCACTAGTTTCTCCCCACTGCTCAATCAATCCAATGCTTCAAAGGCTTTAACCTAACATTCACACAAAACAGTAAACATCACAGAGATAACATAGTAACATACACAAATCATATACTAACAGACATCAAACACTAAAATTAACAGACATTGAGCATGAAATTGGAATTGAAATGAAATGCAATGAACATGAAATTAACATAAGGTAAATTGAACTAACAGCAAAGCAAAAAAAAAATTGAAATTGAATTAAATTAAGAACCCTAAAATTTTAACAGTTGAAATTGAAATTGGAATTAAACCTAAAATTGAAATTAAACCTAATTGGTAACTTGGCTAGTCCAAGAACACCTTCTATTCGACACCCTTGTGTTCAATTTATACAAAAAGGGACCTATGAACCCTAAATTAAAAACCCTAATTTTACAGACCTAGGGTTTGATTTTTTTTTACCTAATTTGATTGACAGGTCTTCACCACATCGTCGACCCATGCTTTATCTCTCTGCTCTGATTCTTCTCACGCTCCTGCTTTGTGTCTAGCATGAATTACTTCATCAACTCCACACCCTAGGGTTCAGAGGCGTGAGTGTGGGTTTGATGAAACAATAAAGGCTAAGTGGATGGTTTTTTTTTTTTTTTGCAGATATGGGGGTAGTTGGTGGTAGTTGGTGTAGGTGGTGGCGATGGCAGTGGAAGTAGCAGGTGGAGGTGATGGTGGCGGAATGGGTGTTTCTGCAGAGAATGGGGGAGAAGAAGTCGATGGGAATGATGGAGGGTATGTTTGGTTAAGGTATAGCATTAGGTACTAGAGTGTTGGTCGGGTGTAGCGGATTTCGATGTTGGCGAATCTGAGTCACTGGATGCGAAGCTGTAGGTGAATCGGATGGCTACCCCTGAAGAGGCTGGTAGCGACCGTCGGATGTCTTGATACAACGAAGTTAACGGCGAAGATCGAGGTTAGGTGTTGTAGTGTTAAGCGGAAATATCGAGGTTTGATGAGCAGGCAAAGAAGCGACCGTAGGATCTAAATGTGATATAATCTGAAGGCTTGGAATTTAGGTACTATGGTGTTTTGCAGGGACTTCAGATTTTGATGAACGATGAAGAAGCGACCATTGGATGATGAGATGGATCCGATCTAACGGCTGAGAATGGAGGCGGGTATGGATATAGAAAATGGGTTTGGGTAAGGGTTTTGGGCCTTGGGTATGCCAAGCCCATATCTTCTTTAAGAACAATTCTTCCTTCTTGAGCCCATTCCTAGCTTTTTGGTCTTGTGCGCACCATTCTTTGCGGCTTCCTTGCGTAATTTCTTCCGGCTTTTCACCACTCTTCAGCTCTTTTCCGCTCCGCAAGTTATCCAGACTTTATTTATTACCTAAAAATGCAAAATTAAGTAAGAAAAATATTTATTCTTGAAAACAATGAAAATACAGAATATGGGATAAAATGTAGAATTACTGCACAAAAGATGAGTTAAATGCCAACAAAAAGGGATAAATATATACAATATTTGGCACTCATCATGAGCTTCCTCCCAATTATCAAGAGTTGTTTGGATCACTTCTTCTCAGTTACACCGATGAACTTTTCTCGATCAATTTCCATTACCAGAGCAAGAAATGGCTGGACTGCAAGCCTAATAGATTGAAAACGAGCACGCAATCGACGAGCATCTCGGTTTCCTGGGTTTCCCGTCAGTGAGATGAACATTGAAAAACGTTCTCCCAAAAAGAACCGTCTTGAGAGCCCATACCAGTGATTACCCTATGAAAAAATATGCTTTGCATATAGTTACATCCTCTTCTTTAGTAAACTTGGGACCACGATTTCTAACAGACATTTCTGCAGAGTGAGAGAGATTAAGAGTTTTAGGGAAAAAAAAAGAAGATGTGATTTTGGAGATGGGAAGAATGGAATTTATAGGTCGAGAAAGAAAATCGAGCCGTTGGAAATTTAGCCGTTGGAATTTGTAGTAAAACTGCTCGGCTTTACTACAACCGCCCGTTTAAATTACCATGGGATTTGGCTTTACTAAAACCTCCCATTTGAATCACCAATGCCTATTTTTTTGTTATAAATACAACACTAGGTTTTATTCTCAACCAAACCAACAAATGTCTTTCTCATCATCCACCATGTTTTCTAAAGGCAAAGCGAAGAAAATATTGTGTCGAAGCAAAAGAGGTTTGTCCATTATGTTTCATGGATAACCACAGTCTTATGAAATGCCCTTGGATGTATTCAAAGTGTCCGCGGGAAGGTTGTTCACGCATCAGAATGGTGATTGAATCACAACCAGAAAATCTCAGGTATTTACAATGTCAAGATCCCAACTGTCCAGATAGGAACCACATATGCTAGATGATGCTATGAAGATTTGAAAAGAATAAGAAGAAAAGATTGCAACACTCTGCAAAAACTTCAAACTTCAAGCCAAATTGAAGAAGGAGTTATTACACTGCAAGCATTGTGGATATGGAGATCATGAATACACACATTTTCCACAGAGAATCAGTGGATGCTCAAAGACGAATTGCAAGACTTTTATGCATTTGCGGACTTCTTCTGAAGAAGAAACATATGGAAGGCATTTCTGGGAATGTCCTGGGTGTTTTTTGGTGGAGTGGGCTGATTGAAGTTGAAGGAAAAATCGTTTCACTATGGTATTATGTTATTTAGTTTGTTGTTTATTTTGTGTTATTACGATTATCTAAAACCAAACATGTGGATGTCTTCACATTTGCACCATCAATATCATAACTAATTTAAATTTTTCCTCATAAATAAACATTGCACCATCAACCTCATAAATAAAAACAAACTGCATTGAACAACCACATCATACATGAGAATAAAAGAAATACATTAGATTAAAAAAACTACTACATAGACGTCAATTCTCGTCGGGTGGTGGAATTCCTAGGGCTTTGTAGGGAATGCATTTTTTGAGCACGCTAAGAATGTTGAAACAAGCATGAAAGTCGATAGGACGACCGCCGTGAGATACTACCCACATCGCTAGACTTATGGGTTCCACTTCATGTACGGCTTCACCGTTGAGCTTATTTTTGTGATTCTCCATTAGTAAAGCAACAAACTCCGGTACATGACTACTAATTGAACTAAAACGATGCGACAAAAAGTGAGAATCACGCCCATTAATGTTCCCCGTTTCAGCGGTGAACATTCTGTAAACTTTCTCCAGAAAGTCAACGTCGATTTAGCTACATTACTTAATACAGCATCTTGTGTGTGAAAAACAAAGGTTCTACAAATAGCTAAATCCTCTTGTTGAGTGAATCTAACACCACGAACTCTGGGAGGCAAGATGATTATAGTCGTTAGATCACAAGAGTTTCGTATTGATCACAAGAGTTCTATAAATACTCCTCATTCCAACTTAGAGTTCTATAAATACTCCTCATTTGAGAGTGAAGAATGTGTAGAATGTGTGACTTTAGAGTTGGAATGAGGAGTATTTATAGAACTCAAAAATTATAGTCGTTAGATCACAAGAGTTTTCAGTCGTCCAGATTTATCCGTTGGCGCTTTTGGAAAGAACGCGACACTTTAACCAGAGCCGCTGGAGGGTGGATCTAGATCGGGAGATTGAAGTACAAGCGCCAGCGCTATTGGCTCACACACCAGCGTTGGTCCCAAGCTCGCCCGGTCTTACATTAGGCGCGCGCTGCATGTTCCATCTCACTCAACAAACCAACAAATTTGTTGGTTTGTACATCCATTTAGACAGAAATGTATCAGACTAACCAAAATTCAAAAGAGGAAAATAGAAGAAGAGGAAATTGAGATTAAGAGATACCTTGTATTAGAATTAGAATTACAGATACACAGAACTAGAGATGATGAAACTTCAATTGATCAATACGAAACGTCCCAAGTTAACATCAAATGACTGTCTCACACAAATCATGTAATATGTTCAAGGTAATTTTACATGATCACCTTGACTTAATATTTAGTTTCCAACAAATAAATTGTTTACAACTAAACTCGTCAAGTAGATGATGAAGTTAAGCTAAAGCTAAGAAAGCTTCCAACTTGTATTTCGAGAAATATATAAAAGAGATAAACTCTGCTTCAAATTTCAAATGTGTAAAACATAAAGTCTATATAGATATACGACTTAGTCTCATTATAAGATAGAATAGAATATACTTCCGAGTGATAGATAAGTTTTAGTTCCACATACATTTTGTCGACGAAGTTCCTCCAATATCTTCAATAGATCTTCTTCTTCAATCGGTGAATGCTGTGAAGTCTAAATCTCAACTACACACTTCTATCCTAATCCGAGGCACAGCTTGGAGTATTGACTAAGGGGGAGTGATACATATCACCGTAGTATTATTTCAATGTTGTGATGCAATTGGAATTTGATTCTATATAATAGTACTATGACACTGATAACAATGATTGAGAACTTTTGTTTTCGTATTGTTATTGCTACGGATCTTCAACAACAACGATGTTGAGTTGAACATGTTCGGAATCGATGGAGAACTTGAAGTAACGAAGAATTCAAGGAAGTTGAGCCCTAACCAATCTCACACTGATAAAGGTACAGTTGCGTTCCTTACACCTCTTAAACCACGCCGGATTCTGCGTACTTGATTCCCTTAGCTGATCTCACCCACAACTAAGAATTGCTACGACCCAAAGTCGAAGACTTGATAAAAAAATCTTTCTCACACAGAAAAGTCTATTGAATAGAAAAATATGTCTCCCACAAATATACCTATGAGTTTTGTTCCATCTTTTGATAAATCAAAGTGAACAGGAACCAATTGATAAACCTGACTTATATTCCCGAAGAACAGCCTTGTATTATCAATCACCTCACAATAATCTTAATCGATTAACGGAACAAGATATTGTGGAATCACAAATGATGAGATGAATATGTTTGTGACTACTTTTCAATCTTTCCTATCGGAAAATAAATCTCGAGAAAATCTTAAATAAGATAGTACTCAATCACGATAGAAATCAGCAAGATCAGAACACGCAACTACAGAGAAAATAGTTGCGTCTTGCTTCACAATCTCAATGAAGTCTTCAAGTCGCTAACCTACAACAGGGTTTCGTGAAAAAACCTAAGTTCAAAGGAGAATCGACTCTAGTCGCAACTAGTATCACACATGAGGTGTGGGGATTGAGTTTCCCAGTTGCTAGAGTTCTCCTTTATATAGTCTTCAAATCAGGGTTTGAAATCAATGTTACCTTGGCAACAAAGCATTCAATATTCACCGTTAGATGAAAACCTGATTAGATTCAAGCTAATATCTTTCAACCTTTAGATCGAACTTAGCTTGTTATAAACAAATGAAATGTACCATCATTTAGATAAAGGTAACCATACCTAAACGTGTACACTTAGTTGGTTCAACAATAGTTAACCAATGGTTAGCGATATGAGAACTTTCATATCAACCTTATTCATCTTTATCATAACTAGTTCAAATGACTCAAATGAAACTAGTTAGAGAGTTGTTCAATTGTTTATATTCTCATAGAAGTATACAAGACACAATTGGAGAAAAATCGATTTTGATTCCCTCGAATCATTTCATGAACATTATAGCCACGGTTTGCAAAAGATTGCATTCCTTATTATATAAATGTATTAGTTCATGAACAAACCGATTTTAGAACATATCCTACTTAAGTATGCAAGCGGGTACACATACCTAAGTAGCCGGAGTTTGGTTATGCCAGTACGCGTATGGGTACACATACCATTTTAAACTTCCAAACTCCAGCAGAAATTCACGGAACTTGAACTTCCGCCAGTACGCATACAGGTACGCATACCATGGTTCCCGGTTTTGTACTTTACACAAATGTGAATACACACCATGTTTATATCCAATCATGGTTACATGTTATAAACCCTCATTTTAATAATTTAAACATTCTTGGAAGGCGACAATAGATGTCTCACACAAAATTAGCTTCAAAGCAATTTTCAAATGATCGAATGATCAATACGAAACATTCCGAGTCTACATCAAATGACTGTCTCACACAAATCATGTAAGATGTTACAAGGAGATTTTCACATGATTATCTTTTGATTTTCGTCAATAATAAGATGAACTTGGTTAAAGCGAAAGCTTACCAACACATATTTCGGGAAATATATAAGC
This sequence comes from Papaver somniferum, assembly GCF_003573695.1. Taxonomy (NCBI): domain Eukaryota; kingdom Viridiplantae; phylum Streptophyta; class Magnoliopsida; order Ranunculales; family Papaveraceae; genus Papaver; species Papaver somniferum. The sequence goes on along the minus strand of NC_039367.1, from coordinate 151,309,498 downwards.
GAGATAAACTCGGCTCGAAATACGAAATGTATATAATTGAAGTCTATATAGCAATACGACTTTTTGTCTCAAATAGGAGATAGAGTAGACATACTTTTGAGTGATAGATGATTTCAAGTCTCCACATACATTTTGTTGATGAAGTTCCACAAGTTATCTTGAGTAGTTCTTCGTCTTCATTTGATGAACACCGTGAAGTCTAAAGCTGAACTACACTTACTATCCTAATCCGAGACTTATCTATATAAGTAGACTAGAAATCAAGACTTATAGTTTTGAAAAATAAACTTGACAAACAAGCTTGAGATAACAATGCTTACGAGTTCGACCGAGCAGTGCTCTAACACTTAAAATGATCCACTCCCCCTTACATAATGATCCATAAACCATATGTATGTAGTGTGAACTACCAAATAATTCTCCCCTTTTTTGTCAATATAAATTGGCAAAGGAACGAAAATTATGGGATCATAATGAATCCACAAAAGATAATTCATGACTAAAAGAAAACATATCAACTTTCTTTCGATGATTTCACATAGTCAAAACTTAGTGTATTCATCAAGGAGTTTGTTAAGATATAAGTTAACCCTTTCAAATTCCACAATCGCTATCCCCACAAAGATATGGCAATTAAGCACAAGTTCATTTAAGAACTCTCCCCCATTTGATGTCATTCCCAAGAGAACAACAAGAGCCACCTTACTTTTACAAGAAAAGAAGGATTTCTTTGAACATTAACAAATCACATAGATTTGTATCCGGTAAACCTCGACTAAATTAACCGCAAGAAGGTATTATTGATTAATTTAATCGGAAATCACTCAACATAAGAAAACTTATGGAGTAAATATAGTACTTTCACATAAAATTGGAACAGGAAAAGATCAATACTTCAGAATTTCTCAAAAAGTTCATTATAGTAGAAACTCTATAAATTAATGATGTCAGGACTACCAAAAAATATTAATTAAGCGAGACATTAATTAACCGATAAATTAAATCAAATAATTAGTTTCTATAGAAACAACTAAATATTAAAGATTATACAAAGCTTTTAGTTTCTATATAAACACAATACCACACCATATCTTTTGTTATCTCATATATAATCACAATATCAATATCAAATTATATTCTTATAAACACAATATCAAATCCTATTTTTTATTTCCTATATAAAATCAATATCAATATCTAATCATTTTTTCATATGAAAGTTCTTCAGTAGAGCCCCCTTCGCGAAACGAGGCTATTAAAGCGGCAATCATACTGAATAATTTCTTGTTGAGCTATGAGAAAACAACACCACAAATTCTTACGATGATAAGAAAAATAAAAGATGAGATTCAATGTGATATTGATGTTAGCAAAAAACAGAAGAGAACTAAATCATTTTTCAAAAGATCTTCGTAGATCATTAAGGTATTGAATATATATATTGCATTATTAATTTATATTTCATATGGGGTCTACATAGGTAATAAAAAATATATTATCTTATAATTTTAGCGAATTATTAATTTGGCACGTTGTCCCCGACTCGGGACCGGCTAAAACTATTATTTAAGAGAGCTTATTAAATAATCGAGTATTAGTTAAAGGAGTTTCTACTGTATATATTTTATCAATATATGCATAAATAGATAATAGACTTGAATCTTGAGCACATACGAGATAATAACACAGTTCACGAACATAAACACACATATATCTCATAACCATTTGCAATATATAAAATCAATAAGATGAAATATTGCAAGTTCATCTTCCAAAAACTTAGAATTTAAATAAATAAATCTAAAACATTGCAAGATGAAAATCGTTGGAAATAGTTATGTGTAATCAAAATATTTGCTATACCAAACTCTAGTTATCCTTCTTAAATATAAGAATAAATTCTAAAAAAGAAGTTTCCTAGACATTATTAAAACAAAAAACCCAAGAGTTTAGAAAGATTAAACTTCTCCAATCTTGTCATACCTTTCCATCATAAAAGGTATCATTGATTTCCTTGACTCTCTTGACAGTGGAAACTCCATGTTCGTGAGTTAGGACATTCACCTTTCAATCGACAATATGGGAAAGTTGTCTGGCCTTGGTGCATTCAGAGATAAGCTTCTTCTGGTTTCGTATCAAGACTTTTTGTTTCTCAATGATTTTTGTCTGACCATCAATGAGATGATTTATTTGCAGTTGAAAATTTGAAAACTCAACTTTTGAGTCATTGGGAGAGAGAATTAAATCCTTGACAGACTCAACAACCCAAGAGTTGTACTCTTTCCTTGCAAACATCTTTTTCAAAACAGATTCTTGAAAAGAGATGCACCTTTGACATCTTCTATCATATCAAGATCAACCACTTCATGAGATCTTGACAGGTTTTCCATTTTTTTTTTAAGATATGGAAGAAAACGAGAAAAATGTATATTTGTGAACAAGAGGAATAACGGGAAATCCTTGTTCAAGAAACCCTATATAAACTCTTAGGAAAAAGAATACACGGACTTTAGGTCAACCAAAAACCAAAATAAGGAAATACAACATCTGTTATTCATTCATCACATTGATCTTCATATCTCGATAAGTTTCACAGGATTTCAAATTAGAGCACATGATTAACCAACATGACATATCGATTACCAGAAATCGAGATATGACTCAAACTTCACATGATGCAGATTATTAAAAAAAAAAAACAGATGAAACGCACAAACAAAAGTAATCACACGAAGAACTTGAGTATCCCAAATATGTAATCCCTGCAACTTTCAAGTTAATTAGCTCCAAGGATATATTCACCTAGATTAGGTAATAGAGTGAGATATGATATCACTATCTGTGATGGGGAAAAGCTTGAGAATACCTTCAGAGTGTTTGCGCATTGTCTTCCTTACCTTCCTTCGATCACACCTTATTTCGGGAGATTCCTACAATGATTCTTTCGAAACTCCATCAGAAAGTTTTTCTGAAGATTAATTCAAGGACCTCTTGAGATCCACTTTAGAAAATAAGAGTCATAAAAATTCCATCTTCTAGACATAGGTAGCCAGACATATTCTCATTATCAAGGGAAACATGGACATCAGTGGTGTCGGAAGTTACACTATTACAAGAGTCATCGTTCCTGTATAGTTTTCGAACGAAAATCCTTGGAAACCTTTTTTATGAGACTTCTGGTTTTTTGCAGGAGGGAAATCCATTTTAGCTGCTGTCAAACTATTTACCTCGTTAGTTACAAAAAGAAGCAAGTTTTGAAGATCAATAATCTTTTTCCTTCTAGCAAAACAATGTAGAACACTATGGTTCTTTTTTCCGCAGAATGAACAGACTCGTGGATGAGAAAACAATTGTAATTCCCGGTTCTGACTCATAGCCTTTTTTGATATCAGCAAGTTACGAAGTTTCTTACTAGATATTTCCTTAGGAGTATTCATCTCCATGCTAGGTAATACCACATGTGTGGCAACATCAGGAACAGGAGAAGACTTACTCACTAAAACAGAGTTTTCATTTTTTCAAGGAGTTGCACTTTTCCTGGGGATAACAAAAGAGATGCAACTAGTTTCTCTTTTTCAACACGATAACTATTCAATTCAAATGAATGAGCCTTGATTAAAACGTTCTTCTCTTATTGGGTCTTCTTTAACAATATCTTCAAGTTGATAGACACATTTATGTGTCTATTTGATCTCGATTTTCTATATTGTTAGACCCATTTTTGTACTTATTTTGGTATTTATTGTCTTTGTAGGTATTTTTGGAGAAATAAACATGTACGGAGAAATTGGCTCGAAAAGTGGCATTTGAACCCTCGTAGAAAATTACTAAAGGCACACTAGAAATGTATTAAAGGCACTCGGAGGAGTTGATGAAGGCTCCCAAGAAAATTACTAATTACGCCCAAATAATACTATTGGCACCCACCAGGACAACTGCTAAATGGATCCCATCTGTGGATATGGGGTACCCAAATTACTATCGGCACCCAACAGCAGGATAAGGGGCAACCATCTTCTTTGTTTGAATTTCAGGTTTTGGCGGGAAATTTTGAGTTTCATGACAGATATTAGGGTTCGATTTTTGGGCAGCTTTTGGATAGTTTCAGTACAGATGAACTCCAATTGACTAAAACATGCCTCGTATATGAGTTTGATTCGACTAAATTTGAGCAGATAGTTGGGTATTTGAAGGAACCGAGTTTCGGGTTTGGTTAAGTTAGTTTTGATCAGTTCGAATCGGAGATTTTTGTTGGGTTGGACTTGTATCGGGTGAACAGAGTGATCATGGGTATTTGACTCAACGAAATTGGGATGGATCATCAATATGAAGTTTAATAGGGGAGGATAGGTGTTACCGAGTTTCTGGTTTGAGTTCTAGACAAGATTTACTCGGTTTTTCTTGCTGGGTTAGATTTTAATTGGCCTATTATGACAACACAGGGATGGTAAGTGATTCATAAACGTAAAAAAACAAAAAAACAGAAGATTTTACGTAATTTCAATGACACAGGGAAGGTACAATATTCTCGGAATTTTAATTATATTACAGGAAGTTACGTGTAATTCAGGGGAAGATATCGTCCTTGTTGGTCTGATTCTATCAATGTAGATATGTTTTTGGGAAATAATACAACTAAGAAGCGTAAGGAAGTTCTAAAAAGGGATTATTCCCGAAACTTGGAAAAGAAAAAAACAGGGGTGTTCTCGGGATTCAATGACCTTGTGAAGTATATAAAAGGGGTTGGGAGGTTCAAAGAAGGGTTATAAAGGGTTGGGGGAGCCAACAGAAGACTGCAAAGCCGAGAAGAAGAAGTGCAGAGAACCATATCTGCTGCTGCACGAAGAAGAAGAAGGAGAAACCTTAAACCGTTACCTATTCTTTCAAAATTCAATATATTTTTGTAAAAGTTTTCCAATAATTATTACTGTTAGCGTATTTCTGTAACAATCGACTCTATAATAGTGGGTTTTATTATAATTATATTTGTTACTACCCCGCTGCTTTATATTTCTGTTCTCTTTTAGTCAACTTTGAGCTATGAACCAATATTTTGAGCGGGTGATTAACATGATCAGGAGCTAAACCTCAACACTGGGACAATGAAGGAAGCCATTTTTCATCGCTGTGGTAATTCTATTAATTCTTTTATGACTTATTGCATTTTTTTTTGACCGATTTATGAGTTTTATTGAATGATTGTGAATTCGATTGATGGGTCATGCTTTCTTAGTGTTTGGATTTCTCATGCTTTACATGTACAATCATTACTTTCAAAATCTACTTGTGGCAATGATTAGAGTCAATAAATTGTTATTATTTGAGATATAAATTTCTTGAATTATTAGTAGAACTACGTGAATATGAAAATTAGTGGAAACCTGAGTCTCAGTCCCTCTTAATATTGTGACAATCTTGTGTATATATTTGTTAGAATTAGAATTTAAGTCTTGAATCGAGTCTACACAAGTCTGAGTTGAACGAATCTTATTTACCAGTTGAAAAATAACATCAATTTTTGGCAACGCTGTCGCGGACTTGTATTTAGGCTTTAGGCTTTAGGTTTTAGATTTATTTTTATTTTTACTCCTTTGGTATTTTTCGATTCTTTTCATATTTGAAGCGAAACTACAAGGAAATAAAAAGTACTATAAAAGGAAAGCATCACCAAAGAAGGAAAGAAAATAGGAGTCCAAAAGGAGTGAAGAAGCAGATTTTGTATATAGTTATTTTATTTAGATTTTATTTCTTTTTATTTTTAGTAACTGTATTAGGGTTTTATTTGGTGTAATTTTTATTTTTTATTTTTGGACACTTTTTGGATTTTACTTTTTTGGGGACTTTTGGACTTTATTATTTTTAAAGCCTAAAGAAGGGTTATTAATAGAAGTGTTGCAGGCAAGGATGACAGTTAAGATATTGTCTCGACCCCTCGTTCGTAGACTGACACAGGATTCGGTGGCCTGAGTCGACTTCAACGGTTCATCGCCCGTACGGTACGGGAAATAAGACTCTATCCGCCCACGAATCCTATGTCAGTGGGTTTTCTTTTTTGATACAAACACATGCACACACCAGTTGTATCGTCAGATTACCGATTATTAGGAAAACACGTGGTTTAGTACGGTGAACCTGAGCTTTAGAATTGTACCTTTGACCAGTCTTTGACTGTAGGTATATTTTTCTAAAGGTAACCTGAGCTTACCCAATTTTAGTCGACCCTGCATTTGCACGTATACATAAGAATGTCGAACTGGAATTACAATATCCAATACAATGAATATCCGACTGATTTCCAAAATGGACATTATTCATATTACGACCATGGTGTGGATAGTGGTTGGGAACATCAACTTTTTGAAGGTTATGGTTCATACCATGGTGAGCCCAATTACTATCCACATGTGCACCGATCGTACGAGAAACTTTTTTATATTTCTTCTTTACAAGAGTCCCTCATGAAATTAGAGGAGTCGACACGTAAGATATCTAAGATGAATAACTTAATTAATTAGTTATTGACGAAAGAATAAGTAAACTTTCTATAGAGGAATGCCTCAAGCTGATGGCTGAGAGTATGGGAGAAGATATTAGTATTCCTTTATAATCAAAAACTCTTATACTGCACTTCCATTAGCAGTCCTCTTTATGTCTTTGTAGGGATAAAAAAAAATCATGCCAATGGTATATGATTACATTCATTATACCGTTCCAAAGACACTGCGTCAACGCTGAGATATATCTAGCTAACAAGTTCACTGAGGATGAAATATTTTGTCGAGTACATTATACTAAGTACAACAATGTGTCTATTGCATTTAGATATGGGAACATCATCTCCTAACCCATCTTCGTCATCTTCCTTTAGACGAAATGATCATTTACGTACATTTGAACCTTAACTAATCATGGGAGTGCTAGCAAGATACATGTACTTGTTAAATTTTATGACAACTTTGGACATATGCAAACTGGTGGAATAATATACCACAATAATTGGTGTTCGATCGATCTTTTCCCAGATTTTCATCTCAAATTTGAATTTCAAGCATCTTGTGAAACCTCTTATTTCATTAAGAGTACATATCATGTCCACATCATCGACATAGATAGCTACACTTCCAATTCAGGAACTTTCTTCGTGAATACGCAGGGCATATAATACCTTACTTGTTTGACCCATCCGAATCAAATAGTCACTTAGACTGGTATACCACATCCTCCTAATTGTTTGAATCAATAGGTGAGTATTACAGTGTAATTGCAAACACACTCCGTGGTTTAGAGTCATTTGACTTGGGAAGCAAAAGGTCATCACGTACTTTTGCAAATATCTTTCAGTCTAAATCTCCAAATATATAACCACATCTACTGCGTTTCAAGTTGTTTTGAAACTACTACGAAAACTAATTAACATAAAATTATGATGTTCAAAGGAGTAAGCGATCCTGGGGTTTGTGAGAAAGCTCTCTCCACAAGGTTAGTTATTATACTTTAAGACCTCATTCTTCTCGCCAAACGTTGTGAAAAATAACCATAGATGTCCCACAGGATTTACACTTAGTTATTTAGCATTACCACACCAAATACCTGTATATTTGTCAAAGAACACAAATCTTCCTGGATTGCATGGGCCAAATATGCTCTTTGTTTGATATTAATCAAAATAAAGCATGGTTCGATCTCATTTTGCTCTACTTTTGGAGCACCTATTTATGAATTATATCATAACTATGCACGCATGATCCTTCCATTGACTCATGTACATTCTCATAAACCATTAGGATTTCATTGTTATATAAAATCATTTAAAACTTTGGAGCGTCCTCCAGTTTGATTCATGGACATGTTTAGGGACAATAAATGAGTTGATTTCAGATGATATGAATAATTATCTTGTGCCTTACTTGCCTAATTTATTTCTTGGTGAGCATTAATCGAACCTAGTGGTCTCTACATCTTCCTTCATGGATCCACGGCCTCCGCCACACTTCCATCAAGTGTAGTTGTAACACCTCATTTTACGGTGCATATCCTTTACTAAAGATTTTTTTTTTAACCTTACAGGAACTTCTGCAACTGGTATGTGTGATCTCGTCAGTTTAACGATATCAGTGTACATTTGGAAAATCGATAATCCTTTTTCACTTCACATTTCATTTACGGTGTATAGGAATATATATGACACAAAATGGGAATACACCACGACATTCCCTATCGTTCCCTCGGAAAATACTTTTTCCTGTCTCCCATTAACGACGGGAAGACTATATCATTCGAGTGACTATCCGCAAATTAGTTATTGAGAGATCGTCTGTCAAAAGGTTTAAAATACGGATAATTATTGGAAATTCTTGTCCAACATAGTCACTTAATCATTTTGAGGACCCATCATAGTACGATGTGGAATCGTACTGGCACATATAGGGTTCAACTAAAAATGCGTAAGAACACAAATTCATGAACCACTTTCGTCATTGACGGTTTGGTAATCAATTTCCCCAAAGAATAGGCAGTACAACCAAGTTCTTCGTTAAATAGAAGTTTCTGTAAAGGATGTCCATGACAGTTTTTGACTATTCTACTCATCATAGTAGAACCTGGGTGTCCGAGCCGATCATGCCAAAGCATGAAAGCATTCGAGTCATAAAACTTTTGCCTTATGACAGAATAAGATTCAACCTTTTGAATCTTTGTAAGGTATAACCCAAATGCGAGAGATACAAGCTTCTCAGCAACGTGTTTTCCACACGAATTTGATGAAGTAATATAAAAATACTCTATATCGTTCTCATCTTCAGTTTCTAGGTGATAACCATTACGACGTATATCTTTAAAACTCAACAGATTCCTTAGGGATCTAGAGGAATATAAAGCGTCGTTAATAGTGAATATGGTACCACCTAGTAATGAGACACTTGCTCTATCAGAACCATCTATAAGACTAGATGAACCAGAGATGGTATTGATATTAGCCTTGAACTTTTTTAAGGTAACAAAGTATTTAGTACTTCGAAAGATGGAATTTCTCGTTCCACTATCAACAAAACAAATGTCACCATCTGATTGACCCTTTGAGTCCATTCCTCTTCAAAATAAAGAAGGTGTAAAATGAGTGCACAATATGTTCTAGCAAAAGATGTATATATCACATATATGTATACATATTATACATAAGTAAAACAAAAAGCAATATAAACAAAAAACAAAACGGTTACAAGGTACCGGTTTAATTTACACTAAATAAACCATTAGCAAACTGATCGAAATCACTTTCATACTTAGTGCCTTCAAAACCAACCAAGTAGCTAGAAACATCTAGCTTTGGAGATTTGGTGGAAACACTAGCTTCAGATAGATTCATCTCTGCTTTTGTTGCCTTCTTCTTTTCATTCTTCGTGAAAAGTTCACAGAGATAGTCAGGAGTTCGACAAGTTCTATACCAGTGGTTGTTACGACCACAACGAAAACAATGTTGATCTTTGTTAGTTTTCTTGGAAGGATTGACAACTAATTCCTTCCCTTTTGATTGTTTTGCATCCGTATCATGTTCCTTTTCATACGGATTACCACGGGTATTTTTGTTCTTTCGACCTCCATGTTTATTCTTTTTTCCACGAGAACCATGTTTACCAGAGTCGCGTCCATGTCCGAAGTAAGATGTTTCATTTACTTCTGGCACAGGAGAAGAACCACAAGGACGAGATTCATGATTTTTACCAACATTTCATTATTTTGTTCCGCTAGGATAAGGACACCAATCAACTCTGAATATCGAGTGAAACGTCGTTCAGATATTGTTGTTGAAGTACGATCTGAGACGAATGGAACGTACTGAAAGTTTTCTCCAGTTTAGACTCTTCTGTGACCTTGTCACTGCACAACTGTAATTGTGTAGTAATTCTGTACAGTGCATAATTGTAGTCTAAAACAGATTTAAAGTCCTGGAATCTCAGATAAATCCATTGATTTCTAAGGTTTGGAACATGACCACCTTTAAGTGATCATATCTTTCTTTAAAGGAGTCACATAGTACTTGGGGATCCCGGCAATGCCATAAACTCTTCTTTGTGAGTTGCGGAGAGGTGTCTGCGCAGATCCGCTGTAGCACAAGCACGTTCACTTGCCATGCTATCTCCGTTCCTGATCGTGTGAGCAAGATTTTTAGCTTCAAGATGAAATTCAACATCGAGTACCCAAGAAATATAATTCCCTCCATTAGGAAAAAGAGGAGCAAAGTCAAGTTTAATTAAATTTCGACATCGTAAGGTTAAACAAACTTACTTTTTGTACGTCGACTGCAACTTGAAATAGCTAAGCAAACGCTTTTCTTTCTTTTTCTATTTCTGTTAAACAGTACTTTAGAGCAGCAACTTTAGAACAAGCAAGTCGCGCTTTGTTAACTAAAACTTTGGAGCAACAACTTTAGAATGAGCAAGTCGTGCTGATAACGTATTACATTTCCAAAGTAATATTAACAATAATTAAAACAAGTACTAATTAACTACTAAACTCAAAATAGATATTAAGAGATGTAATAAGGGAGAGGAGAGAATTTTTTATTCACTTAAGAAATTGGGATGATATATACATTAGCTAAGGGAGCTATTTATACAAGTTCTAAAGGTGTTAGCTTGTATACACCACTTAATTTAGATGTCACACTACATGTAAAGAGTTATGTCCTAATAGCACCTCTAGCTTGCATGCAAACCATGCAATTCAACACCCACTAGCTTTAGGTGTTACTCCCATCCAACAAGTAGCTTATTATTATTAAGTAGCTTATACAAGTTGCTCACTCAAGGTGCTTATGCAAGGAGCTTGGCATAACAATGGTGCTAAGTGGATAGCCACCATATCCATGCATATCCCATGCATTTTATAACACATTTAGGTTTATCTTAGGCTTATTTCTAGACTAGTATAAAATCGGGAAATAATGGTGGAGCCGTTCTATAACTCACTGTAATAAGTTTGTATTTTGTAACCTGTCAAGTGAGGACATATTATACGTGGGTGGACGATACCATTGGAACGCCCGAACCATTTTTTGGGGACCATGGTTTTTTTGAGGGGACCATGGTTTCAATTTTAGGAGGACATTTAGAAGTAAAGTGAAGCCACCCCTTATCCACATGTTTTAGTTAAAGAGCAAAATGCCCTTATATTATTTTAATTTTTAATTTTTTTTATTATTTTTTTGAAAAATATTTTTTTAAATAAAAAATTATTTTTTAAAAAAAATATATATTATTTTTTTCAACTTTTTAAAATTTTATTTTTTTTAATTAGCTTTGGTTCGACAAGTACAAATTTGCAAGTATTTTTCTCGTAAACCCTTTAGCGATATGCAAATTCGGAGGTATTTTGCCACAAACCCATTGCTTTTATTTTGTTTTTATTGAAAAAATTTATTAGAAATCATCAAATTAGGTTTGAAATGTTAGTTACAGAGTATTGTTCGGTTAGGAGTAGTTTAAAAAAACCCTAGTTTTCTAACCGAACTCCCTGAAACATAGAACACCAAGAACACGTCAGTTAGAACGAAAAATTTCCTTGCAAACCGAACTCATAGTTCGGTCCGTTCCCAAAAGTTTTAGAAATTGTGTACCTAACCGAACTTTGAGTTTGGTCTGTTCGCAATTTTTTTAGAATTTTTTTACTTAACCGAACTCCTATCTGAAAACACACTGAACATGGTTCGGTTATATTCATAAAAATCTTTGCAAACCCAACTTTGAGTTCAGTCCGTTCGCAATTTTTTTATAAATTTTTTACTTAACCGAACTCCTATCTGAAAATACACTGAACATGGTTCGGTTATATTCATAAAAATCTATGCAAACCTAACTTTCAGTTCGGTGCGTTCGCAAAAGTTTCAGAAATTTATTCTTTAACCGAACTCCTATCTAAGTTTTTTTAATATATTTTCTCTTAGGCGAACTTCAAGTTCGACTAGATTTATTACTTTTCCCCCAGCCGAACCACATACAAAAAAATACAAAAAAAAAATATTTAAAAAAAGATATTTAAAAAATTTGAAAAAAAATAAAAGAAAAAAAATTAAATTAAAAAAAAAAATAATTAAAAATTTTAATTAATTAATAAAAGGGTAACTTAGTCATCTCCACCTTTTAGGTCACCCCTTATAATCATAGGGAAGGTGGCCTAATCAAATCATGGTCCCCTCAAAAAAGTCATGGTCCCAAAAAAAATCGTTCAAACACCCTCATATTTGACGTGGGTGGATAATTGGCCGACCGAGCGAAGCGAGGGAGGACCTTATATATGGTGAGTTTATGTCAATGTAAAGCATGACTTTTTTTTTTCCAATTTAACACAAAAAGATTGGATTTGGTGTTTGTAACCAAAAAAATTCAATCAACAATGAAAGGACTAACTTGTCCCTCCCTTTTAGTCCAATTACTCCTTAGGTATCCTATTTTTATAGGGGTATAATTGGCAACCAAACTTTAATATAACATATCTAAAAATCCGTGCCTAGGAATTTTACAAATTTTATCTCGTTCAAAAGGTTTTAAAAAAATATACGCAATGAGTACAAACAACAATATCAAATTTGGAGTTTTTACGAAAAATTCGGAGATAAACATATTTTGGTTTATGCATCGACTTATTTTCCTTTGCAACTAATAAAACAATGTACTACCTCCGTTTCAAAAAAAGTGATACTTTCTCTTTAGGTACAATTTTCGAAAATTAAATGCATAGCCATTATGCAAACCACCACAAAGGATGCATCAACACATTATGCAGTCATATTTTGGTTTATGCATTCGCTAATTTTCCGCTTTAGGAAAAGTGATACTTTCACCCTGCGTAAGGAAAAATGATATTTTCACACCATACGTGTCAGGAAAAATGATACTTTCACCCCGTGTCAGGAAAAATGATACTTTTGATACTTCCGCGTCGTGTCAGGAAAAATGATACTTTCACGCCATGTCAGGAAAAATGACACTTTGCGCCAATTTTTTCGGTTGGCCGTCCCACAGTGACAGCCGTCATCTAGTATCATTTGTATTTAATAATAAGAAATGGTTAGAACCATCTATTTATTCCCATTCTTTTAGTAGTGATGCGTGTCATAACATAACGAACACTGAGGATGGCAGAGAAGGGTGAGACTCACAGTGACAGTGGTCAGGTCGAGGGAAAGAGTGAGAATAAGATAAAATCAACACATCCCATCGTTTCAAAAGTAAAAATGAATAAAAAATTAAAGGTTCGTCATAGAAAAAAATTTCTGCAGACCCTCTCCCCACAACTAACGCTTTGTTTTTTTTTCTTGACTCACCTGACTCATTTGAATTTGACTCGATGGATCTGACTGAAAGCATCTGACACATTTGGATCCGACTCAATATGTTTGTTCTTTTGAGTCAATCTGATTCATCTAACTCAAAAATATGAGTCAATGGTTTGTTCCCATGAGTCAGGGATATTTTATTATCCGACTCAAACTGGTCCGTATCGGGAGTTAGGTACGACTAGATTTCGAGTCAAATCTGACTTAAAATAAAAAACAAATGGTCTGACATCTGACTCGGGCCGAATCAGATCCAAATCTCGAGTCAGCATAAAACAAATACACTTTAAATCTAGCATGCCTCAACAAAGTATAATGGAGAAATATCAAAAACATCACCAACCAATAGTACTTCTTCCCTTCCTATATTTGGAGACATCGTAAAACCGATCTTAACCTATGTTAGGTGGTATGGTGAAACCGGTCCCAAGAGCAAAATAGATCCTTCATATGCACATATTACTTTACGATTTTGGAATTAGGGTTTGGTAAATAGGAAAATTCTGGATGTCGACATAATTTGGACATGAATACAGTTCTTATCTTTTATTGTTCAAAGATATTCCTTGATACTCAAGGTGATCCCAATCCGAAATACTGAGAATCTTTTAATTAATATTTTTGATTATATGCTTTTCATTTTCCAGCAAATCAAAACATATCTCTTGGAAATTTATATTAGTTAAGTGCTAAACTAATATTAGATATTTGCTAATGAGAGATCTCGGAATTATAGGTTGGATATTAGCTGAAAATAGGAAAACTGAAATTAGGTACTTATTGCATATCTTGATAATATTTTCGGTTGTGGAATTTCCTTGTTGTCCAAAAAACCTTGGTCTATAAATAGCTTAGTTTGAATTTCTTGCAAACTATCCTAAGAGCCAGGAAAACTTCATTTGTGTTGTTTCCGGTGGAGCCGTCTATCCGGAGAGGAATGTTCCCTAATTAGGAGAAATATCTTACAACGACTCGTTTAAAGACTTTTGTGGGATCAAGAAGCTCTACGAGTACCGTTGGTTTGGAAACTACATAATTTCATTCTTATTTTAGTTTTCGATTATTGATTTGATTGATCAACGGTTGTTGAAACTTTGACTGCACCTAGTTTGATTATTCTTGAAAGCCTTATCTCCTGACATAAAGATTACATAAAATAGATCAAAGCATTAAAGGGATCTTTAGAACTGTTTTTATATCTAAAGACAACTTGTGATCATCCATTGTTAACAGACTTTCTTCTATGTGTGATCGATCATAAGTGGATTCAAGTTTGTGGTGTGCAGGTAAATAAGAAGACAATTGAAGATTTGAAGACAAGAAGATTTTTCTTATTGGTTTTCGTATCTCGTGATTTGTGCACACATATTGATCGGCTGGGATCCGAATTATATACGATTTATTATTGATAGATTTGATCATATGGTCGTTTAGATTGCCAACTATCATTTAGTGGTATTCTTCCATATCCGAATATGATAGTTTTGAATCTGAATCTAAGTTACCTATTTGGATTGATCTTACCCAACAAAGGAGTTTACTTGTTTAAATGGAAGAGCCTTTGTCAAACTCAACGAATCTTTTTCTAAAATATTATAAGAGTAGTTACCAAACAGTTGTGTTCCTCTACTATTTGTAAGACGATCACAAGGAGTTAAGTGTTTAATACTTTACATCGGTAAAGCAACTCAAGATAGTGATTTTCTGTCTTGGGATTCACGTGTGCGACCAACCAGTCTTAGACGTATGTATACTAAGGGAACTAAGTAACTAGGGGTAGATTACTTGGTCTCAAATATACAAAGTTGGATTTGTTCTTTCTACAATGACTTAATTCTGAGAGTATCCAAAAACTGGACTAGGCCAACCTATGACGAAGTAACGACCGTCAAAGCAAGTCATAGACACGAGTTAAATGACTCGATTTGGCAGTCGGGGAAAGGGTCGCTGTTTGAGCGTCTTTTTCATATATGACGTGTCTACGGGGGTCGCTGAACAACCTATATCAATGACCGGTTTAAATGGTCAAGGTCTTATGACTAACCTCATCAGTCATATATAGATTTTAATATAAAAACAAACATATCCAGACGGGTTGACTGAATTTTTTTGGGCTGACTGAATCTGATCAAATCTCAAATGAGAATTCAAATAAAACTCAAATGAAAACCAAATCAAAAATCAAGTTCAATGAAACTGAAGTATAACCTGTACTCATAAATTTATTATGACATTTCCATTAGTCAATCACTTTATTCATTATACAATTTACAAAAAAGGATTCAAATTCTGAATTCACACAAATACAAATACAAAATAGGATTTAAATGCTGACTTCAAATCAATGTAAGTTTTAACTATCTAATCTCCTCTTACATAGAGATAAAAACAGAGAGAAACTCTCTGCAACTCCAAAGAGTTGTCTGCTCCCTATGAACCAAATCCTATGTGGCTCTATAAATGTTATGCATCGGAGAATAAAACTTTAACAAATCAGTCACATTAGTGATACAAATACCTTATTGAATTGCACCTGCAAAGAGCTTTCTACTCCCCAAGAACCTAATCCTATTGCTTTTCCATTACACTACTATGCTCCTGAAACACTAAAGGAAGTTAAATATGTTGCAATTGCATGAAATTAGAAGAATTATTACAACTGGTTTCACCAGCTTTCAAAAAACATCTAAATTAAGCAAATATGAATTTAGAAATAGATATTAATATCGAAATGTTACCTAAACTGAGATAACACAACATTCCAGATATCTGCCTGTGTAACCACCTCGAGTTGAACCATTTACAGTTGTTGCTCTCAAACGTCTCTTCTTTGCTTTTTACACCTAGCTGATCAATCCCAACTTGTTCATGCTAGCGAAATATAGCCTTGTTGAGTGAAATTTCCCATCTAAAAAATCAGAGGAAAGTAAGTAAATCAGGAGATATACGGCAGCACTGAAAGCAAGAAAAAACATAAGTTGTATATTAAAGGTGTTACTATTCGAGTGTTATGCTTGAGATACAATGCACATATTAAAGAATCATAGATATGGATGGCTATTAAGATGCTGGAAATAAATGATTAACATTCAGCTGGGTCACCCATTTGTTTTCTGGATTATGTTATTACTTATTAACAACGAATAAACTTTATTACCTTGAGAGCTGGTAGTCCAAAAGAAAAAGCCCTTGCTCTCGTGTTCGAAAAAGGCTTAATTAGGAGCTGATTCAATGTGTGAAATGAATGAGGGAGCTTGTAGATGTTTGACTAAGCCATTAGAGCACCACCATCTTGGCATCTACAATTATATTCACCAAAGATGTAATTGACTGAAGACTAAAGCTTCGTAAGCAACATGCTAAGATCCTTCAACTGCGTCAGGAAAAAAAAGACAATAGTAAGAAAAATCACCATGAAATAGACTTATTAACCGCATAAGCTACTTTCAGCCACATATAATAGTAAAAATCGATAGAAAAAATAGACAGTGAGGACTTTGATGCTGGAATAAATTATCAACATTCAGCTGGGTTACCCATTTGTTATCTGGATTATGTTATTATTCATTAACAACGAATAAACTTTATTACCTTGAGAGCTAGTAGTCCAAGAGAAAATGCCCTTGCTCTCGTGTTCGAAAAAGGCGTAATTAGGAGCTGATTCAATGTCTGAAATGAATGGGGGAGCTTGTAGATGTTTGAAAAAGCCATTAGAGCACCACCATCTTGGCATCTCCAATTATATTCACAAAATATGTCCGTGACTGAATACTAAAGCTTTTTAAGCAACATGCTAATATCCTTCAACTGCGACAGAAAATAAAAGAAAAGACAACAGTAAGAAAAATCACCACGAAATAGACTTATTAACCGCACAAGCTACTTTATGTGTAGTACGAAAATCAAAAGAAAAAATAGACAGTGAGGACTTTAAGGTGTGTGTAGGATTTTCTTATAGCCTTTATCTATTAGTATTCAAACACGATTCCCCTCATATGTTCATTATATGCCACTGTCTGAACCGAATGTGGTCTAAAATTTCAACATCCAGTTATTCAAAGGAAAATCAGTTAATTATCCAAACAGATATTAATAAATCACGATATGAGAGACTAATGCAAGTATTAGATGTATCCGAACTGATTGAAGGACTAGACTGAAGAACAAATAAAATCTATCAAGTCCAAAATAAAAAGTTCACAAAAGAATCAATTTTTAGGAACTACAAAAAGACTGATCAATTTCATAATGATGTTTAATGCTATCTTAGGTGCGAGCATTGATCCATTTATGTTTACAAAATTAACTGTCTTCAATTGTTATTGCATTGGGTACAACACATAATATAAAAATATGTGAGAACTAAGAAACATAGCTGCAGCAAGAACTAATAGAACACATGCAAGGAGCTGCAGCAAGAACTAACATAGAGTGTAAGGATACTTGTCTTCTTTTGTTGATTTTGGATCTATAGCTGGTCATAATGTACTAGAAAACAACACTACCAAATGAGCTACATGACAACTTATGTACAAATAAGCTATAGGACAACCACATGAATTGAGAATACCTCTCAAAAAGCCTCGAAAACTCTATGCAGTGAGCTTATTTAACTGGCCAAGTTGAGTTATGAGGTAAAAGATTATAAATCATATGCTTTCACTCACAAGCAGCATACCAACATAAGGTCCTAGTAATTCAAACTTGCAATGGGGATATAAGTTAAGTATGTTACAAAAAAGCCAAATTTCAGTCCTACACGAGCATCACAAGTTAACGCATTTCCAGTATTGCCACCTCCTTGTATTCTCCTTGATGCTAACTGCACAATTTGGGTGCAAGGTTCATATCAATGGTAATTACGAAGACCTAAAATTCGAGATAAAAGCAGAATAAGGACAAACTATTGAACCTCAAACTCATCAATATATAACCTAAAAAAATGTTTCCCAGCAGAACCATGCGACTAAAGAAACCACACCAGTATGCGCATAACCTTGCCAAACTTTCCAGCTGCTTTGGTCTTCTCCCTGAATTTTCAGACAAGAATATTAGTGAGCCACCAACAGTTACATAATAAACTAAGAACCACATGGATACAATAGAAAAAACTAATGGAGCAATACTACTTAGCTTGGTTTTGAGATAAAATTGGTGTTATTACAACTCTCCTTGCATTCTTCTAGTTGATAATACATAAAAAAAACCTTCCAAAGAGCCACATTATCCTGAGATAAATGTTCCATAAGAGTTCAGATAACTAACCTAAAACAATCTCAATACAAACATGAAAGAACAAGTTCAAAATAAATCTAATAAGATAACAAAAATTAAAAAAAGAAAAGAAAAAAGAGAGCAAAAACTAGTCCTGAAGCATTTGTTTAATGTAATCCCTTTCTGGGCATGAACCGACAGGTTTCAGCTTCTCATCTTGGTTAGGTGAACCTATTGAATCTGCTATCTCAAACTACCCAGAGATTGTTTCTTTAAAACTTTATCTCCAGTTTGTGCATCGATATTACCTTTCACCGCCTATATTTGTCCCCTCAACCCAAATAGCTTGCTCTGTCTCTCATCCAATTCTACAGCTTCAAATAAAAATGCTCAAAATTTTGACAATTTTCATGAATTACTACGGTAATATAAAGAAGAGAGCATACACATAAGTCATAAATCATTTACCTTCTTAGCCATCTCCTCAATCTCCTTTTACTAACTAATAATCTAAAAACATAAAAAATTAAGCGAAATTAGCAAAATTTCACCATAAGATTAATGCATACGGTAAGGCAATCAAAATAACTTCAATGTTTTCAAAATAATTTCAGCAAAGAAGAAAGTCAAAAAAAACTTCTATGCTTCAAAGAGAACTAAATCAGAAATTGAAATACATAGAAACTCAACCCAAAGAATCTGATACAAAATCATAAGAAAAACCAATGAAAATTTCTACAAATAAAATTTACAAAAACCCTAAAAAAATCCCAGATCAAATTCCTATTTTCTTTTCAAATCTGAACAGAAATTGTAGAAAATGAAACTCTCCAATAAAATACAAGAAGATCGGTAAGTCACAAACGTTAACAACAAAGACGAAAAGAAGAAAATGGTTCACGAAGAATGAATGGTATCTTTTGCTTTGTTCTATGGTAACAAGATTAGATTGGATTCATGGAAGAACTTTGATTTTGTGGAGGAGATCAGGAAGATGGAGAAAAGGTTTGGTTTTAGGAGCAATGATTATACTAATTTCTTCTGATTTCTTCTGATTTGTTTCAGATTTCGATTTGGTGGGGAGTTAAAAGAAGATGGAGAAAAGAGGCGCATCTAGAGGAGTGGATGTGGGTTTGGAAAACCTCCTTTTCCAATAGTGAGGTCCCAGGGTTTTTCTGCATTTGCGGTTTCCTCGTTAACAAAAAATTTCCGTGTCATTTACTTTTCTTTCGCATAATAATTGTTTATTATAATAAAGGAAATAACACTTTTACGTTAAGTCCTAATCAATTAATATTGATCATATAGTACATCGGTTTTGGACCGTAACTGAAAAGGCGAGGGTCTAACAACCTCATCCAACATTTCGATTAGCAATTTATATGGACTAACTCCAGTATACTTTCAAGAGAATCAACTAGACAGTTAGACTCAATCTTAAGAAAGATATATCAAAGAGTTAATATCTCAATTTCTCGATTCAATCCTTACTCAAGCAAACAAAAATCTGCGAGTCTAATTGAATACAAGAGAAATAACTTGGATGGTACCAACTACCAATATCCAAGGATAAATCAATTTCAATCAACAACCAAAGGTTAGATTTCACAATTGATTGATACAACGCACAACCTATGATATTTCTATTATATAACAAAATATAATGCGGAAAAGAAATAACACAGACACCAGAAGTTTTGCTAACGAGGAAACTGCTAATGCAGAAAAACCCCGGTACCTAGTCCAGATTGAACACACACTGTATTAAGCCGCTACATACACTAGCCTACTACAAACTAACTTCGGTCTGGGCTGTAGTTAAACCCCAATCAATCTCACACTGATCCAAGGTACAGTTGTGCTCCTTACGTCTCTGATCCCAGCAGGATACTACGCACTTGATTCCCTTATCTGATCTCACCCACAACTAAGAGTTGCTACGACCCCAAAGTCGAAGACTTTAATAAACAAATTTGTATCATACAGAAAAGTATATGATAATAGATATATCTTCCCCCCACAGAAATACCTACGAGTTTTGTTCCGTCTTTTGATAAATCAAGGTGAACAGGAACCAATCGATAACCCAAACTTATATTCCCGAAGAAAAACCTAGAATTATCGATCACCTCACAATAATCTTAATCGCCTAGCAAAAAAAGATATTGCGAAATCACAAACGATGAGACAAAGATGTTTGTGAATTCTTTTCTATCTTCCCTATCAGAGATATCAATCTCAAGCAAATCTTACGATTGTACTCATATGATAGATACAACAAGATCAGGTCACACAACTACAAGAAAATTAGTTCAGTCTGGCTTCACAATCCCAATGAAGTCTTCAAGTCGTTAACCTATAGGGTCTCGTGAAGAAACCTAAGGTTAAAGGAGAATCGACTCTAGCTAACACAAATAGTATCACACAAGATGTGTGGGGATTAGGTTTCCCAGTTGCTAGAGTTCTCCTTTATATAGTTTTCAAATCAGGGTTTGCAATCAATGTTACCTTGGTAAGAAAGCATTCAATATCCACCGTTAGATGAAAACCTAATTAGATTCAAGCTAATATCTTTCAACCGTTAGATCAAATCTTAGCTTGTTATACACAAATGAAATGCACGTTCATTTAGGTTTGAGTAGCCATACCTAAACGTGTACACTTAGTTGGTTCACAACAATAAACCAAATGGTTAGTCATATGAGCACTTTCATATCAACCATATTCTTCTTTACCAAAACTAGTTGAAATGACTCAAATGAACTAGTTAAAGAGTTGTTCAATTGCTTAGATCTTTTGGAAGACACAATTGAAATAAAATCAGTTTGATTCACTTGAATCTATTCATTAACATTATACCCACGCTTTGCAAAGATTGCATTCCTTATAATTTAAATGTTTAAGTTCATGAATTGACTGATTTGATAAAGTAACCAGCTTAAATATGCATACGGGTATGCGTACCTAAGCAACCGGATTTGAGTTTCTTTTGGTTTCCAACCTCAGCATAAATTCTCGGGTAGAAAACTTCCGTCAGTATGCGTACGGGTACGCATACTTAAGGTGACTAGTTAAGAGTTTGTCAATTCCTAAACTCAGCAGATATTCACGGATATGAACTTCCTCCAGTATGTGTACGGGTACGCATACTTAACCTGTCTCCTTCACCAATTTGGTACAGACACATATGCATACACTTGGTTCCCGGTTCATGGATTTATACACTAATGTGCGAACACACTATATATGCTTATTTCCAAAGATGGTTACATAATCTCAACTCTACACTTCAATCATTAAAACATTCTTAGAGGTTGTTATATAGTTGTTATTCACAAACTATTTTTTCATCAAAGCGATTTTCAAGATATTGAAATGTCAACATGACTTTCGTCAAGAGTAAAGATGAACTTCGCTAAAGCGAAAGCTTACCAACACAAATTTCGAAAAATGGATAGGCGAGTTAAACTCGGCTCCAAATAACAAATGTGTATAATTGAAATCTATATACTTATACGACTTTTGTCTCAAGAGTAGGAGATAGAGTAGATAGACTTTTGAGTGGTAGATAAGTTCAAGTATCCACATACCTTTTAGTCGATGAAGTTCCACTGGTTCCTTGAGTAGTTATTTGTCTTCATATGATGATCGCGGTGGAGTCTGGAGCTCAACTACACTTAACTATCCTAATCCGATACTTTAGCTATAAGTAGACTAGAAATCAAGACATATAATTTTGAAAAATAAATTTGACAAACAACCTTGAGATAGCAATGCTTGCGAGTTCGACCGAGCAATGCTCTAACAATCTCCCTCTTTGTCAATTATAGTGACAAAATTATCAATAGATATGGATGACAACATAAGTAAAACTTTGTAGCTTCTCGTACACATGAATGATCTCCTTGGTTCTTCAACATTACTCGAAATCTTCGTCACTTCCAAGTACTCCAATGATTCCAAAGGTTGTAAGTTCAGCATCATCGTTGTTAAAAATCCGTAGCCATAACAATGAGAAAACAGAAGCTCTTAATCATTGTTATACAGTGTCATAGTATTATTACACAGCATCAAAGTTCAATTGTATCACAACTTCGACAACAATACTATGGTGATATGTATCACTCCCCTTTAGTCAATACTTTCATCTCAACATGAAAACCGCTCCCCCTTACATAATAATCCGAAAACCATATGTATTTCACTAGTACAAATATTCACGTAGGCCACACTTGATCACCGTGTCCATAGGATTTTGACAATGGATAAAATTATGGCATCAGGTGTCGTGACAACTGGCTACCTTTATGGCTACATAAACTTTGAGTGACTATTGCACATGATTTACCATGCCATATCCCTTTAACTGTGTCTATATGGTACCCTGTTTTTTTAAGTAGTTGAGCATTTTTTCTACAACCATGGCCATAAGTTCCTTATAGCCACACAATTTATGTTTAATGTGGCTAGTGTT
The DNA here is from genome assembly GCF_003573695.1 of Papaver somniferum. Taxonomy (NCBI): domain Eukaryota; kingdom Viridiplantae; phylum Streptophyta; class Magnoliopsida; order Ranunculales; family Papaveraceae; genus Papaver; species Papaver somniferum. The sequence continues at coordinate 151,286,477 of NC_039367.1, read as the reverse complement.
TACTTTAAAGCTAGATGGATTTACTTGAACATGGCCTTTGCTAGCAATCAGACACGCAAAAATCATTTTATCATGGCTAATTCGTGACTTACAGTCACATTGAAACTGTAACACCATGGCAACAAACGTTCTTAAGATACAATACATGATTTCGATGTGGCGATTGTTTATCCTAAAGCCACATGGATTTATTTAACCATGGAAACCTCTATTATTTAGACACGGAAAAATAGTTTCAGCATGGATAATTCATGATTTATGGATACACTAAATCTACAGAACCATGGTCATCCGTATCATTCAGACACACAAAAAAGAAAAATTAACATGGTGTTTGTGGGTGAAAACCATTTTTGCTGATTTTGGTAATTTAGGGTATGTGGATGAGAAACGAATATAAACCCTAAACAATGCACGGGAGTACTTTTGATTCGAGAGATCAATCTGTACAATCCTGTCCTACACCAAGAAATGTCCGTTCCAGGCTTGCTTCAGTCACAAAGAGAAGGAGAATGGTTAGTCTTAAGGAGGGAAGCGAAGAGAGTGTTGAGACCAGAATCGTTGACTCTGAAGGTGTGGTTGTTTATGACTTGTATCTGAAAGTAGAACTGGATAGCAGAATTGAAAGCTACCAAGTGATTTCTATATACTGTATCGTTGCCGACAAAACCTGTTCTTTGGTGAAAATAGATGAAGCCTATTTATACAAGTCATGTTAAAACGTACCCTGGTCTCGTAGGAAGTGGAAACGATTGAGTGGTGGAAGAATAGAGTAACGTGTAACCGTCGGTCATTATGCTTCCATGATGTGAAGTGAATTCGTTTACACCGTTACTTTTTACCACCACTAATTTTCCTGCTTCATGAAACTTTCTTGTAACGGAGGCATTGCACGCGCGCACGCTGTAAACCGCCAGACCAATACACTGATGAGCATCCCCCAGTTTGTGACATGTGTTGATGTCTCAAGTGTTTTCGTGGAAAACATGTAGCACTTTGCTACGTGTGGCAAGTTAAAGTCAAGGGACTGATCGCAGGAAAATAGCATGTAATGCTATTAGGATCGTTTTGGCTAGTCGCCTAAAACTTTCCACAGGTTTGTTAGTTCGGTGGCGAACTTCGATGGCTGGGATCGCATCTCATGAAGGAGGGTAGTCGTTGATTATGGCTACCTTGTGTTGGTGCCTGATAATGGTGCGGTGGCGTTTTGGTGTATGCCAGTGGCAATGTGGCATGGCTGGCATGGCTCGTGCATGCCAGTGGAACAGTGGTGCAAGTGGCGTATGACGTAGCCATGTCCACTAGATTTAGGCAGCTGGTCGAATGAAACTTGCCACAAGTCTGTCAGTTCGGTGGCGAACTTGGATGGCTGAGATTGTAATTCAGAAGAGAGGGTGGTCGTTGATTATGACCACATTCTTTTGGCACCTGTTGATGGCATAATGGCATATCCGCGCCTATGACGTTATGGCATGGCCACGCCTCTGGCGTTGTGGCATGGCCAAAGCTAGGATTTGGCTCCATGGTCAAAATTAGGGCTTGGCGGCGTGTCCAAGGTTCGGAATTGGCGTCGTGGCCAAAGTTAGGGTTTGGCGGCGTGGCCAAGGCTAGGATTTGGCGTCGTGGCCAAAATTAGGGATTGGCGGCGTGTCCAAGGCTAGGATTTGGCGTCGTGGAAAATTAAGGCTAGGCGGCGTGGCCAAGGCTAGGATATGGCGTCGGGGCCAAAATTAGGGCTTGGCGGCGTGGCCAAGGCTAGGATTCGGCGTCGTGGCCAAAATTAGGGTTTGGCGTCGTGGTGAAGGCTAGGATTTGGCGCCGTGGCCAAAATTAGGGCCTGGCGGCGTGACCAAGGCTAGGATTTGGCGTCGTGGCCAAAATTAGGGATTGGAGGCATGGCCAAGGCTAGGATTTGGCGTCGTTGCCAAAATTAGGGCTTGGCGGCGTGGCCAAACCTAGGATTTGGCACCGTGGCCAAAATTAGGGCTTGGCGGCGTGTCTAAGGCTAGGATTTGGCGTCGTGGCCAAACTTAGGGCTTGGCGGCATGGCCAAGGCTAGGATTTGGCGTCGTTGCCAAAATTAGGGCTTGGAGGCGTGGCCAAGCCTAGGATTTGTCACCGTGGCCAAAATTAGAGCTTGGCAGCATTGCCAAGGCTAGGATTTTGCGCCGTGGCCAAAGTTAGGGCTTGGCGGCGTGGCTAAGGCTAGGATTTGGCTTCGTGGCCAAAATTAGTGCTTGGCGGCGTGGCCAAGGCTAGGATTTGGCGTTGTGGCCAAAGTTAGGGCTTGGCGGCGTGGCCAAGGCTAGGATTTGGCGTCATGGACAAAGTTAGGGCTTGGCGGCGTGGCCAAGGCTAGGATTTGGCGTCGTGGACAAAATTAGGGCTTGGCGGCGTGGCCAAGGCTAGGATATGGCATCGTGGCCCAAATTAGGGCTTGGCGGCGTGGCCAAGGCTAAAGTGGCTCGTGGCATTTACTGCGGTAGAGTGGCATGTTGGCATGCCGATTAACTTGTTGTTGTGGTAGGGCGCGTTTGGATTGCCAGTTAGTATGGTGGCGCGGCAGGGCGAGTTTGACCTTTAATGCATGGTGGAAAGTTTAGAGCGACTTGATTGGTCAAGAAAAAGGGCCGGCCAAACATAATGCGCGACCACATCTTTAGTGCTTGTGGCGCATTTTAAAGTGACATGTTTGGTCGGTAGGAAGGAGAGGGGCCGTCCAAGCATGGGTGTGGCTACACTTTTGGTGTGAGTGTGGCGGCTTTAGAGCAACCTGATTGGTCGATGGGAAATGGGGCCGACAAGTATGGGCCCAACCACAACTTATGTGCGTGTGGCGAGTTTAAAGCGACCTGATTGGTCGAGGGAAATAGGGCCAGTTTAGGATGGGGCGTGGCCAATGGAAAGTAGCGCCAGCTGGCCTAAGGCATGGCCACGCCTCCCTTTGCTACTTCGGCTCCCTGTTTTCTGATTCTGGGCAAGGTTTTGCACCTACTAATCCATGTAGGATTAATTTCCTAGTTTACCTATGCTTACTTTCGACAAGCAAGGTCTGGTATAATGCGCAAGGTGCAAAAGTAATTGATTGAATTCTATGTGTTGACACAGATTTCTTTAAGTTCATTTCCAGAGAGCAGCATGCTTTCTGATTGAATACCTTATGCAAAGACCTTATCCTTGATATTTGAAAATTCGTGCTACTCTGCTGCGAGTGAACAAAAATTGTCATGCCATATCAACATTAAGGGTTCATCCGGGGAACATAGCATATAAAGCATTCAAAAAAACTTATATTAAGCGAATATAGACAAGGCGCCGAAATTTAGAGAACATCTGGGATGGTTGCTACATGCGCCAGTCTGGATAAATTTCATGTAAATATATTTAATAGCTCAATAAATATGCCAGTGGAGAGGTTAACACTCATGGCTCCGTTTCCTTACAGAGTGACGTCACATCAGATGCAATATTTTACAATTTTAACCCTAAGCTAAAAACCACCATCAACATTAAGTCCCCTGCTTGGCACGTAACAGTGGCGTTGTTGCTGGGTAAGCATGAGATGGTGACAGAAAAGAGTAAAATCGAAAGGAAAAGACATGAAGAGATCGCCAGGGAAATTCGACTAACCTTTGGCGGAAGGCATGAGAAATATGTGATCCTTGTATTGGCGGTTTTGCATAAATTCGGCTTGGCCATGGGGTATTGGCATCAGCGCTGCAGCTTTGGGTATTGATCGACAGAGGTGACCTTGCAACTTGGTCCGCGGAACGGACGCTGGTTGGCTAGGAAAGGTAGATGACGCTGTTGGCCTTGAATGATGGATGAATGATGAACGACGTTGCTTTCTTGGCTACATCCATGGAATGGTGCTGCTGGATAGATCCTCGGAGCAGTGCTGTTGGCTAGGTCCGTGGAGCGGTGATGTTGGCTAGGTCCGTGAAGCGGTGGATGGCACTTGGCTGGCTAGATTACGGAGAAGCAGAGATGGCACGGCTGGCTCCTGATTCGTGGAACGGTGGATATGGCACTTGGAAAGCTTGCTGGCTAGATCACGGAATGCTGGAGCGCTGGCGCTAACTTAACCATAGAGTGCTGGAGTCATGGAGAGTTGGCTTGACCATGGAGTGTTGGAGCCATGGAGAGTTGGCTTGACCACGGAGTGCTGGAGCCATGGAGCTAGGTTGAGCGACTGGTGTTCTTCGTGCTGGCGCGCTGCTGGTTCGGTCATGGAGCGGAGATATTGGCACACTACTTTTTCGGCTATGGACCATGAGTGTGGTGCGCCTAGTCATCTATTCCAGTTCATGGAGAAATAAGGAATCCTTATTCTGTTCAAACTCTAGAAACTACGTTCGTATGAAAAGGGGATATCGACCCTCTTCTGTTTTTGTTGTTCGTTCAGCTCCGCGCTTTCATCTGCAACATCTGGCTCCTCTTAGTCATTTGTCAGCGGTGGTAGAGCGATCATTAATGGAAACAAAGCAATCTCCAATAGTTATAATCAACGGAAGGGCAAGCCAGGAGAACTCAAAGGTAGGTGCTCTCGCATATATCCACCCAAAAGTATCATCGATCTTCTCTAGAATGTGTAATAAGGCTCTGACTCCAGAAAGCATTAATGAATAACTCCACCAATTGATGCTCGGTCACATTTGGTTTATGACAATCTAACGCCCGAATTCTGAACCCCTTGACTAATCGTTCGGATGTTCATTGTTTCGCTCCTTTTGAGTTGTGGCCATGTCCGTCTAAGCCTTAGCAAAAACTTCTTGTATTTCCATCAAATCCGCAATGGTAACAAGGGATCTGCTCCCCCAGTCTCTCGTCCTGATGGTGGAGTAGCAGAGCTCTGGTGACTGTTGGAGGTGTCACACTTTAAGAAATGTTGGGGGTGGCGGCAGCGGCTCTGGCTCTGGTGACTAGAGGTGTAACGCCTAAAGGAACGTTTTCCGCGCTGCTGGTGTTGGCAGGTGGCATGTTAATGCCACTGGAAGAAACGTTAATACCAAGAGTAATCTCAATGCTAGTGTTTTCAGGGTTTGTTGCTGATCTGGACCTGAGTTTTACCATCTTGAGATCGGGATTGAAAAAATGAAATTGGAAATTGGTATTGCAACCGAGAGATTAACCTCCCACTGTGATCGCCAATTGTTTGTGGGTGAAAACCGTTTCTGCTGATTTTGGTAATTTCGGGTGTGTGGATGAGAAACGAATCTAACCCCTAAATAATGCACTGCACGGGAGTACTTTTGATTCGAGAGATCAATCTGTACAATCCTGGCATAAACCAAGAAATGGCCGTTCCAGGCTTGCTTCAGTCACAAATTGAAGGAGAAGGGTTGGTCTTAGGGAGGGAAGCGAAGAGAGTGTTGAGACCAGAATCGTTGATTCTGAAGGTGTGGTTGTTTATGACTTGTATCTGAAAGTAGAACTGGCTAGCAGAATGGAAAGATACCAGGTGATTTCTAGATACTGCATTGTTGCCGACCAAAACCTGTTCTTTGGTGAAAATAGGTGAAGCCTATTTACACAAGTCATATTGAAACGTACACTGGTCTCGTAGGAAGTGAAAAAGATTCATTGGTGGAAGAATAGAGTAACGTGTAACCGTCGGTCATTATGCTTCCATGATGAAGGGAGTGAATTCGTTTACACCATTACTTTACCACCACTAATTGTCCTGCTTCATGACACTTTCTTGTAACGGGCGCATTGCACACCGCACACTGTAAACCGCCAGACCAATACCCTGATGAGCATCCCCCAGTTTGTGACATGTTTGATGTCTCGAGTGTTTTCGCGGAAAACATGTAGCACTTTGCTACGTGTGGCAAGTCAAAGTAAAGGGACTTACCGTAGGAAAATAGCATGTAATGATATTAGGCTCGTTTTGGCTAGTCGCCTAAAACTTGCCACAAGTTTGTCAGTTCGGTGGTGAACTTCGACGGCAGAGATCGCACCTCATGAAGGAGGGTAGTCGTTGATTATGGCTACCTTGTGTTGGCGCCTGATAATAGATCAATGGCATTTTGGTGCACGCCAGTGGCAATGTGGCATGGCTCGTGCATGCCGGTGGCACAGTGGTGCAAGTGGCGCCTGGCGTAGCCATGGCCACTAGATTTAGGCAGCTGGTCGCCTAAAACTTGCCACCAGTCTATCAATTCGGTGACGAACTTGGATGGCTGAGATTGTAATTCAGGAGACAGGGTGGCCGTTGATTATGGCCACATTCTGTTGGCACCTGTTAATGGCATAATGGCATAGCCGCGCCTGTGACGTTGTGGCATGGCCACGCCTGTGGCCTTGTGGCATGGCCAGATCTAGGATTTGGCTCCGTGGCCAAAATTAGGGCTTGGATGCGTGGCCAAGGCTAGGATTTGGCGTCGTGGCCAAAGTTAGGGCTTGGCGGCGTGGCCAAGGCTAGGATTTGGCGCTGTGGCCAAAGTTAGGGCTTGGCGGCGTGGCCAAAGCTAGGATTTGGCGCCGTGGCCAAAATTAGGGCTTGGCGTCGTGGACAAGGCTAGGATTTGGCGTCGTGGACAAAACTAGGGCTTGGCGGCGTGGCTAAGGCTAGGATTTGGCGCCGTGGCCAAAATTAAGGCTTGGCAGCGTGGCCAAGGCTAGGATTTGGCACCGTAGCCAAAGTTATGGCTTGGAGGCGTGGCCAAGGCTAGGATTTGGCCAAAATTAGGGCTTGGAGGCGTTGTCAAGGCTAGGATTTGGCATCGTGACCAAAGTTAGGGATTGGCGGCGTGCCCAAGTCTAGGATTTGGCGCCATGGCCAAAATTAGGGCTTGATGGCGTGGCCAAGGCTAGGATTTGGCGCCGTGGCCAAAGTTAGGGCTTGGCGGCATGACCAAGGCTAGGATTTGGTGTCGTGGCCAAAATTAGGGCTTGGCGGCGTGGCCAAGGCTAGGATTTGGCGCCGTGGCCAAAATTAGGGCTTGGCGACGTGGCCAAGGCTAAAGTGGTTCGTGGCATGTTACTGCGGCAGAGTGGAATGTTTGCATGCCGATTAATATGTTGTTGTGGAAGGGAGCGTTTGGCTTGCCATTTAGTATGGTGGCGCGGTAGGGCGCGTTTGGCCTTTAATGTATGGTGGCGATTTTAGAGCGACTTGATTGGTCAGGAAAATGGGCCGACCAAACATAAGGCGTGACCACATATCAAGTGCTTGTGGAGAATTTTAAAGTGACCTCTTTGGTCGGTAGGAAGGAGGGGATGGCCAATCATGGGCGTGGATACACTTCTGGTGTGAGTGTGGCGCCTTTAGAGCGACCTGATTGGTCGATGGGAAATGGGGCCGACAAGTATGGGCCCAACCACAACTTATGTGCGTGTCGCGAGTTTAAAGCGACCTGATTGGCCGAGAGAAATAGGGACAGTTTAGGATGGGGCATAGCCAATAGAAAGTGGCGCCAGCTGGCCTAAGGCATGGCCACGCCTCCCTTTGCTGTCGTGATTCCCTGTTTTCTGATTCTGGGCAAGGTTTTGCACCTACTAATCCATGGCAGACTAATTTCCTAGTTTGCCTAGGCTTACTTTCGACAAGAAAGGTCTGGTATACTGCGCAAGGTGAAAAATTAATTGATTGAATTCTATGTGTTGACACAGAGTTCTTTAAGTTCATTTCCAGAGAGCATCATGCTTTCTGATTGAATACCTTATGCAAAGACCTTATCCTTGATATTTGGAAATTCGTGCTACTCTTCTGCGAGTGAACACAAATTTTCATGCCATGTCAACATTAATCATCCGGGGAACATAGCATAGAAAGCATTCAAAGAAACTTATATTAAGCGAATATAGGCAAGGCGCCGAAATTTACAGAACATCTGGGATGGTTGCTACATGCACCAGTCTGGATAAATTTCATGTAAATATATTGAATGGGCTCAATAAATATGCCAGTGGAGAGGTTAACACTCATGGATACGTTTCCTTACAGAGTGACGTCACATCAGATACAAGGTTTTACAATTTTAACCCTAAACTAAAAACCACCATCAACACATGGCTAATTCATAAGCTATAGTTACACGGAATCAAAGGCAGCAAGATCAAAAGATTTAGAAAGACGCATCAAATGTTTTCAATGTGTCTGTAGGTTACGTTTTGGACACGTGAAAATTGGTAAACTGTGACTGTATTTCATATTCAGCCACAGAAAGGCACAATCTTCTGTTATTGGTGTCTTTAGGTAGAACCTGTTGTCCACCTATTTGTATCATGTGTAGCAAAGTGGAATCTAATACAAATTAATCACTGATACGAAAAATTCTCAGATACTCTTTATATAGCATTGAAAAATTATTGTTATTACATTTCGAGAGAAAATTCATAAATGTAAATAATTAAGTAAAAACATGGAACATATATTCAACACCATTGTTGGATCTTTGAAGACGATTAACCACCAAGCCATCCCCTTCCAAGTTTTCCCATGTGAGCCCAGTTTCCTCTGCATTTCTGTGTAGCTTCTAAATAAGCACAGTTTCCCATAATTGCATATCATGAGGTAGGATCCGATGACAATTTCATATGAACAATATCTTATAATATTTGCACAAATTCTTTTTCAGAGTCCGAACGACGATGAATTTGAAGCTTATATTTGGATGATACATTTTTCTTATTAAACTCTAAATTCTACAAAAATTAAGCACAATTCGAGATACCAAACCCCACCATCTTCCGAGTTTAATTTTGAAGATTAATTTTCGACGGTTGATTTTCACATTGGTAAATGGTCGTGTTATACTTCTCGGATTGTGTTAATTTTTGGTAAATTTGTTGAGTTTCATAAGAAAAACGTATCACCAAATTATTGCCTTCGAATTCTTTATCATCTGGACTCTAAAGAAAAATTGGATCAAATCTTATAATATAGTGTTCATATAGGATTGTCCATCGATCCCCCTCGTACATCCGTATGCAAAATTATCGAATCACATGGTTTAGAAATTTGAAATTTTATGTAAAACAGAAAAACATAACATAATACAAAGGAGCATTTTTTTTATTTATTTTGCTAAGTCCCATAATATAAAAGAACAAGTGTGATCTTTATGGTGTTTATCCGACCAATAGAAAATCAGAATATCTAATCCGACGAATATAATTGCAAACACAAAAAGGGACATGGATTACCACTTACAAATGAGGGAAATTATCAATCTCGACGGGCGGGAACAAGAAATTTGGCGCATTATTTCACCCAAAATTTCGCTGAAATTTACTCTGTTCAGTATCTTTTTTTCTTTTCTTTCCAAGCTTGAAACCCTTCAACGAAACCCATGAACAGAATTTCACCACTTCCATGGTTCACCATCATAACCTAGACTTTTGTCAATGTTAGTGATCAAAACAATACGCATCTATGGCTACATTTGATGGCATTAGACTAAAAACCATGATCAAACAATACCCTATGGCTACACTTGATGGGTTTTGCATTAAACCCATGACCAAATGGTGCATTATGGCTACAGGGTAATACAAAACGTGGCTATAGTTATACTGATGACCAGTAGCCACGCAAATAACTCGAAATGTGGCTAGGATGTAAACCAAAAAACGTGGCCTATGTGAAGGTTTGTACTAGTGTTTGTAGTGTGAACTGTTAGAGCACTGCTCGGTCGAACTCGCATGCGTTGCTATCTCAAGCACGTTTGTCAATGTTAGTGATCAAAACAATAAGTCTTGATTTCTAGCCTACTTATAGATGTCTCGGACTATGACAGAGATAATATAGTTGAGCTTAGATTTCACAGAGTTCATCATTTGAAGACGAAGAACTACTAAGGGGAGCTTGTGGAACTTCTTCGAAAAAAGGTATATAGAGACTTGAACTCATCTATCACTTGGAAAGTCTATTTCTACTATCTCCTATATTGAGACATAAGTCGTGTTAAGATATAGTTTTCTCTATACACATTTGAGATTTCGAGATGAGTATATCTAGCTTACGTATTTCTCGAAATATGTGTTGGTAAGCTTTCGCTTCGACCAAGTTCATCTTATATCATGAGAAAATTTTCGAGTCTATGTAAGAAAAGATTTACCGGATGCAATTTTCTTACATGGTTTATGTGATACAATCATTTGATGTAGGCTTGGAATGTTTCGATAATGATTATTTCAATATCTTGAAAATTGATTTGATGCTAATAATATATGAAAACGGCTATTGTCATTATATAAGAATGTTTCAATGATTGAAATAAAGAGTTGAGAATGCAACCATGTTTTGATATAAGCATATATAGTGTGTTCGCACATTAGTGTATAAATCTATAAACCGGGAGCCAAGTGTATGCATATGTGTGTATACAAAATTGGTGAAGGAGACAGGTTAAGTATGCGTACCCGTATGGATACTGACGAAAGGTTTCGAACCGAAAATTTCTGCTCAGTTTGGTTTTGACAAACTCTTAACTAGTCACCTTTAAGTATGCGTACCCGTATGCATACTGGCGGAAGTTTTCGAACCGAAATTTTCTGGTGAGTTTGTAAACTAAACAAACTCAAATCCGGTTGCTTAAGTACGCATACCCGTACTCATACTTAAGCTGGTTACTTTGTAAAATCGGTCAGTTCATGGACTTAAACATTTAAATCATATATAATGCAATCTTTGCAAACCGTGGCTATAATATTCATGATTGATTCAAGTGAATCAAACCGATTTGGTTTCAATTATGTTTTCTATAACAATTGAACAACTCTATAACTAGTTTCATTTGAGTCACTTGAACTAGTTATGGTTGAGATGAATAAGGTTGATATGAGAGTAATCATATGGCTAACCTCAGTTAACTATTTGTGAACCAACATGGTGTACACGTTTATATGCGGTTATAGAAACCTAAATGAGTGTACATTTCATTTGTGTGTAACAAGTTAAGTTCGATCTAACGGTTGAAAGATATTAGCTTGGTTGAATTAGGTTTTTCACCTAACAGTGATTATTGAATGCTTTGTTACCAAGGTAACTTGGATTTCAAGCCTTGTTTTAAAAACTATATATAGAAGAACTCTAGCAACTGGGAAACCTAATCCCCACACCTTCTGTGTGTTACTAGTTGAATAACTAGAGTCGATTCTCCTTTAACCTTAGGTTTCTTCTCGAGACCCTGTAGGTTAACGACTTGAATACTTCATTGGGATTGTGAAGTCAGACCCAACTATTATCTTTGTAGTTGCGTGGTCTGATATTGCTGTTTCTATCGTGTTGAGTACAATTGAATTAATTGGCTCGAGATTTTATATCTCCGATAGGCAAGATAGAAAAGTAATCACAAACACCTTCCTCCATCGTTTGTGATCCCATAATAACTTGGTTCGCTAGTCGATTAAGTTTATTGTGAGGTGATTGATAATTCTAGGATGTTCTTCGGGAATATAAGTCCGGGTTATCAATTGGTTCATGTTCACCTTGATTTATCAGAAGATGGAACAAAAACTCTTGGGTATTTTTGTGGGAGACAGATTTATTCAATCCTATAGACTTTTCTGTGTGAGACAGATTTGTCTATCAAGTCTTCGACTTTGGGTCGTAGCAACTCTTGGTTGTGGGTGAGATAAACTAAGAGAATCAAGTGTGTAGTATCCTACTGGGATCAGAGACGTAAGGAGAGCAACTGTGCCTTGAATCAGTGTGAGATTGATTAGGGTTCGAAAACAGTCCAGTCCGAAGTTAATTGGTAGTAGGATAGTGTCTGTAGCTGTTTAATACAATGTGGTGTTCAATCTGGACTAGGTCCCGGGAGTTTCTGCATTTGCGGTTTCCTCGTTAAAAAAATTCTGGTGTCTGTGTTATTTCTTTTCCGCAATATATTTTTTTTATATAATTGAAATATCACAGGTTGTGTGTTAAGATCAATCAATTAGAATATCCAACGTGGGGTTGTTGATTTACATTGATTGACACTTGAACACTGGTCTTTGGTACCATTCAAGTTACCCCTCTTATTCAATCGGGGTCGCAGATTTCTATTTGCTGACTGCGGATTGAATTAAGAGTTAGAGATATGAAACTCTTTGATATACTTTATTCTAGATTGAGTCTGACTGTCTAGTTGATTCTCTAGAAAGTTTATTGGAGTAAGTCCTCTCAGATTTCCAAAAGAATTGTTGGGTGTGGTTGTTAGACCCATGCATTTTCAATTGGTATCAGAGTAGGCAAACATATTAAAGACCTCATAAGTCTGTGTTTGTAGCGATTTGATATGGACAAAGGTTCTATCTTTATAAACGTACCACCAGTCTTCGATGGCTCAAATTACTTGTGGTGGAAAATTGCTATGCGTGCCTTTCTTCAAGAGCGTGATTTTCAATCATGGTTTTATGTAGTTAATGGCTATGATGCTCCCGTTGTGGCAGTAGAGAATGCAACCGTTCCAAAGAACATTGGTGAATACAATGCTACCGAGATACTTGATGCAAAGCAAAACTTCAACGGTTTGAATGCCATCATACATGCCATTACCCCAGATCTTCAACACCATGTGACAACGTGTACTAGGTCTAAAGATGCTTGGGATATCTTAGAAATCGTATTCGAAAGAAATACCAGTGAAAAGGAAGCTAGGATTCAAAACCTTAATTCTGATTGGGAAAACCTTCGTATGGAAGATGAAGATTCGTTTGATGAGTTCAATCACAAAGTGTCTGAAATTGTTAATGCATCTTTTGCGTTGGGTAAGACTATTCTTGAAAAGGACATTGTGATGAAAATTCTTAGATCGCTGCCATCTAGATACGATTCTAAGAAGCATGCCATCGTTGAAGGAAATAACCTTGATGCTCTCTCCAGAAATACACTGGTTGGAGCTAAATATCTTTGATCATGAGCATACATCCAAAGCTGGAAAGGATGTTGCCTTCAAAGCACAAAGGAACACTAAATTACTTGACAAAAGTAAAAGTGTTTATGTCTATGAGGATGATCTTTCTGAGATTGATTCATCAAATGAATATCTTGTTAAATCAGTCTCTATGATCACAAGACAGTTTAGAGATTTTATATTGAAGAGAAGTAAACGGTTCTCCAGAGACAAACCTAGGTCGTCAGTTAAACCTCACAATCGCATTCCTCCTAAAAACATGGACGCTGACAAGGCTGATGATGAGGATATGCCTCAGTGCTTTAAGTGTAAAGGTTTTGGTCATTTTGCAAATGAATGTCTGAATCGTAGAAAATACACTGGAAAAAAAGTCTTGCTGCAACTCTTGATGAAATGTCTGATCACTATGATTCCAATGAAGACGAAAAATTAAGTGTTGCACTTCTTTGTGAACATATTGATTTTTATAATTGTAGAAATACATACATCAATCTTGATATCCTTCCAGAAGAAAACTCAACCAATCTGGAAGAAGAAATTAACCTTTCTGTTGGAAACTCTATGTCTGAATTTTCAGATTCCACTCTGTGCCTAGCAGCTTGCACATATCGTGTGTATGAATCATCTTATCCAGGGACATGTTCTTATTGTTCACTCAAGGGTCATGAACTTTCAAAGTGTTACAAGTATAAACACAAGATGAGGCATGTCAAGAGACTTCCACGAAGAGAAAATCCCCTAGCAAACAAGCTCAAACTTGTTCAGAAAACTGCTGAGGTATGTAAGATTTTATCCTCTTCAAAGAAGTTGGTTTCCAAAGATAAGTCAAGACCACTAGAGAAAAGAGTATGGTCTAAACAATTTGATAGACAAGGTTCTATGAATTCCTTTCAAAGAGGGGACGATGGACAAATTGTTGTTCACCACAGCACAACTTGATTGTGTTGTTTTAGTGCATCTTGTCTCATGTGCCTGATCAAAAAGATACAAGATTGTGCACACCTCAGGCTTAAGAAAAAAAATTGTTATGATGGAGACTCCAAGAATCATGTGTTATGATGGAAAAGATGTTAATATGATTGTTAAGCCATCAATCATGAAGGAAAAAAAAAATCTCCGTGACCTCCAACTTTGAAGATAAAAAGAAGGAATGTGAGGAAGCCAAGAGTTGTTCCTTCAAATTCTCAGAAATTTTCTGATGTTCTTGAAGAGTTGAAGGAAGCAAGGAAGTAGATTCAGCAAATAAAGGCTTTTGTTATGAGAACTCTCGAAATTCAGAAGGCCCTGATTCGACATCATCAGCCTAGAGTTGGAATTGACTCCTTTCTCCATGAACCTTATGTTCCCATGGCTGTTGACGACAAGGAGTTCGGGGACGATAAAGAATTCTTCCTAGGTCTCAATGTCTAGTAAATCTTCTCTTTACGTTTTTAGAAGAATAATAGGGTTTGGAATAGCCATTATTGTGAGTACACATGACTATGTCCAACAATTTTCATCTTCAATGTTTTTATATTTATTTATTTAATTCTAAGTTTTTGGAAGATGATTTTTGCAATCTTAATATTTATGATTTTATATATTGCAAAATGTTATAGGCATGTTGTTTACGTCTGTGAACCTGTGATTGTCTCATACTTGTTCAAAAGTTGTCTCATACTTCTATGAATGTATTGATAGAAGATAGAATGAACTTTTGACATTACAAAAGTTAAAGCATTTTATGTCATTGTTTTGATGGAAAAAAGGATAAAACTTTTGTTTACAAGGATTAAGTCTATTATATGTCATTGTGCAAATAGTGATGGAAAATAGAATGAATCCTTGTTTATTCCACAGTATAGGTCGATCTCCGATCCACATCTTTGTGCACATACTGTGTTGCTCCGTAAGGTTCCTTATGTTTGAGCATGACCAACTAAATTGATCATTCTCTTGTGGTTAGTTTAGTTGTTGGTCCGTAAGTTCTCTTATGTCGAGCATGACCAATTGAATTGATCACGTTGTGGTTAATTTGGTTGTATATTCCAATTAAATTAATCGTGGGTTTTCTTCTGATTAATTTGGTTGTATTTTTTCGACTGCATTAATCACGGGTTCTCTTGTGGTTAATTCAATTGAATATTTTGGATACAAATTCATGTTTTCATGTGATTTGATTTATCCAAAAGAAATCCTTCTTTTCTTGTTAAAAGCAAGGTCGCCTTTTTTGTTCTTTCGGGAATGACATTTATGGGGGAGAGTTCATTTTGAACTTGTGCTTAATTGCCAAATCTTTGTGGGGAGTGCGTCTGTGGAATATTAGGGGTTATCTTATATCTTTATAAACTCCTTGATGAATGCATTTAGCTTCGGCTTTATGATGTCATCTAAATAAGTTGATATGGTATTCTCTTTTGGTCATGAAGTATCTCTGTGAAAATTTCATGAGGATCCCACTAGTTTTCGTACCTTTGCCAATTTATATTGACAAAAAGAGGGATAATTAATGTGTAGTGTGACACTACAAATACATATGGTTTACGGATCATTATGTAAAAGGGAGTGGTTTTAATTTTGAGATGAAGTATTGACTAAGGGGGAGTGATACATATCACCATAGTATTGTTGTCAAAGTTGTGATACAATTGAACTTTGATGTTGTGTAATAATACTATGACACTGTATAACAAAGATTGAGGGAATTTTGTTTTCTCATTGTTATCGCTATGGAATCTTCAACAACTGTGATGCTGAACTTATAACCTTTAGGATCATGGAGTACTTTTAAGTGACTAAGATTTCGAGTCGCGTTGAAGATGCCAAGGAGATAAAGCATTAGGATGAGAAGCTACAATTTCAGTCTATTTTGTAATCCATATGTATTGATAGTTTTGTCACTAAAATTGACAAGGGGAGATTGTTAGAGCATTTCTCGATCAAACTCGCATGCGTTGCTATCTCAAGCATGTTTGTCAATGTTAGTGATCAAAACTATAAGTCTTGATTTCTAGCCTATTTATAGATGTCTTGGACTAGGACATAGATAGTGTAGTTGAGCTTAGATTTCACAGAGTTCATCATTTGAAGACGAATAAGTACTAAGGGGAGCTTGTGGAACTTCTTCGAAAAAATGTATGTGGAGACTTGAACTCATCTATCACTTTGGAAAGTCTAATTCTACTATCTCCTATATAGAGACATAAGTCGTGTTAAGATATAGTTTTCTCTATACACATTTGAGATTTCGAGATGAGTATATCTCGCTTACATATTTCTAGAAATATGTGTTGGTAAGATTTCGCTTCGACCAAGTTCATCTTATATCATGAGAAAATTTCCGAGTAACATCTTACATGGTTTGTGTGATACAATCATTTGATGTAGGCTTGGAATGTTTCGATAATGATTATTTCAATATCTTGAAAATTGCTTTGATGCTAATAGTATGTCAAAACATCTATTGTCATTATAGAAGAATGTTTCAATGATTGAAATAAAAAGTTGAGAATGTAACCATGGTTGGATATAAGAATATATAGTGTGTTCGCACATTAGTGTATAAATCCATAAACCGGGAGCCAAGTGTATGCATATGTGTGTATAGAAAATTGGTGAAGGAGACAGGTTAAGTATGCATACAAATACGCATACTGGCGGAAGTTTTTGAACCGAAAATTCCTACTGAGTTTGGTTTTGACAAACTCTTAACTAGTCACCTTAAGTATGCGTACCCGTACGCATACTGGCGCTGAGTCTGGAAACTAACAAACTCGAATCTGGTTGCTTAAGTACGCATACCCGTACGCATACTTAAGCTGGTTACTTTGTCAAATCGGTCAGTTCATGGACTTAAACATTTAAATCATAAGGAATGCAATCTTTGCAAACCGTGGCTATAATGTTCATGGTTGATTCAAGTGAATCAAACTGATTTGATTTCAATTGTGTTTCTATAACAATTGAACAACTCTTTAACTAGTTTTATTTGAGTCACTTGAACTATTTATGGTTGAGATGAATAAGGTTGATATGAGAGTAATCATATGGCTAACCTCGGTTGACTATTTGTGAACCGACATGGTGTACACGTTTAGATACGGTTATATAAAACTAAATGAGGGTACATTTCATTTGTGTGTAACAAGCTAAGTTCGATCTAACGGTTGAAAGATATTAGCTTGGTTGAATCAGATTTTTCATCTAACGGTGATTATTGAATTCTTTATTTCCAAGGTAACTTGGATTGCAAACCCTGATTTGAAAACTATATAAAGGAGAACTCTAGCAACTGGGAAACCTAATCCCTACACCTCCTGTGTGTTACTAGTTATATAACTAGAGTCGATTCTCCTTTAACCTTAGGTTTCTTCTTGAGACCCTGTAGGTTAACGACTTGAAGACTTCATTGGGATTGTGAAGCCAGACCCAACTATTATCTTTGTAGTTGCGTGATTTGATCTTGCTATTTCTATCGTGTTGAGTACAATTGAAATAATTGGCTCGATATTTTATATCTCCGATAGGAAAGATAGAAAAGTAATCACAAACACCTTCGTCTCATTGTTTGTGATTGCACAATAACTTGTTTCGCTAGTCGATTAAGTTTATTGTGAGGTGGTTGATAATTCTAGGCTATTCTTCGGGAATATAAGTCTGGGTTATCAATTGGTTCCTGTTCACCTTGATTTATCAAAAGACGGAACAAAAACTCCTGGGTATTTATGTGGGAGACAAATTTATTCAATCCTATAGTCTTTTCTGTGTGAGACAGATTTGTCTATCAAGTCTTCGACTTTGGGTCGTAGCAACTTTTAGTTGTGGGTGAAATCAACTAAGGGAATCAATTACGTAGTATCCTGCTCGGATCAGAGACGTAAGGAGCGCATTTGAACCTTGAATCAATGTGAGATTGATTAGGGTTCAACTACAGTCCAGTGTGAAGTTAATTGGTAGTAGGATAGTGTCTGTAGCGGCTTAATACAGTGTGGTGTTCAATCTATACTAGGTCCCGGGGTTTTTCTGCATTTGCGGTTTCCTCGTTAACAAAATTCTGGTGTCTTTGTTATTTCTTTTCCGCATTATGTTTTGTTATATAATTGAAATATCACAGGTTGTGCGTTAAGATCAATCAATTAGAATATCCAACCTTGGGTTGTTTATTTACATTGATTGACACTTGAACATTGGTCTTTGGTAACGTTCAAGTTACTCCTCTTATTCAATCGGGGTCGCAGATTTCTATTTGTTGATTGCGGATTGAATTAAGAGTTAGAGATATTAAAATCTTTGATATACTTTATTCTAAATTAAGTCTGACTGTCTAGTTGATTCGCTAGAAAATGTATTGGAGTAAGTCCTCTCAGATCTCCAAACGAATTGTTGGGTGTGGTTGTTAGACCCCGCATTTTCATGGACTACACATTAATTCTCCCCCTTTTTGTCAATAAAATTGGCAAAGGTACGAAAACTAGTGGGATCCTAATGAAATTTCCATGGAGACCAAATAAAAGCACATATCAACTAGTTTAGATGAAATCATAAAGCCGAAGATAAATGCATTCATCAAGGAGTTTAGAAAGATACAAGATAACCCCTATAATATTCCAAAGCCGCACTCCCCACAAAGATATGAAAATTAAGCGCAAGTTCAAAAAGAACTCTCCCCCGTAAAATGTCATTCCCGAAAGAACAACAAGAGCGACCTTACTTTTTACGAGAAAAAAAGGATTTCTTTGGACACCAAAAATCACAAAGGAAATGATTTTGTATCCAAAAAATCAACTAAACTAACCACAAGAAACCCCATGATTAATTTAATCGTAATACTCAAACAAATTAACCACAAAATAATTCATGATTAATCTAGTTGGAAATTCTCACATAAGAAAACTTACGGATCCACACAGTACTTATATAAAATATGGGTCAGGGAAGATCAATACTGCAGAATAGACAAAGATTCATTCTATTTTGATCAATATTTGCATAACGACGTATAATAAACATAGTCTTTGTAAACAAAAATTCATCTTATCTTCCATCAATTATTTGCATAATGATACAATAGGTTCAATTTTTGTTTTTCAAAAGTTCATCGATCTTTTATCAATACATTCATATCGACATATGAAAGAGATAACTTTTGACAAAGTATGGGACAATCATAGTTCACGGACGCAAACATGCATATCCCATAACAAATTACAATAAATAAAACCATAAAGATTAATACTGCAAAAATCATCTTCTAAACAAACTTTAGAATTTAAACAAATAAATCTAAAAACATTGAAGATGAAAAACGTTGGACATAGCTATGTGTAATCAGAATAATGGCTATTCCAAACTCTAGTTATTCTTCCTAAAAACACAAGAATAAAATTCTCATAAGAAGATTTCCTAGGTAAAATCAAATCAAAGTTCATTTAGAACCTCATACCTTTCAATGAATCCGTCATAGAAGGTATCACTGATTTCCTTTACTATCTTGACCGTAGAGACACCATATTCATGAGTTAGAATGCTAACTTTACGATCAACCACCCGAGTCTAGCCTTGACACAGTCCATGATGAGCTTCTTTTGATTCCGTATCAGAATATTTTGATTAGCAAGGATTCTGGCCTGATCATCTAAGAGTTGGTTTATTTGCATTTGAAGATTTGCAAACTCGACCTTTGATTCATTTGGAAAACGAGTTAAATCCTTGACAGAATCATCAACCCAGGAGTTGTATTCCTTCCTTACAAGCATATTCTTTAGAACCAGCTCTTGAATCAACTCACGTCCTTGAATGTCTTCCTCCATACCAAGATGCACAATCTCTTGAGATTTTGCAGAGTTCTCCATATAATTTTTGTTAGGGATGGAAAAACACAATATAGAGTATATATATGTGTGTGTTTGTAAACAGGAGACGGAAACTCTTTTTATGGAAACCCTATGAACTCACTAGAGGAGGACACGAACGTTCGTGGAGGGCATCAATAAGAACACAAACAACACAAAACATAATTATTATACAACATACTTGAGCATTTCTCAATCATCATCCTTGCAGATCCCAAGCTAGGTACAAGGATGAGGATAACTGGAATCAAGTGGTAGAGTGAGAAGTAACCCCACTACGATTATTGAGGAAACAGTTGTAAACATCATCTTAATGTTTGACCTTTGTGTTCTTTGCCTTTCTTCATTTGACTTTCATCCCAGACGAGTAGGACACAACCTGTTTAACATATCCGTCAGAGGGATTTCTCTGAGGACAAAATCTAGGACCTTTTGAAATTGGTTCTAGAGGGTCAGAATTCAGAGAAATCCATTTCCTAGACTTAGATTTACATGACTTATTCTTATAAACACAGGGAATGTGTTCATTAGTGGCATAAGAATTTATACCATTAAGATGAACTTGTAACCTGTGACGATTTCTAGAAAAGATATCACTTTTATAATATTTCGGGTTTTCTGCAGGCAAGAGATTCACCATAGACTTCGTCAGACGATTTACTCCATTGACAGTAGAAAAAAGAAAATTATGAAGATTAGAAATTTGTTTCCTCCTGGCAAAACAATGAAGAACATAGTGATTCTTTTTCCCACATAAGGAACATGTTCGTGGAGGAGAAACATTTATAGGAGCCTGTTTTGACTTCATATCCCTGTTAGAGGATCGCAAGTCATGTAAACACTTCTTAGCAGGAACTTCCTTGGGAGAACATTTCTTCATGTACTATAAATCTATCTGATAACTGATCATTGGTACAAAAGAATTTCTCATTAAAATAAAGTTTTCCTCTTTCAAGGATTTGTACGGTTCTTGGTCTAGAATAAGGGAAGCTCCTAATTTCTCCTTCTCAACACGAAGTCTGTTTAGATCAGATGAATGTGTCTCGATCAAACGGTTTTCTCTAATTGAGTCTTCTTTGACAATATTCTCAAGAACACAAATCTTTTCACGCTGAAGAGTAGTTTCTTGAGCAAGTTTTTCAATATTGTTGGAGAAGGATTCAATCATACAATAGAATTCACGTTCTCGACTAAGAGACTTCTCAAATTCATCAATAAGCTGAGCATGATTATTAAAATCAATAGCCACAAACGATTTTTGTTTGAGATTATGGTGAGCTCCATTTCATCTTTTGATATAGTGTCAATTGTCTCATTTCCTTGGGATTCGGAAGAATCGGCTAAGGAGTAATCCTTTGAGGGAATCCCAAGACATTTGGCATAATTAAAATCTTTGGAGGACATTTTGGTGTGCGCAACAACAAGAGATAATCTTCCGTCCACAGAGTCAGATTGCTACAAACACAAACTTTTGAGGTCTAAAACGTGTTTGCCTGCTCTGATACCAATTGAAAAAGCGGGGGTCTAACAACCTCACCCAATATTTAGATTAGAAATTTGTATGGACTAACTCCAATATACTTTCAAGAGAATCAACTAGACATTTAGAGTCAATCTTAAAAAATATATATCAAAGAGTTAATATCTCAATTTATCGATTCAATCCTTACTCAAGCAAACAGAAATCTGCGATTCTAATTGAATACAAGAGAAATAACTTGGATGGTACCAAAGACCAATAATACAAGGATCAATCAATTTCAATCAACAACCAAAGGTTGGATTTCACAATTGATTGATATAGCGCACAACCTGTGATATTTCTATTATATAACAAAATATAATGCGGAAAAGAAATAACACAGACACTAGAAGTTTTGTTAACGAGGAAACTGCAAATGCAGAAAAATCCCGGGACTTAGTCCAGATTGAACACACACTGTATTAAGCTGCTACGACACTAGCCTACCAAAAAATAACTTCGGTCTGGAATGTAGTTGAAACCCAACCAATCTCACACTGATCCAAGGTACAGTTGCGCTCCTTAAATCTCTGATCCCAGCAGGATACTACGCACTTGATTCCCTTAGCTGGTCTCACCCAAAACTAAGAGTTGTTACGACCCAAAGTCGAAGACTTTAATAAACAAATCTGTATCGCACAGAAAAGTCTACGATAATAGATAAATCTGTCTCCCACAGAAATACCTACGAGTTTTGTTCCTTTTTTTGATAAATCAAGGTGAACGAGAAGCAATGGATAACCCGGACTTATATTCCCGAAGAACAACCTAGAATTATCGATCACCTCACAATAATCTTAATCGACTAGCAAAAGAAGATATTGCGGAATCACAAACAATGAGACGAATATGTTTGTGACTTATTTTTTATCTTGCCTATCGGAGATATTTAATCTCAAGACAATATTACAATTGTACTCGTACGATAGATACAACAAGATCAGATCACACAACTACAAGAAAAGTAGTCCGGTCTGGCTTCACAATCCCAATGAAGTCTTTAAGTTGTTAACCTACATGGTCTCGAGAAGAAACCTAAGGTTAAAGGAGATCCGACTCTAGCTAACACAACTAGTATCACACAGGAGGTGTGGGGATTAGGTTTCCCAGTTGTTATAGTTCTCCTTTATATAGTTTTCAAATCAGGGTTTGCAATCAATGTTACCTTGGTAACAAAGCATTCGATATCCACCATTAGAAGAAAACTTGATTAGATTCAAGCTAATATCTTGTTATAAACACAAATGAAATGCATGTTCATTTAGGTTTGAGTAACCGTACCTAAACGTGTACACGTAGTTGGTTCACAACAATTAACCAAATGGTTAGTCATATGAGCACTTTCATATCAACCATATTCTTCTTTACCACAAATAGTTCAAATGACTGAAATGAACTAGTTAAAGAGTTGTTCAATTGCTTGGATATTTTGGAAGACACAATTGAAACAAAATCAGTTTGATTCACTTGAATCGATTCATGAAAATTATAGCCACGGTTTACAAAGGTTGCATTCCTTATAATTTAAATGTTTAAGTTCATGAAATGACCGATTTGATAAAGTAACCAGCTTAAGTATGCGTACGGGTATGCGTACCTAAGCAGCCGAATTTGAGTTGGTTTTGGTTTCCAACCTCAGCAGAAATTCTCTGGTAGAAAACTTCCATCAGTATGTGTACGGAAGAGTTTGTCAATTCCCAAACTCAGCAGATATTCACGGATGTGAACTTTCGCCAGTATGCGTACGGGTACGCATACTTAACCTTTCTCTTTCACCAATTTCGTACACACACATATGCATACACTTGGTTCCCGATTCATGGATTTATACACTAATGTGCGAACACACTATATGTGCTTATACCCAAAGATGGTTACATAATCTCAACTGTACACTTCAATCATTGAAACATTCTTATAGGATGTTATATAGTTGTTATTCACAAACTATTTTTCATCAAAGTGATTTTCAAGATATTGAAATGTCAACATGACTTTCATCACGAGTAAAGATGAACTTGGATAAATCAAAATCTTACCAACACATATTTCGAGAAATAGATAGGCGAGTTAAACTCGGATCGAAATAGCAAATGTGTATAATTGAAATCTATATACTTATACGACTTTTGTCTCAAGAGTAGTAGATAGACTTTTGAGTGATAGATAAGTTCAAGTCTCCACATACCTTTTAGTCGATGAAGTTCCACTGGTTCCTTGGGTAGTTCTTCGTCTTCATATGATGATCGCGGTGGAGTCTAGACCCCAACTACACTTAACTATCCTAGTCCGAGACTTTATCTATCAATAGACTAGAAATCAAGACATATAGTTTTGACAACTAAATTTGAAAAACAAGCTTGAGATATCAACGCTTGCGAGTTCGACCGAGCAATGCTCTAACAATAACTATTATCAAGTGAATACCTTGTCGTTTTATTGTCTCGACTTTTTCCATAAGCGATCACTCTTGGTATCAGACTCATAGGTTGAAACGAATAAGCGTGGTGTATTTGGGTACCCTCGTCATTTTACTAGTCAAGTTTTGGATAGGTTAGAATTATAATTGGGTATCAGAGATCACCCTTGAAGACTGAAGATCGACGAAGATATTTAAAGAACTTCTGTATCAGGTATGTGAATACTAAGCCATTCTATTTTACTCACTATACCGTCATTTTATCTATTGAGCCTATGTCATATGATTTACAAAGAAGATGTTTCGATTCAAGCTTGTCCTTTGAAAAATATCGAAATATGATTTAGCGATTATATGTTCAAAGGTCCTTAACAATATTAGTAATTCTATGAATTAATTTTTGGATCATTTGAAAATTACCGTGCAGATGATTATATCACTTGGAAATGTTTCAAACATCATAATACAAAAATATGAACTTACTCAAATTTATACTTAGGGTAGGTTGGCGAACCAGTTCGCAAACCATAGATATCTGAGATATAGAAATACAGGAAGGTTGGCGAACCAGTTTGCAAAATTGTAAGTTTAGTTTGGCACAGTTCACGAACCCGGTTGACGAATCGTGGTGAACTGATTTTATAAGTTGGACAAATTGGCTAGCAGTTGGCGAACCCAGTTCACGAACCATGGTAAAATGAATTTGGTAGTCTAGTAGGGTTTAAAAAACCGGTTCATGAACCGTAGCACCCTGACTTATGAACAAGACCTACGGTTGGAAAATTGTTGTACCAATTGTCCTGATTATATTTAGCAGAAGCTCAAAGACTTATTATTTTAATATGTTTAACATTTTTTGAACTCTCTTAAACTCTAAGACTTCATTGATCACTTAAACACTAATGTGTGTGAACCATGACTAATTTCTTAGGTGTTTAAATGAACATCAAATAAATTTTAGTTCTTTGGATAACTTGCTAAACCGAACCGTCATTATACACGGTTTCATAACCAAACCTATGTGTATAATATTCTGTTGTAGTTTGAATACCTAATTTGTTTACCTGATTCTTAGGTTATCTTAGCTTGAATTCTAAGCTAACCCTGGTCTTTGAAAACTATAAACAGATCATCTCTGTCAACTGGGAAAATTAATCCCTGATACTTTGTATCCTAGTTCATTCTAGGGTCGCCTCTATTGACCTTTTAAGTCTACGACTAAAATACTTCTCTTGGGGATTCGTGAATCCAGGTCCGACTATCTGTTCCTTGATATTTAGTGTATCCTGATTTTGTTTTTTTTTGTTATCGAGGTTTTTGTAATCTCTTTCTGGCAAGATAGATAGTAATCATAAAGTTCTCTTCGTTTCAGATTTTGTGATTCCTCAAGATAGACATCTAAAGACCGATCTTAGTTGATCTTTCAATGATTGTTCTTCAGACGTGGTTAAGAATCTAGGTTGCTCTTCAGGATTCGGAAGTTTCGGATTTGTGAGGTTTGCTAGCTTTTCAATGCAAACAGATTTTCATACCTTGAATTTTGATCTAAACAAAAATCAATAGGCTTATATGTTAGAGGAAGATTGGTATCAAAAGTCTTCACTTCAGCTGAAGCAAATCTTAGGATATAAAAGACGTCAGCTAAGGGAATCAAGTGCGTAGAACCTTGTTAGGTTCAAGAGACGTAAGGAGCGCGAGTTTAACTGAACCGCTTGGAGGGTGGATTCGATCTCAACTACATTCTACTACGAAGTCCGATAATAGGCTAGTGTCTGTAGCGGATTAATATAGTGTGGTGTTTAATCTGGACGAGGTCCCGGGTTTTTTCTACTATTACAGTTTCCTCGTTAACAAAACTAGTGTATGTGTGCATTTTACTTTTCCGCATCTTTTAACTGTTATAAGTACTGCATACGTTCATACTCCTATCAAAACTAAAAGTTGGGTGTATTTGGTATACCCTATGTCTTCAAAATAACTTCTTTGTTTTCTCTCTTTTTAAGCATCATTAGAAATTCTTATTAGTGCATTGTTGGACGAGACGACTTCATTGTATCCTGGCGGCAATATTCATTTACTATATTGTACTCCCAAATTCTATTCAGAATGGTCAAATATTTGTCAAAAAGTATCTTAATTGAGTCTTGAAATCAAAAGTACAAAATTTCTTTTTCGAAGTAGAAACCACAATTTTCTGGTAGTGTTTTTCATCCTCCTGTTTGGACCAAATTTTGCAACATGTTAAGTCTCTACGAAGCCTCATGCTTTGCATTCGAATGCGAAGATATTTTTGACAAAGCTCAATAGTTCAATGTTAAGCCTCTAATTGTGAGTTTATATACATGACGGATCCACACTCCATGGTCAGCAAACATATAAAGCATCCATTGGAACTTCCTTTGCAATGTAGAAGCACCAAGTTGTAAGAACAGTTGGTTCTTAGCCATTCATATATGCTAACACCCCAGTACCGCAAAAGAATTGGATCCTTTGTGATTTGAATTTACCAAGTTAGATTTTAACATGGTTCAACCAACAGACTAACATGAACTCATGCATGTATCTAGGGCATTTTATTCTTTAAGAGCGTCCACAGTGGTGCGAGTATAACCAAAGACCAAAGACTAAAAAAAAAGATCAAATTTGGGTTTAGTCCGTCGTGTGGCGTAGCGGTTGCAGATTAAATTTGGTCGCACGTTGATAAAGATTACGCCTGGGATCAGGCGTTGGTAAAGATAACGCCCGACGTGGGGCGTTGGTAAAGTATACGCTTCAAAAAACAAAAACAAAAATAATAATAATGGGACGGAGGTATAAAGCCCGTCCCATGCAAGTTTCAAAAAGTTTTAAAGTGTTAAAGTTTGAAAATGGAGTGGGGCGTTAAGTATATGAACGCTCCATTTCGCGTGTTAAGTTTATGGACGCCCCATCGGGCGTTATCTTTACCAACGCCCCATTCAGGCGAAGTTTATATGCACGCCTGTTCGTTGGACGTTAACTATACCAACGCGCGATGAATGGTGGAGATTATATCAACGCCCGATATGTAGCGGAGATTATATTAACGTCCGACTATATTTGGATTTGGTCTTGATCGCCCACCAAATTTGGTCTGAATTTTACTCTTTGATCAAATTTTGATCGATGGTCCGTCCCACTACGCCAGCCCACTCGAGTAAAAATTTGGGTTTACTCGTCCATTGCAATTGCTCTAAGTGGCATTAAAATTCTTAACACGACATTATGGTAACTTGATGAATCACCAAAGTTCTTGTAGAAGATATATGGTGGCATTTGTAGGGCTGTTTCACCCTGCACTATGGATTGTATTCAATACTTTACTGTATTAATAGACGTATTTGATAGATGGTTTCTTGTTTATATTAACACGTATTATTATTGTGTTTGCCGAACTGTTTAAACTGTTTGTGCAAGATGTCTGTCTATATTTGGATAGTCCATATAGGATGTAAAAGTGGTCTTCTTATGTTGGCTCGGATCGTGTCCATTTCTCCTCCCCATTTCTCCATCAGCATCTTATGTTCTCTTGGTCGATTGAACTCAAACCTTGCCACAAACAACAACAACATCGATGGGGTTTTGGTCTTGAGACGGTAATGAAGATGGAATCAAAACTGTTGGCAGTTGGATTCATGGTATCAATCATATGTTGGCTGATTTGAATTTGTAGTGATGGTGATTGTGATGGGTGCTGGGTTGTTTTGGTTTTGAGCTCGAACTGCTGGTGTAATCACAAGAGAAATGTTGAGATTGAAGAACACAGAGATGGGGTTTTTGTATGTTGCTTGAATTAGTTTTGGGGGTTCTTGACATCAATTAAATATGGGCGAAAATTGATCTGAGTTGTTAACGCCGTTGGAGACTTCAGGGATTGATACAGACGTGAAAGAATATGGGATTTGGGAATGGACTAGTCAGATGGTGTTGGTTGCAATCTGAGAATCACCATTCCATCTTAGGTAGCCATAATCACATAATTATCAGTTGTGTGATATGATTGCCACTGTGAGAAATTAACATGCATGTTAACTGATTGATGAAATTTCTCATAAGAATTTAGTTTGTTCCTCATTGAGGATGAGTTTCAATGAGATTATGTTAGGGATTGGAGCAAAAGGCGATCGAATGGAATTTAAAATTTCTGGTCATTAACTGATTGATAAATTGTCTTTTCATGATTTCTGGCTAAAACCCATGTCTTTAAATGTAAAAAGTTTCAATATTCCAAACAATTTCAGTGAGATTTTGATTATATGACTCTGAACCCATGTCATTAATGGCAATTTCTGCTCTTCAGTTGTCTAGTATTTTCACATTTTGTTATGAATTTTAGGTGTTGTAAGTGAGCGCAATACGAATGGCTCTCTGCTTATTGCAACCAGTGGAGGGCTAAACCAACAAACAACGAGGGTAAGTGAAGCTTTTCCTTATCCTGCATCCAAATCTTTATACTGCGACAGTGAAGAGCTGTTTGGCAAATAAGGCGATTATATTGCTAATGAGACTAATAATGATCAAGACTCTCTTTTGTTGTATGCTTAGTGCAATTACTAGAACACTCAGCATGGGTTTCATTCACTGACTTGTCTCGTTATAGCTAATCTTGTGTGTAATAATGTTATGCAAATAGGCAGTTGACGCTGGACTATTTTTACTTCTATCATCATGATTTTTGTATTACTGTATATATATGCTTGTGAAATATTTAAGTTTGACTTTCCATTACCAGAACATTTGGCCTTGTGTCCAGTGGTGTTTCTCATAACCATGTAGACATCGTTTTCCATTGGTTAGGGACTTGCTATTTAAAGGATCTCTGAAGGGTTGCTGGTATTCAGAGAAAGACAGCCTTATTTTCCATGGTACAGAAAAGGCAGCCTTATTTTGTTAGGATTGTAGTGGGGAAATCTGTGTATTCCACTTTAACTTCCCCGTTAGCCAAAAGTCCTTATTTTACAGGCTACTCTTTGGCTGTGTACGTAGAGTGTGGACTCTGAATTAATCTTATGTTATTTATTTACACTTGGTCCTGCACATGACTGCTGCTTGTTTGACAATGAGTAAACCTAACACGTTGAAAAGCCAAATTACTTATTTTCAGTATCGGCATATATTGCTTCGTTTTGTATATGTAAGGACTAGTCCTTGCTGAAAATCCAAGTTTCTCCTGGAATGTTTTATACATGTAGATTGTTAATTCCAGTATTTTCCTGTAACATGACTACACTTGTTCATCGTCTAATCATGGACTTTGTCTTCAATATTGTCATTATGTGATATGAGGTATGCTTACAGTAGACGATGCAACTGGCAATCCTTATGTAACATAAACCATTGTGTTTTGGGTTAAACATAGTTTTGATGTCATTTCCTTTTTACATTACGTGGATACCCTTTTCATTGTTTCTACAGTTTCTCAACAAGTATTGCTCATTTCTCTTGTTGCAGAGTTGTTTGGTGATCTTAGTGCTTATTCCATCATCGTAAATGACGATTGAAGAAGAAGGTTACGTGAAGAACATCAACAAGAAGAAGGGTAATCATAAGTATTGAAACTGTGGCATTTCCAGAGACGTTGCTTGATCCATGGAATGGTTCTTGAGGCTTGAATGAATAGGTTGGTGCTGATGGTGATGATTGAATTGGGTATAACCCATTTGCTAAAGGATGATAAGCCGCGAAGATGAGGAAGGATTTTGAATGCAAATGCAGATGATATTCACTGCAACAACACTTGCAGCCAGCGGAACATCTGAACTCAGTGAACTGGGAATGCGCAGCTTGGTGTTGATTGAGAATTGGCAGTAGGAAAATCTGACCCCACCTACCCCTACATTACGCATGTCGAAAAAAAATCGTTTGTTTAGTTGAAGGCTGTGGATGGTATTTTTTATATTGGGATAACAAAAAATTGGCCACAAAATTGTCCACTAAAAAAATCCTGTTCCAATATTTATATGCAATACGCTAAACTTGCCAGCTCGCTATGCAATACGCGAAACATGTAGCAATGTAAAGGCCCACATTTTCAGCTTACAAATATATATGGAGTGAACGGAAGAGTTGATCAGTTTCTGTAAATTCATACTTTCATAGTCTAGTCAATTTGATGGTATGGTGCTCTAATTTGGACATGCACCTTCAGTCTGATTGATGGATTAAGTTGTCGTTAGCCACTAATCAAATTGTGTTCATTTTGAATTTTTTATTTTAATTCATTAACTTTTTTTTTTGTTGTTTCAAAATTAGCAAAGAGAAGAATTATTTTTTTATGTCGGTTTCATAGTGTATCCAGAACATAGTTAAGCAGGTGATGTCATGAAAATCTATAGGCCAACCATTCCCATTCCAATATAAACTCTATTTCCATCTTTAACCAGGAAAGGGAAGTCCTGTTGGATTTAATTTTGTTTTCTGTTTTCGATCCAAATTCAAAAAGATATATTTATTCATATAAAAACCCAGAGTACCACAGACGGAATTCATATATAATCATGATCAGCCAAGTACTAAAACACGAACGAGAACAAGAGGAAGACGATCCGAAGATGAACGAGAATGGAACCATGAACGAAAACTTATTAGTGCCGTATCTGCCAGAAGAAATTATCATGGAAATTCATTCAAGGTTACCTCCTAATTCTCTCTTAAAATTCAGGTGTGTATGGAAATCTTGGAGCGTCCTATATAATAACCCTAAACTTATTGACATGATGAAAATAGACTTCAGTCTCATGATTGTATATGACATGAATATGTACTTTATAGATAGTGAATCATTATCATCATCGTCATTAGCTGATGGTATTGAGAAGATTCATTGCCCAGACGTTGAGTATTACGATCGGACTAGTTTTGTGGGTTGTTGTAATGGCTTGTTTTGCATACACATTAATGATCAGGATATTGAATTTAGTTTATGGAACCCATCTACTGGAGACTGCAAACAAATACCAAGTCCACCTGATTATATTTTACATTCTTACTCAGTGATAGGATATGGGTTCGGTTATAACTCGAAAAGTGATGATTACAAGTTTGTATCTATTACAACCGATTTACACTTGAACTTATCTGCAGTTCAGATCTATTCACTTAGATTGGATTCATGGAAACAAGTGAAACGAACTCATAATATCCCTTGGCTACTGTGTTTGCAAACCGATAGACCCCAGTATGGGGTGTTTTGTAATGGAGCACTTCATTGGCAGTCATCCTCTTTATCCAAAGACTTAGGGTATGACAGATGAGCTCAATCGAGGAATCGCAGCACCAGAAAATTCAAATTTTGAGATGTTGGGTGACACTACGCGCATTGATGTGGTGGATGGGTGTCTGTCTATGCTATACAGTAGTGTAAACTTTGGTTTTGAAGGGTGGTTGATGAAAGATTATGGAAAGAAAGAGTCATGGACTAAAATTTACAGCATTTCAAAACTAACATCACCACCCAAAAGTGTAATTAGTTTGTGCTTGAGAAGGTTCAAGTGTTTAAAAAGTGGAGAGATGCTATTAGAGGTTCGTTATAACATTTGTCCGTATCACCGGGCCTTGGTTCTATATGATCCAAAGAATGAAATGTCTAAAACTTTGATAGCAGATATGGATGAGTGGGGTTCAAATGCACTATCATTCCATTGTTATGTGAAGAGCTCGGTTTCAGTTTCCTCGAGTACTAATAGTCGCTAATTATGATGGAACTTGGTTTTCCAAAACAGATCACCTTCTTAACATTGACATATATCATATTCATTCATTAATTTTCTGAAGCGATGAACTTTTCCTATGAAATTTATTGTAATTATCCATAACATCTTTCTTTATTTGCAATGAAGAATAAAACTTTGATCAGTAACATATCATTGGTCTTTTCTTGTCATGATCTCTCACTTATAGCTGAAGATTTCTTTTCTTTGAATGAATTATTCCAGCTAAGCTAAGTAATCACTGATCAGTGATCATAATAAAATAAAACTAGATAACTGCCACAGTAGTGGGGGCGACAAAAGAAGTAGAGTGCATTGCATTATAGGCCAGCTACTTAGTGATTGTTATTAGAATACGACTGAAATCATATACTCCCACCTTGAACGGATAGTCCACCAATGTCACATCCATAATCAGCGGGGAATTCATCAGTTAATTAAGAAGGAGACTCACCAGAAACGGGACCAAGGTCCTTGACACGGTCTGGACCATATATGGACTTCCTGAAGAAGCAAATATTTTTTCGCAATTTTAGCATTCCTGAAAAAGATTGCAATTTTTTTTAAGCCCACTGGCTTTGCTTCTATCGACCTAACCGTATCTGATTTCTAGCTTAAGTCTCGTTGATGGTTGAAGATCTCTGACGAGATGAATTGTCTTCCGGAGAATGCAGCCAGATTTTTAAGTTTCGGGCCTCTTGTCACCTCCGAAAAAGTGCAGCCAGAATTTTATGTTTTGGGACTCTTGTCAGTGTCACTCCGTGCAGACAGGTTTTAATTTTCGGCTTCTTATATAGACTATTTGTTGTATTTGTCGCAAGTTGTATGTATTCGTTGGACTACGTGCAGTTCAAGTCAATTCAATATGTAACCATTGGTTGTCTTTGGATTAAACAAGATCAATACTTGATTGATTTACACTAAAACCATTCAAAATCACTTCCGAATCTTCCCTACATGAACTGATAAACCCATCGCAGTTTAAATGATAGCTCATATAGCTTTAGATTTTCTTTCACTTGTGACTGGGGAGTTCTTTGTTTTTTTTGTTTTTTTTCCCCTCGACAGATCTTTTGAGTTTCAGCATCCTTGTGTTGTATCCCTGTAACTTTGTACAGTTTTTTTCCAACAAAAAAAATCATTTGTTTGTTCGTTTATTTGAAGGCTGTGGGTGGTATTTTTTGTTGGTATTATGGTGATGTATTTCAAAATACATTGCAGATGGTTATGATTAATAACTACCTTAAAGTAGTTATGATACCAACATGTGTTTGAAGAGATTGATCACATAGAACGGTTAGGGACAAATTACACCATTTGGTGAAAAGAAGTGTTGGTTAATTAACACTTAAGTGAACCGGTGCATGAAAGTATACTTGGGTTTCAACCCAAGAGACGCGACTATTCGAATTCTATAAATGCACACAAGTTTCTCACTTGTAAAAGGAGGTCTGGAATCTTTATGTCAATCTCATTCTCCTCTAATTTTTGTGCAAATACTATTGTGTTGACTTGTGCCTGTACTTACAGTGCATATACATTGTGTCAACGGTAAAGTAATATCTTATTGTTCACAAGAATCCAGTGTAAGAGAGTGCAGTCTTATTGGATTGAGATCGTTGAATCCTCGGGAATAGACGCCATTAAATCGTGTTGCACCATGAGGGGCGAATTCTATTCTTAAGGCGCCCTGGCTACGATGTGGTCGGGCCACATCCATTTTGTATGTGGCCCCTCTTTATTTTTTGACACCTATTCAACCAAAAAACTTGCCCCCTCTAAATCCCCTTAAATGGTTCACTTTTTGAGAAAAAGTTGGAAGTTGAGAAAAGAAATAAGCAAAACAGTTTTCCAAAAAATTTCCTACTTTATATGAGGTGTCAGCATTTAAAGAGGGGCCACGTACTTGAAGTATGTGGTCCGACCACATCGTAGCCGCACCGTTCTTAAGGACAAAAACATGTTCACGCCTCGATCAAGTTTTACTTGCGTTTATAGCATCCATAGCCTCGATCAAGTTTTACTTGCGCTTATAGCATCCATAGCCTCAGTATTTCCAACAAGAGTTAATTAGTATTTTTGGATCCTAGATTTTGGTACCTCTTTGAGTTTGGGCTCTAAGTTTGTCCGTTTTAGTGTTTGGGTCGTTGACCCGTCAGTCAAACAAGTCAAATGGTAAAATCGTTAGTACCCGTTAACATCCGTCAAACCGTCGTTTTGAGATTTTTTCAGAAGCTGATCCGAAACTTATGCAAGGATAAGAACCCAAAAATAGTTAGTGAATCAGTAAATGTCTTTTCCATCTAACCAGCCAAAAATCAACGCTCATATCAGTTACAAAAATGAATTCCGAAATAAATAACCAGCCAATTGTTGATATCCATGACTGCAAACCTAGAACCAGTGGAAGTAATTGTTGAATCACTATCTTCATCTTCATTATTTGGTACATTAGGAATAGGAAGTAGTGAGTTCAGTATACAAGGTCCTAGTGCTATAGCAAATGGTGCGTCGTGAGAAACATCTGCCCTGCATTTGAAACTACTTCTCTGCCAACTTAAAATCATCATAAGCCAGCTAGGTTTTTCTTGAAACTGATGAACTAAAATGGATTTTAAAGAGAGTCAAAAACCTTACTATTATTGAGTCTCAGATTCAAATTTATTAGTTTAACAAGATGATTATTAGGTCGAGAAAGTGGAGAAGGTTTGATGAAGAGTCAATTTAAACAAGAGAAATCGTGATTATTATTGAAGGTTGAAAATTGGGGTTTTCTCCGTAAAGCAGCAGAAGAACCATTCCTCTCTCATAGTGAGCTTGAAATCCCCAAACCCATCCACCTGATTCACAATCCGTTGATCTTTATACGAGCTGAGGATGACCTCTTTCTACTTGATCTTTCTTTTTTGTAAGATCTTGTTCCACCTGCAAACCTACCCAAATCAAAATAGAACCCTAAAAAGCTAATCTCAATAAAGAAAAAGCATGATTAAAACTAATTAGCAAGCAAAAATAAGTAAGAGAAAAAGAGAGCTGTGATAGAATGATTGATTACACAGTGTGGTTTCAATTGGCTGGTGCGAATATACTAACGGGAGTTAACTCGAACTGACAGTTTGACCAAACATGCGATTGACTCTGTTTGACTAACGGGTAAACGTCCCAAACACTAAAACGGACAAATTTAGAACCCAAACTCAAAGAGATACCAAAATCTAGGACCCAAATACTAATTAACTTTTCCAACAATCTTAAGAATAGATTTTCATATGGCTGTTATAATATCTAGTATGGTTTCATTCGAAGTTATGGATCAAGACTGTTTGGAATTGGATGGTATTGATACGAGACCAACTAACAAAGACGCTTCTGAACTACAAGAGGAATGAAAGGAGTGTTTCTCTGCAACAAACAGGTTAGATTGACATTTTTATTTTATCATTCAATTCGATATTGCCATTGCAATTTTGTTAATTGGAAACTTTATAGTTTGCTGATTTTGAGACAAAATGGGTTGAACACAAACGTGTTTGACAAATTGTCTAGGCCAAATCTTTGTGATTTTGAGGAAACACTAGTAACTGGGTGTTGAGTTTAAGATTTCCATTTTAGAAAATCTCCATGAACACATATGGTGTTTTGATATGCCATCGGTAATTAATTTGATTGACATTTTTAAGTGTTACTGCTATACACTGAAGAATGGTAAGGCATGCATGGAATTTTCTTAGTGAAACTTTCTAAGTTCTATTACAGAACTTTATGCGGGTGCCGCTCCATACGTTTGGGGTCTATAATTAAGATGATCTTAGACCGTTCATGGGTCTTGCGCTAATCGTAAGAAAGTATTGATAAGTGCAGTTGTTTCTGATGCGACATGTGTGTA
The DNA here is from genome assembly GCF_003573695.1 of Papaver somniferum. NCBI lineage: Eukaryota > Viridiplantae > Streptophyta > Magnoliopsida > Ranunculales > Papaveraceae > Papaver > Papaver somniferum. The sequence continues at coordinate 151,251,242 of NC_039367.1, read as the reverse complement.
CTTTGTCTAACCTAGTTATACATTTTGTGTACAACTGAACCTAAAATGGTTTTTGTGGTTTTAAGTTCATGTACTGACCATCTATGACCTTAAAGAAATTGAAGTAGGAAATTAAATTAATTTCACTGCCAATTAGATTGGATATGACTTTCCTTGGTGTATACTCAGAAGGAATAGTCCCGTATCCTCATTTGGGGTCATTTGATGGCAAATAAATGGTTGTACTACTAGTAATATTAGTGTTGATTAACAACATTCTTTGAATGGAGTGTTAAAGTTCAAAACCCACTATCGAGATTTTGTGTAAGATGATTAAGTCAGATTAAAAATAGTTCATATCATCTATGGGAGATGATTGCGACAAGACTAGATGTAGTTCATAACATCTGCGGGAGATGATTGCTGCAGTTTTAAAGTAGTTCATATCATCTATTTTGTATTATTGAAAAAAAGTGTGATTGAAACGTATGTAAATGAAGGATACCCTTTTAGTAGTGGGCACCAAAGTGCTTTAGATGGTAATTGTGACTAACTTCACAGTACTTTATCATTCTCCTTGTTGTTTTAGTGTAATTGAAAAATTCAATTAGGCAAGTCAAGAAATGTGGGGTTGAAGATTTATATTATCTGAAACGTTTGAGAAATTAGGAGATAATTATCTTTGATCCAAGTGATAACGTATCGTAATCAGTCGACAAAAAGGGATTGAGAAAATTGTTAATTTACGTACTTCTAACAAGTTGGTTAGAATTACAGTGGTGTGTGTGCACCTTGTAAAATTTGGAGGTTTTCCAATTAAAGGAAAACATGATTATGGTTAAGAATAATTGCTAAGTGCAAACCATATTGAATGTCTTTGTAGAGATACTAAAGTGTTATATCTACAAACTAGAAATGTAATCTCTAGTGAATAGTCTTTGTGACCGCGCGAAATGTTTAAAGTTAAGAAACTAGAGAATACATGTTCTAAGACTGAGTACCTTAGAAATATTAGATCGATAGAGATGGTAACCTCACCTAAATGTCTGGAAACTCCAGCAACTAGGTCCACAGAGTCAAAACAAGTCAATAGTCGCTCTACAATACTATCAAATTGTTTGAGAAATCTGTTGTGACATGATAGTACTTATATGCAGTATGTAAGGATGAGTTATTCATATAATCTTAATGAATTCCATACCATTTGTTGATGTGTATAACTGCAGTACATATCCGATGGATGTTCACCTATTTGAGTTTGGAGTGAGGTCGATTCCAACAGAAACTATGGCGTTGTTTCTGCCTAAACTCATGAAACCAGGAGGGCACAGGACCGAAAAGTGCCAAACCGCAGAACAATAATGGTTTATAAACTAAGTGTGGTTGTTAAAAATCCTCTAATTTAAATAAAAGAAGGACCGGTTCATAGAAATTGTTGTTTCACCATTTTCTTTTATTAATCTATGATTTATGAACCTAAAATTAGTTCATAACCCGAAAAGCACCAATTTTATTGCACAAAGTTTATATCGTTTACAGGAAAATTCATACTGTATTTTGAAATTGTGGGGAATTGTTGGTATTATATATGGCGATATATTTCAAAATACATTGCAGATGGTTATGATTAATAACTACCTTAAAATAGTTATGATACCAACAGGTGTTTGAAGAGATTGATCACATAGAACGGTTAGGGACAAATTACACTATTTGGTGAAAAGAAGTGTTGATTATTTAACACTTAAGTGAACCGGTGCATGAAAGTATACTTGGGTTTCAACCCAAGAGACGCGACTATCCGAATTCTATAAATGCACACAAGTTTCTCACTTGTGAAAGGAGGTCTGGAATCTTTCTGTCAATCTCATTCTCCTCTAATCTTTGTGCAAATACTATTGTATTGACTTGTGTCTATGCTTACAGTACATGTACATTGTGTCAACAGTAAAATAATATCTTATTGTTCACAAGAATCCAGTGTAAGAGAGTGCAGTCTTACTGGATTGAGATCGTTGAATCATGAAGAATAGACGTCATTAAACCGTGTTGCACCATGAGGGGCGAAATCTATTCTTAAGGACAGTGACATGTTCACGCCTCGATCAAGTTTTACTTGCGCTTATAGCATCCATAGCCTCCGTATTTCCAACATTTTTTTCTATCTGGATACCAAAAAATTGGCCGGAAATTATCAACTAGAAAAATCCTGTTCCATCGCTGCCAGCTCGCAATGCAATACCCGAAACATGTAGCAAGGCAAAATCCCACATTGTCAGCTTACAAATATTTGTATGGAGTGAACGGAAGAATAGATCAGTTTCTGTATTAACAGTCATAGTCCAGTGTACTCTGATGGTATGGTGCTTTAATTTAGACATGCACCTTTCAGGGAAATATAAACTCCATTTCCATCTTTAACCAGGAAAGGAAAGTCTTGTTGGATTTGTTTTTGTTTTCTGTTTTCGATCCAAACTCAAAAAGATATATTTATTCATATTAAAACCCAGTGGAAGGATTTAATATGACCATGATCAGCCAAGCACTAGAACACAAACGAGAACAACAAGAAGAAGATCCGAAGATGAACGAGAACGGAACCATGAATGAAAAGTTATTAGTGCCGTATCTGCCAGAAGAAATTATCATGGACATTCATTCAAGGTTACCTCCTAAACTTATCGACATGATGAAATTTAACTTCAATATCATGGTTGTATGTAACATGAAAATGTACTCTATAGATAGTGAATCATTATCATCAAAACCATTACTAGATGGTATGGAGAAGATTCATTGCCCAGACGTTGAATTAGATTACCGTAGGACTAGATTTGTGGGTCGTTGTAATGGCTTGGTTTGCATACACATTGATGATCTGGTCATGTCAACTGATTTTAGCATATGGAATCCATCTACTGGGGACTGCAAACGGCTACCAAATCCACCTGATCAGTTTGAATTTGATTTTTCTTTACATAACTACTTACCACTGATAGGATATGGGTTTGGTTATGACTCGAAGAGTGATGATTACAAGTTTGTATGTATTACAACCGATTCACACTGTAACCTATCAGTAGTTCAGGTCTATTCCCTTGGCTATTATCATCCACACCCGAGATCGAGAGACCCCAGTACGGGGTGTTTTGTAATGGAGCACTTCATTGGCAGTCTTCCTCTTCATCCAAATCCTTAATTGCTTTATGCATGACAGATGAGCTCATTAGAGGAATCTCACCACCAGAAAACTCAAATGTAGAGAAGTTCAATAACAGTGTATCCATTGATGTGGTGGATGGGTGTCTTTCCATGCTTTATAGTAATGAAACCCTTGGTATTGAAGTATGGTTGATGAAAGATTAATGGAAAGAAAGAGTCATGGACAAAAATTTATAGCATTTCAAAACTGACATTGCCACATGATCGAGTGGGATGGGATTTGTGCTTGAGAAGGATCAAGTGTTTAAAAGGTGGAGAGATTCTATTAGAAGTTAGTTACAACGTAGATGGGTCTTGTAGTTGTAAGAAATCTTACAACTACACTCCACTATAACTGATTCATTCTCTAGGTGATCATCATGAATTCTTGTTTTATTAACTAAAGATTAAGAATGTTTACAAGAATGATTCAAGTATTACAACAATTCTACTTGAAATCTTAGCTCACTTTTTCTCTCTTCCTATTTCCTTTCCAAGACTTGTCCTAGAATCCTCCCAGAAACAATGACCTCTCCCCTTTATATAGAATTTTACATAGTGGATGACAGCTAAGAAACTCATTATTTTCGGGATCACTATGCGACACATTCGCTCATATTCTCATAGCGTACCTTCTCGCACAGTTCTTCACACTTTACTCGTGACTTTGATGACATCATCTGGTGCGTCATCTCAACTTTGTTGTGTGCGATGCTGTTCGCTTAAGTTATACTCTTTACTTCGCTTGATTACCAACGTGTGTGATATTTAACTCCTACATTTGCCTCTTCTCATATTTCTTATTCTTCAGAGTGAGCGATATGAGAAATTCTCCTCTTGAAAATCGCACATGCCTATCTTTTTACATTATACTTTGTCGACAGTTATCCGGGTTTCTAGTTCGTCTATACACGTGTCGATTTTCTTCCATTTTATCGGCTTGAAATGTCTTCAACCGGTTACTTCTTTTCATTTTTTTAAGGGTTTTTTCTCAATAATCTCTTCCTTCTTCATCATTTATCTTCTTTCTCTTGTTGCTATTCATCTTCATTTGTTATTACCCATTTCCGCTGCTGTCACTGATTTCTTCTGTTATTGTTCTTCCACCATGAACTCTGAACCAAAGTTTGTTTCCTTTCTTCATGATGACTATTGATTTTAACCATTCTTAATTTTTTTTTATGATCTAATTCCCATACTTTCGCAGGAAAATCTCTTCCATTAGCACTCTTCAAATCATGCAAAAACCCAAGTCTTCTTCAAGTGAAAATAAGGAATCGCAGAATAAGAAACCCAACATTGATAATGAATCTCAAAAAAAGGAATCTCACAAGAGGAAGGCTTCGCATAATAAAGAAGTAAGGAATACCCAATTATCTTAAAACAATATCGTTGCCTCTATTACTTATCTACTTTATTTTCGCAGGCTTCCGACGCTGAGATGGTTGATGGTAAGAAGCAGAAAGTTAAAAACTCTCGCAAACCCATACCACTCTCTCCAAATCTTTGTATTCAAGATTTTAGCGCTATAGATGTTGTTCCTGTATCCACAGTTCAGCCTTCGCATACTAGCCCTCCTATCACTCCGATAATTAGTCAAACTCTTGAAAAAGATGTTTCTGTCACCCATATATCTCCCCAGGTTTCTGAGAAGAATGTTCCTGCTACTCCTTCACCAACAAATCCTCTTATGGATGAGAATGCATATGTTACTTATGACGAACTTTTTAAAGAGTCTCCTGTGAATAAGGAGTTTTCTCTTAGCCAAGTAATAAAAAGCACTACTTCTGTTGCCTCTACGACTCCATCGCATGCAAATCAAGTTTTCTTTTCACCCATTAACTCTAGCTCTCAACCGAACCTTTCTGAAAATAAATTCCCCATTCCAACAAATTTTACTACTCCTTCTTCTGTTTCCTTACTAAATAATTTTCCTTTGAATAAGAAAGCTTTGGATAGTGTAAAACTTGTTGCTCAAACTCTATCTGATGTCATCAACTCTGCCGAATCTTTAACTGATGATCTTTGCAAGATTCGCTCCTGTTCTGCCTTAAGCAAGGTTCTATGTGAATTTCCCGTTGATAAAGCTTCAAAGGATGAGGTCCTTTCTCAAATTGACCCGAGTTTCCATGTTGCTCTAGATGTTCTGGTAATTATCCTTCGCACCTTAACTTTATCTTCTTTAATGATACTTCCAAGTCATACTAACCTCATATTTTCCTTTTTAGGATTCTCATCGTCGTGTGATGCTTGCTGAAAAGCATTTTGAATCTAGCTGTTTTCAGTTGGAACTTTCGTAGAAAAATGTTTCTTTGGAGAAGGAAATACAAAGGCTGAGAGGAGAACTCCAAATTTCAAATTTGGAGGCTGAAAATCTTCGCAGCGAAAATCAAAAACTTAGAGGTATTTAATATTATATTTGAGTCACTTATCATATTCTGTATTCCTTCGCATACGTTCATTTTCGTAAATTTCTTTATGCATTTGTTAAGATTTAAACCGGAAGCGAACGAATGAGAGATACGATTTTCAATTCCTCGCTGAATATACTCAAGCGAATAACGTAAAGTTGTAGTCTCAACTAAACCAATTAGATAATCAATATTAATATTCTCCTGATCAGATTAACAATCTTTCCCATGAAAATAACCAACTCACTCAGAAAATTGAGTTTTTTAGTGATCAAATATCTTATTTTTCTAAATTATCACGCGATGCTGACTTGCTTCATCAAACTTTATCAGAAAGAAGCAATGTTTTCACATCAGTATTCAATTCTTCATGAAATAAATGAAAACCAAACACGAACTCTTCGCGTACTGAAGGAAAAGTACGAGACTTCGCTTAAAGATTTAAGCTCCCGAAATGATAATTTAATTCAGAATAACATAAATCTTTCTGTGAAGAAAAATCAGCTTCAAGAACAATACAGTCAATTGAAGAATTCTTGCGATGTTCTTAAGAAAAAGAACAAACTCTTTCTTCTGAAGAAAAGAAAATTCGATCTCGCCTGAGTGGTTCAGTTGGTGATGGATTTGATAAAGCTATGGAAAGTATGAAGGACAATACCCTTGCCTTTTGTAAATTCTTCCAAGGTAGTCAGCTAGAGTTGACTGCCTTATTATGATTTCTTAGCATTTTTCGCAAAATATTAATTCTTTATTTCTATTTATAATTATTTATTATTCTTTGTAGATTCTGAGAAAAATCGCACCAGTCTGTTTTTGCTCAATTGAATTCTGAATTATCCAAGGTTCGCAAAGAATATGCAAATATGGAATTATCTCGTGGGAACCTTGAGCTCTCTCTCTACGTCTCGAAGCAGAGCACAAAGAAGATTTGCATTTCATAATAATTTTCTAGAGATAAATGCTAGAAATCTCGAAAGAGCATCTATTCGCAAAGGCCACTCTAGTGCCCAATCTGTTATTGATGGTATTCTCTCAAGCAACTCTCTTCCAGCAGTAAAACTCCCCGTATGCAATGTGAATGCGGATGAAGAATATCCTGAGCCAGATAGTGATTTTGACTTTTTAAGCGATGATGAAAAAGATCAAGATGATGAAGAAATTCAGCAAGAAGAAGAGAAATTTGCTAATGAAGCCAGTACTGAAATTGAAAATCTTGGATCCAGTGCTAAAGTCTGAAAAGTATTTTGAATAAGATGCTACTGTTAAGCATTCTTAATTTCTTTCTTTATTTCAACATATTTTGAGCCTTCGCATATTTGTTTGTTGCAAGGAAGATAATACATTCTTATTTTAATTCCCATACTTGCCTCTTATTATGTTCCTTGTAAGAAACAATCGTGCGAATTTATCAGTGGTTTATTTAATTTACTTAGGAGGTCTTATTTTTCCTTCCTATGTAAAGGTCTTATCTTGCCTCATTTTTGTGCGACGAAATCGCAGGAAATCTTTGTATTTTAGTACATCGACCCATTGATATCATCTTATCTTTTTCGCTTGTATTATTTCCTCTTCAGGTTTGTCGCATAAATATCACAAGTCTTAATACTCCCATGAGTAAAAGCCTTGTGATAGTTACGTCTTTAGACACAATTCAGCTTCTTAATGGAACATGCCGTCCTTATCTTCCCCTCTGATTTCCCCTTCAAGGAAGCTTACCTCTATCAGGTTAAGATTATGGCTCTTCCCATCCGGCTTTTCAACAACCAGTTGATTTCGCAATCTCGCATACACTACCTATAGGGTTTATGGAAGCAAGATCGCACCCTAAGTGGGGTATCTTCGGACCGAGTGCATCATAGTCAGGACTTGTCAAGAGTGGCAAGGTACGCTCCAGACGTCCCGGGAACTCATGACTCAACCGTGTACCTCGGTGCCTTGATCAGGTTTCTGCACTCCTTGAAGAGCCTTTTTCACCTTAGGCTCTCAATCTAAGATTTCTATCTTAGACTGAAATTTTAAGGTATCTCTCCCGGATGGGCATTATCGTTTAATTCTCACCCCAAATCTCCACAACTCAAGTTCTGGGGTCGGTGTAGCCTTCCCTCGAGTCATTCCTTCTAGGTCTTTCCGATTGTGACGTGCGATAGGTCTTACTATATTTCCTCTTTCATATGAGCGAACTAGGGTGCACGCCACATTCGGATTCCTAGCCAACCTGATAATAAATATCATTTTTTGTAGCCTTTCTCAAGGTTTTACTTTTCTTTTTTAGAATTTCTTAATTTCCAAGCGAAATATTCGCATTAAAATTATTCGAAATATTAACTTTTTATCCAGGCGAATTTATTCGCAAGTGACTATGGATAATACTTTTTCAAGAACTGCCTATTCCAAGGGAGATCTAATTTTTGACCTGTATTTCGTCCTTCAGGATCCATTAATTCATAGGCTCCCTCTCCAACTATTCTTTTTATTATATAAGGTCCATCCCAACTTTTATTCAAAATTTTACATCTTTTCCTTTTTGATATACTGGAATTTCGCGTAGCACTAATTCGCTTGGTTAAAATTCTCTTATTTTGACCCGCTTGTTATATTCTCGAGCTAGTCTTTTTTGATAACTTTCCACGTGCTGCAAAGCGATTTCTCTTACTTCCTCCAAATCATCCAACTTTGTTAAAATCAAGTCTGCACTTAAATTCTTTTCCCAAGCTTCTCTCTTTGTGGTAGGGATGATCACTTCTGTTGGTAGCACTGCCTCTACTCCATATGTCAGACAGAAGGGCGACATTCCGGTTGCTTCTCTTCTTGTAGTTCTGTAAGCCCATACTACATTATGTACTTGTTCGCACCATCCTTTGTTGTGCCCTTCTAACTTTTTCTTCAGGTTGTCTGCGATTGTTTTGTTTGTAGCTTCTACTTGTCCATTACTCTGAGGATACAAAGGGGTAGATTTGCCACTTTGAATTTTGAACGCATTCAGTAGCATTGTTATATTCTCGCCTTCAAACTGCTTCCCAGTATCAGACTCCAATTGTGCAGGAATGCCAAATCGGCATATAATATTTTCAAAAATGAATGCGAAGATGTCTTTATCGCGTATATGTTGAACTGCTTTTACTTCTTCCCATTTAGTGAAATAATCTTTTGCAACAATTAGGAACCTTTTTTGTCCCGTTCCTGGTATAAATGGTCCAACAATATCTATTCCCCATTTTCCAAAGGGCCACACATCTGTTGATGTATTAATCATAGCCCTAGGTGCATGTATCTTCTTGCCATGACGTTGGCATTCTTCACATCTCCTGGAAACTTGTTTTGCATCTTCATGCATATATGGCCAGTAATAGCCTTGTATTTTTACTTTGTATCCGAGTGATCTTCCTCCACTATGGTTGCCAGCATCGCCATAGTGTAATGCCTTTAGAATTTCGATTCCTTCCTTTCGCGTAAGACATCTGAGCGAAGGTCCAAGGAATGACCTTCTATAAAGAACACCATCCCTTAATTCATAATTTGTCACACGACTTTTTAATTTGTGTGCTTCTAATCTTTTCTTCGGAAATTCCCCTTTCTCTAAATAAGAGTGTATCTCAGTTCTCCAATCTTTCTCGTCGCTCACATTTTCTGCTTGTGTATCGTCTATGATCATCACATCTGTTTGCACTTATTCACCCTTTTCTATAGATGGTAATAATAGTGTTTTTATTTTTATATCCCTTGCGACCGGATCTACTAACATTGATTGTATGAACGCCAATGCATCTGCGAGTCAATTATCTTTTCTCCCTATATGTCTCCAACTTATTTTTGGAATTTGCATTGCTATATCCATAACCAATCTCCTATACTTTTGCAAAAATGGTTCATTAGTACTATATGTGCCTTCTATCTCACGAATTACCAGCTGAGAATCACTAGTTATTCGAGCATCCTCAATCTTCATTTCAATTGCTAATCTTAGTGCGTGAACGACTGCTTCATATTCAGTTTCATTATTTGTGGATGTGAAGTCCAATCTGAATGAGTAATCCATTCTCGCTCCCATTGGTGAAATAAATACAATACCAATCCCATTTCCTTCTCCATTGGAGGATCCATCCACGAAAATCTCCCATCTTTTTGGATTTCGCTGAGCCAATAAATCATTAGGATTTCCATGTTCTTCATCCACCTCCATCATTTCTTCTACATATCCATCTTCTTCTATTGGAAATTCTGCAAGAAACTCTGCGATAACTTGAGATTTTGGTGAAGATAAAATTTTGTAACCAATCTCATAGTTTCCTAATTTTGCATTCCACCTCTCTATTCTTCCTGACCTCTTCGAATTCTTCATTGCATTTTCAATTGGTGCTTTTGTTAATACTTTAATTTTGTGAGCTTGAAAATAGATGCGAAGCTTGAATGATGTATATACCAGTGCGAGAATCAGTTTTTCGATTTTGGAATAATTTTTTTCTGCGGAGTTATATGTTTTTCTTATGTAATATATCAGTTTTTCTACACCTTCCTCTGATCGAACAGTGCTACATTTGATGCATGAGATGTTGATGCTAGATACAATAACAATTCTTCTCCCTGCTTCGCCTTTTTCATAATGGACAAATTTACCAAATAATCTTTTATGATCTGTAATGCTTCGTCGCACTCCTTTGTCCATTTAAATTTGGTTCCCTTCTTTAGTATATTGAAAAAGTGTTTGCATTTGTCCGAAGATCTTGCAATGAATCTTCTCAATGAAGCTATTAATCCATTTAACTTTTGAACATCTTTGACTGTCGCAGGTGGTGGCATATCTCTAATCGCCTTTACCTTCTCCGGATCAACTTGTATTTCCTCCTTGGATATAGTATAGCCTAAAAGTTTTCCTGATGATACACCAACTATACATTTTTCTGGATTTACTTTAATATTGAATGTTCGCACCTGTTCAAATATTGCTCTCAAATCATCAACATAATATTTCGCCTCTTTGCTTTTAATTAGCATATCATCTACATAGACCTCCAATGTTTTATGTATCCATTTTTCGAAAACTTTCTACGCCATTCTTTGATAATTCGCACCAGCATTCTTCAATCCAAACGGCATTTTCGTGTAACAATATAAACCTCCTGGTGCGAAGAAAACGGTGTGTTCCTGATCTTCTTCTGCCAAAGGAATTTGATTATAGCCTTTATACCCATCTAACATTGTGACTCTATCATTCACTGATGCTGATTCCACCATTTGAGGTACATCGGGTAAAGGGAAGCTGTCTTTAGGGCACGCTTTGTTTAGATCTGTAAAATCTATGCAAATCCTAATTCTTTTGTTCTTTTTAGTTACCACTACCATATTTTCTATCCATTCTGGATATTTAGCCTCCCTTATAATTCCTGCATCTAACATCTTTTGTAGTTTTCTATTTTAGGATGATAATCAGTTGCAATTTTCCTTATCCTTTGCTTGAACGGCTTTACATTCTTCTTAATGTCTAATTTATGACATGCGACAGACGGATCTATTCCAGGCATTTCTTCCATACTCCATGCGAAAATATCATTGTATTCTCGCAGAATGCTTATTGTTTTTTCTTCTTCTTCTTTATCCATTTTAGTTCCAATTCTTAATATTTTCGGTTCTTCTTCAATTCCTATATTTATTTCTTTTGATGGTTTTGCTGCGGTAAAATTCGCTTTTGGTTCTCCCATAGGTGTTGGTTCCTGAATTTCTTTACTTCGTCCACCTTCCTCCGCTGGTTCTTCGCCTGGTATTCCTTTTCCTTCTTTCGCTCTTATCATGTATATTCAAAATTCCTCCTCGATCCTTTGTTCTTTTTCTTCTTTTTCCATCGATCCTTTCGTTTTTTGGCTCGTCCTTCATAATTTCGCACATCTATTTGATTACAAGTATTCACAGCCTTAATGTCTCCTCTGATTTCACCTATACCGCTTGGAATTGGAAACCTGATGCATTGATGTAACGTTGACGCTACCGCCTTTAATCCATGTACCCATGGTCTTCCCAACAACATGTTGTATGGTGACTCAATGTCAATCACACATAGTGTTATCTTTGTTTCAACCTCTCCCAGTAATATTCGCGTCACGATTTCTCCCTTTGGATTGTAACTGCTCTATTGAATCCATGAACATTATAGGCTGTAGGTGTCATTTCTGCATCTTTATATCCCATTGCTTTGAATGTGCGATAAAATAATATATCAATGCACTTCCTGTATCTATCAATGTCTTATCAATCGCCCATCCTTCAAATGTCCTCTGGTTTGCAATAATGTTTTCTCGCTCGACGTGACCGTAATTACCAATGGATTGCTCGCTGTAAGTTTTCCTCTGAAATTTCATCTGCGCAAAGGAAATCTTCACCTTTTCCCAATCTTGTAATGGTAATTCTTTCTCTACCGTTTCCACCTTCTTGCCTTCGTAATTTCTTTTAAGAATTCTCCCGGTTATCGTCGCTTGAAAATCTGCCTCAGAAATTGATACTTTAGTTATGTTATTACACTGTATATCTTGCTCTTTCTTGAATTAGTTTGACTCTTGTTGTCTTCATGGATCCCTTATGAATTTCATATCTATTAACAGGAATTAACATCCAGAGCTATTTTCTAGCGCCAAAAATGTAGTTGTAAGAAATCTTACAACTACACTCCACTATAACTGACTCAATCTCTAGGTGATCATCATGAATTCTTGTTTTATTAACTAAAGATTAATAATGTTTACAAGAATGATTCAAGTATTACAACAATTCTACTTGAAACCTAAGCTCACTTTCTCTCTCTTTCTATTTCCTTTCCAAGACTTGTCCTAGAATCCTCCCAGAAACAATGACCTCTCCCCTTTATATAGAATTTTACATAGTGGATGACAGCTAAGAAACCCATTATTTTTGGGATCACTATGCGATACATTCGCTCATATACAATCGCTCATATTCGCATAGCGTACCTTCTCGCACAGTTCTTCACACTTTACTCGTGACTTTGCTGACATCATCTGGTGCTTCATCTCAACTTTGTTGTGTGCGATGTTGTTCGCTTAAGTAATATTCTTTACTTCGCTTGATTACCAACGTGTGCGATATTTAACTCCTACGGGTCTTATCTAAAGGCTTTGGGAAAATGGAAAGGGCTTTTAGACTGATTTTTATTGATCTTCTTCTTCCTTGCCTCGCTGATAAGATATTTGATGTGCTTTCGTGCTATGTACTTCGAAATACCAGAATGCTTCTTGTAACATTGTATTGATTTCGAAACGTCTTCTCTTTTCGGTTCATCCTAATCCTATACAAGATTATACATATAAAGTCATTTGCAAGATATTAGTACTTGCAGGTGTAAACCATGCCAGCACATTTATATGACAGCAAAACATGCACGTCGTAAAAGAATTGCATGAAGACAAAGAATTGTGGAGACCTTATCTAATACGTTGAACATAACAAAATGAGGTGCCCAGAAAGAGAATTGGATGGAGAGTAAAGAATTGATTCAACAAAAAGGATTCAATCAGATTGGTAAGTAAGCGCAAATGAAAAAGAAAAAAGTTAAACTTCAAACTTTCTTACATCGGGCAATTTTTAGTCCATTTTTTAAGTCCCGATACTGGCTTTGCATGTATCGACCTAAGCGTACAAAATCTGTAGCTTAAGGCTTGGGGATCGGATTTGGCTAAAGATCTCTGACGCTGGTCGCCTCCCGCGAAGTGCAGCAAGATTTTTTGAGTTTTGGGCCTCTTGTCAACCAAAACTATCAGGAACTCATCACACAACACCTCGTGACACCAGTATTCTGTTAGAGGTTCCTTATGAAGTGTTTAAAAACTGGAGACGTTCTATTAGAGGTTCGTTACAACATGAACGGGTTTTGCAAAGAGGCTTTAGTTTATATGACCTACGTAACTGGAGGGATTCTATTTTAGTGATAAGGATACTTGGTCTTCATATTCAGTATCATTCCATACTTGTGTAAATTGCTCGGTTTCAGTTTCTTCAGAGTACCAACGCCGGCTAATTACGGTCAAACTTAGTGTTTCCAGTTATGACAAGCTTAACATTGACATATCTATCATATATATTAACTAATTTTCTGTAGTGATGAACTTTTTCTATGAAATCTATTATTACGATCATCCATATCATCTTTGTTTATTTGTGTTATACTGTTTTTGAGCAAACAAACAACTTAATTTCTCCATGATTTGTTTTTGGTCTTCTTGAAAACATTGGATATTGCAAGATAATCCTTGTCCCTGATCTCTGTGTATCAATTCTTTCTCTATGTATACTCATCGAAGGTTTAGGGTGCATGAGTGTTTTTTTAGTTTGAGAAGTTTTTACGTATACTCATCAGATGAATTTCTGTTTTTATTTTTTCTGAGAACAAATTATGTTCTATTGACACTTATGCTTTTATAAAATTGACACTTGTTCATTTTATATTTTATACCGAGTCAGAAGTCATATATCTCTTGTTAGTCTCAGTCCATTTCGATTTAAAAGGAGATGTATACAACAAAGTCAACTCTCCTACTTTAAGGGTTTTTGTTGAAAATTTTGTTAAAAGGATACAAAACCTGGCGTTTTTAGGCGCCACCCCAAAGGATTTAGGGGCCATCAATTTATACCCAGCCAAAGACTCTAGTTAAGGGGTACCCTATATGATATTGAAGTTACATAAATGCCCTTCTGGTAAAACTGTATAAAAACCAAATCAAAAACAATTCTACTCATTTCAACTCTTCTTCTTCTAGTTTCATATTATCTTCCGATTGTGGAAGAAAAAAAAAATTTCCACTCCAAAGTCAAATGGCCCCAGTTAGGTAAGAATCTATCATTTTTGGGGTTTATTTCGCTTTAATTCTACGAATCGAGAAAAAATAATTCTAGGGTTTTCGGTTATTTATCCAGATTCGGGCGATATTCATGCTCCTTTACTTCCGAATGTAGTCGTGTTCTTCATTTCTCAAGAACATCGACAGTATTCGGGAGAAATATTTGATGGTTATCGGCCGAATATTGTTGGTCATATCTTCCTGGATACAAACTGGTAATAATCGGTAGTTTAATGAATTTTTTGGCTCCCGAATATATTTAAGTAGACACACAGTATTCGGAAGTACACTCACTACCGAATATATATATATATATATATATATATATATATATATATATATTGAAAAAATCTCAAAATTTCTGATATAGGAAAAATCCCATTTTGGGGCCAGTATTTATTCGGAAGACAATATAATGTTATATACTTCCGATTATTTCAATTTCAAAATTTGAGAAGTATAAGTTTTTCCCAAATTCTGATTTTTGGGCCATCGTACATTCAGGACTTTACAAAAAAATTATCCTCCGAATATAGCAATTTCAAAACAAACCACGCCTTGGCTCTAGGTGGTTCCAAGGGCCAATATAGAATGTTAGACAGCCCATATTCGGAAGTTTGGGTAACTAATTATACTTCCGATTATTTCAATTTCAAAATTTGAAAAGTATAAGTTTTTCCCAAATTCTGATTTTTGGGCCATCGTACATTCGGGACTTTACAAAACAATTATCCTCCGAATATAGCAAGTTCAAAACAAACCAAGCCTTGGCTCTAGGTGGTTCCAAGGGCCAATATAGAATGTTAGACAGCCCATATTCGGAAGTTTGGGTAACTGATTATACTTCCGATTATTTCAATTTCAAAATTTGAAAAGTATAAGTTTTTCCCAAATTCTGATTTTTGGGCCATCGTACATTCGGACTTTACAAAACAATTATCCTCCGAATATTACAAGTTCAAAACAAACCACGCCATGGCTCTAGGTGGTTCCAAGGGCCAATATATAAGGTTAGACAGCCCATATTTCGAAGTTTGGGTAACTAATTTAACTTCCGATTATTTCAATTTCAAAATTTGAAAAGTATAAGTTTTTCCCAAATTCTGATTTTTGGGCCATCGTACATTCGGGACTTTACAAAAAAATTATCCTCTGAATATTACAAGTTCAAAACAAACCACGCCATGGCTCTAGGTGGTTCCAAGAGCCAATATTTAAGGTTAGACAGCCCATATTCGGAAGTTTGGGTAACTAATTTAACTTCCGATTATTTCAATTTCAAAATTTGAGAAGTATAAGTTTTTCCCAAATTCTGATTTTTGGGACATCGTACATTCGGGACTTTACAAAAAAATTATCCTCCGAATAATATAGTCGTGTTTAGAAATACCAACTTAATCGGTAGATAAGAATTTAAGTTTGCCACCGAATGTCTTATTCGGAGGGAATACGTGTATCGTTAACAACCGATTGTAGTGCACCAATGATACGAAACCTCAACGGCCATATTTTCAAAAATTAGATCCGTTGGACCTCTAATCTTTTTAAGGAGGGTAACCCCTCTCAGTTATTATTGAGTAACAAATCTGAATGAAAAACCTTTTCAATGGCAAGTCCATGATCAATCGACAACATACTTCGAAGATGCAAGCGAACAACTACATCAATTGCAGCAAGGGAAGAAGAAATACAAAAAAGGAATAACCAACCCAAAAAAATTAAACCATCGTTAGTGGCAACGGAGGAGGAGGAAGAGGAAATCAAGGCTAAGAAGCGAGGTTAAGAACAATTCAATCATAGAGAAAGATTAAAACAAGTTGAGGAAGAGACCGAATGGATAAAAAATTATTACATTGTGAAAGATCTACCCAAAGAACAGCAGGACGGTCGTATATTTTGGATTAACGTTTCATTGGGTCCTTTTGTTGGTAAGTACAAGAAGCCACGCCACAATTATGAACCATCCCATGTTTCTTCAAGGGTGCACCATGTTATAAAATTGAGCACCGAGTACAACCGTATTCTTGCTAGGCACAGAGACGACAGGTTTGCGGCACAAGATGCTTATTCCAAGTGGAGAGGAGAGTCGTTTCTACATTTCGAAGCCGCGTTGATTGTTGCATCTCGGACTGGGAAAAAAGAATAACATGTGATGTTTGAGTGCTGTAAATTCAAATTTTTAATATTAATCGGCGGTTTGATAAAATATGGAATTCCCGAATACGATTAATCGTATTGAAGTGTTATAATACTGTTGTTCCGATTACATAGTTTCAAAAAAAAAATTATAATCGTGCCTCGAAAAAAAATGATCAAACATCATCATCATCCGAGGGGATCAATTCGAGTAACTCAGTGGGAAAGTTGTTGTCCATAACACGATCCCAATCAACCATGTTGGACTCATATTGTTTCACCCAATCCTTGCAATGGTTCATCGGGAAGTAATCGTTCACTCAACGGAGGTAACGGACAATCTTTCTTTACTCTTAAACCGATAAAATGCATTTCATTCACAAATGCCATTACGATTCTTCTATCTTTAACCGACTCGTCGCAAGACATTCTTGTGGGTGCAAACGTCATGCTAAGTCCATACATAGGAGGAACAAAGAAATGTACCACGCAATTCAAAACGTCCGCTAGGAGATATCCAAATTTAGGCATTGTCATCCAATACTTGGATCTGATTGTCTTCAATCCCTTTCGACACTTCACACGCGCAACTAAGTCTTTGAACTCTTGTTCTTTGTCGTATCTATCTCCTCGCCTCATCATCTTCATATAAAAACCTTGTCCTTCACTAGTTGTACCGCCATCTTATTTCTTAAATATTGGCATTGGGTGACATCTTCGATTTCCCCCTCTCTAAAGTAACCCATTTGTTCCGTAGCAACGTGAAACCCACAATTTCCATCCCCATCAACCTCGTCGGTCGAAAAAACAAATGGAATGATAAGTGGAGGGAGTTGTTCCAAATACTCTTTGTATATTGTATATGTGGATCGATTTGGTCTTCCATTAAGATCTCTAGGGCAACGAAGAGTACCTTTGTCCTCTTTTATAGTAAGAATTTCCATTGGTTGGGTTTGTTGCGAGGCGTTCATTTGCTCAACAACTTCTTCGACAACATTGGGTTGACTTACTTGAGAAGGCTCTGTAGAGATCTTTGGCCTTACTTGTCGGGTGGTTGGTCCACTTTGATCATTTCTTGGACGACCTCTTTTCTTAGGTTCCGGCTCATCTACAAATTCGGCTTCCGAACACTCGTGCCTAGACAATATTCTTTTATTAGACAAATACTCCTTCAACTCTTTTATTTGGATGGTCCTCGACACTTCGGTGTTCGGCCTACCGGTGTTCTTTTGCTTAATAGGTTCATCAACCTCCCTTAAACAAGGGTGAAGGGCTTCCTCCAAATTATGCATCAATATTTGCTTTTTGGTACCGTTTGATGTAGCGTAACGCTCGGCTATTCGTGCATACAATTCCGACTCGAAGAAAGACGGACCATCAACTACCGGGGTGTTCGGAGTGAAATTTAATTTCTTCCAAAATGGGTGAATATCATCGATTTCAATCACTTCAACATACCTACCCAACTTATGACGACATGGGAGTCCAATACCTATCATATCCTTGCAAACACAAACCGTATTCTCGTCATCATAAGTTTTATATAACTTCAATTGTTTCATCATGCGATTTATTGCCCATCTTGAAACTTTATGAACAACTCCCCTTAGAAGAAATTTTTCCTTAATATGTTCCATCGGGAATTGGTGTACACTAAATTGCATACATTTCCTAATCTTTACGAGATCACGATTGGTGAATTCTTGGATTGCTTCTTGGATCGACACAACTCCATTTTGACTACCAATTAGTATTTTCTTTAGTCGACCATGAGACCCCTCCGCAATGCTTGTCGCCTCGTTCTTGAAGTTACGATATTCATATGTCCATGCAAACACAAACCTCTCCTTAATCGTTAACCATTGTGTTTTACAATACTCAACCGGTTTTGGGTAGTCCGTGCTGTATTCATCCTCAAATTTCTTCAAGTTACATTCGTAAATTTCCTCGGTCATCGACCAAACGATTTTGTCCCATGCTTTCATGAACATTTTCCAAATTATTCCATCCTCCTTCCACTTTTCTTCAAATAGCCTATCCTCTTCCTTACGTTCTTCCAAGGTTAATTTACTAATGCGCTCATCCTCTTCCTTTGACCTCTTGGTACCCTTCCTTGGTCTTTTAGCTTGGAAATGATGATGGCAATTGGTTTTGAGATTGCATTGAATGTGCCACGTACATTGCAAGTTTTGGGCTTCCGGAAACACTACCGCTATTGCATGCATTAAGGCTTGATCGTTATCCGTTACAATAACCCTTGGAAAATTATCACCGTTATAAATGGACCTCAACGTCTCCAACATCCAAATGAAACTCACATTGTTCTCATGATCCATTAAACCCCATGCAATCGTAAACGTGTTTTTGTCCGAAGTATGGCAAGCAATGTTCAACAACGGCATGTTATACTTGTTTGTCTTATAAGTAGCATCTATCAACAAAATTTGATGAAAGCATTGAGCCAATTGGATCATTTCGGGATGTGCCAAGAAAATACGAACCACTATACCATCCTTTTCTTCCCTTCTCAAGGTGTAGCCGTGTAACTCCGCTAACCACTCCGATTGTTGCATGACCGTTCTACCATCCCAATCAGTCCTTTTGATCGTAGCTAGGGCCGACTTAATTGTAGACAAAGAAGACAAGTTGTCGGGATCGTCCGCCTTTATTTTACTTAAGATCGCACTCGCTTTTTGGATCCGCATAGACCTCACCGTCTGCATTTGATGTGGTTTTAACTTGGCAACCATTACATGTCCAATTAAATCCAACGGATCATCATGGTTGTGACAACCGTTATCAACTTTATACATTTTATACTCTTTACCTTTAATACCATCGGGCTTATAGAAGACAATCTTAAATGGGCATCCTATCTTCTTGGTATTGCTTCGGTATTTCCTATTCGTCTTCCGTATGTACTTACTGTTCTTTCCCTCGTGACTCTTTCGCGTCCCACCTCGCTCACAAATCATTTCAAATCGAGTGTCACTAACATGATTATTTTGAACTACCACGCACATGTTATCTTTTGCCTTGTTCATAAGCCATTCCTTTGCCTCCTTCTTACTTCCAAATGTCTAAACGTGCATAAAACAAAACAAATCTAATAAGCATAACCATTTAACATATAAATTTTGAAAAAAAGAAAAAAATAGTAATGAGTATACCAAATCGTTTGCATAGTATAGGGAAGTGTCGGGCCTCAAATAGAAGCCATCAACAAACTCTTCAACGGCCTGCATATGAAAGCAACAAATTATTATACAATAATCAGAGGTTATTAAATAAGTCAAACTTCCGAATATTCTATATTCGGAATCCTATCGGTTACCCAAAACACCCGATCTATGCAAATGAATGTACACAGTTTACTGAGTGAAAAAAAATGATATAATCGGAGGTCATTAAATAAGTCAAACTTCCGAATACTTTATATTCGGAATCCTATCGGTTACCCAAAACACCCGATTTATGCAAATGAATGTACACAGTTTACTGAGTACAAAAAATGATATAATCGGAAGCTAAAATATATAGTAAACCAGCCGAATATAAATAACCGGGAGATAACTTTAATCGATAAACATCCGATTTTCAAGTTTTCGGAAATTTTATTTTGAGGCCACTGTTATATTCGGCAGTCAAATAATGTTAAACTATTACCGATTGTAAAGGATAAGAATACTGAGTTTTGAAATTTTCTGAGGAATTCGTTTTTGGGGCCATTCGGAGGTAAATAACTCTACATAACTACCGAATGTAGATATTTTTGGAAAACCAGTTTGGGGTTTTTCTCATATTCGACAGTAAACTAGTATCTTGGAACTACCAAATATACATATTTGGTACTCAGTGTGTTATATTCGTAAGTTTAATCTAGAAATTATCTACCGAATCTGGGTAGTTCATGGCATTCAATGCATGCAATAATCAGTTTTTCTTGTTTACAAAAGCACACAAACCATGCAAATCGAGTATTTTAGTTTCTTAACACAATACCTGTGTTTTACATGCATCGTCAGCTTCAATATCATGCGATTCTCCATTTTCTTCCATGAAAGGGTCGTCTAGGTTTTCCTCTCCATAAAAGTTTGGATCATTCAACATATACCCCAAATCGTCTTCTCTAAACGGTCGTGAACCCTCAACATTTTGTTCTTCGTCATGAATCTCACCTTCTTCTTCATATCCATCCATTTTTGTAGTGAAAAAAATGGTTTTTCCCTTTTTTCCTTCAACCTCTTCTCTATAACTCTAATAACTCACAAATGCAAAAGAAATGAAAAATGAAACAAAAATCATTCTAATACTGCACCGACCATAATCGGAAGTCTGGGAAATATTTTGGCTTCCGATTGAAATCGGAGGATAACAATGTTATCATATCCTCCAAATATATAAGGGTAATTTCGCCATTACGAATTACGCGAGATAAGGGATGGCTACATTTTTCCTTTGGGTGACCTTTTTTGTTTTATTGTTGGCCCCTAAATCCTTTCGAGTGGCCCCTAAAAACGCGAGGATACAAAAAGTGTATTTTGAATCTTTGATCACATTCTTAGCAAAAAAAAAAAAAAAAAACTTTTATCACATCCATAAACAAACCCGAAAGTAGCACACATGGGAGGAATATTTGCCAAGTCCTCAAACATGAACGGGAACAGGATGGGAACGATGGAAGAGAAGGAAACCATGAATGAGAAGCAGCTAGTTTTAATGCCGCATCTGCCAGAAGAAATTATCATCCAAATCCTTTCGAGGTTATCTCCTAGATATCTCTTAAAATTCAGGTGTGTATCAAAACCTTGGAGTGTCCTATTTAATAACCCTAAACTTGTTGACATGATAAAAAATCACTTCATTATCATGGTTAGATATGGCAAAGATATGTACTCTATAGATAACGAATCATTATCAACATCATCATCATTACTTGATGATATTGACAGCCGTATTGAGAAGATTCATTGCCCAGTCGTTGATAATTACTTTATGATTAATTTTGTGGCTTGTTGTAATGGCTTATTCTGCATACGCACTGCTAAATGCCATGATTAAGTTTATGGAACCCATCTAATGGGGACTACAAACGAATACCAAGTGCACCTGATCAATTTCAAGTTGATAAACATAGCATGTCAACATTGATAGGATGTGGGCTTGGTTATGACTCCGTGAGTGATGATTATAAGTTTGTATGTATCATAAGCAATTTAACCTTGAACCAATCTGAAGCTAAAATATATTCGCTTAGATCGAATTTATGGAAACCAATCCAACAGATCTCTTATGTCTTATCTCCGCAATCACACAAGTATGGAGTGTTTTGTAATGGAGCTCTTCATTGGCTGTCATCATCTTTGCCCAAAGCCTTAATTGCTTTACATATGACAGAAGAGCTTATCAGAGTAATCTCACCACCAGAAAATCCGAATTTCGAGCATATCGGTGACACTGCATGTATCGATGTGTTGGATGGGTGTCTTGGTATGCTTTATTGCAATGTAGACCTTGGTTTTGAAGTATGGTTGATGAAGGATTACGGAAAGAAAGAGTCATGGACTAAATTTTACAGCATTTCGAAACTGGCAATATCACTTGAAATGGGAAGGTTTGGGCGCTTGAGAAGGATCAAGTGTTTAAAAACTGGAGAGATTCTATTAGAGATTTATCACCACAGCATGAATGGGGGTACTAGAGAGGCTTTGGTTCTAAATGATCCAAAGAATGAAACGTCAAAGTTTTTGAAGCACGATAAGGATAAATTGTCTTCAAGTTCATTGTCATTCCATAGTTATGTTAAGAGCTCGGTTTCAGTTTCCACAAAGCACTAATGCCGGCTCTTAATATGACGGATTAAGTTTTCCCAAAACTGATCAACAACTTAACATTCACATCTATTATCTTTGTCCATGAAATTTGTAATGATTTTCCATAACTTCTTTCTTTATTTGTTTTGAAGAATAAAAGTTTCTCCATGAAATTCATTGATCAGCTTTGTTGATACATTCTTGGGACAGGAATAATGATAGTGTATCGATGAAACCATTAATTTGAACCATTTTACTAGAACTGTACTAATACTTGTATCAAGCGGTTGATCAAGAATTACCGACTTTTATTAAGAAACTGACCACAAGTACTCATCCTTGTATATTTGCATCAAAGTATGCATCATTTTTTATTTTCTCCATAACTCTTTATACCCCAATAAACATAAAAGATATGCCAGGCATTAAACTAATTGAACAACTCGTAAAATCAATAAATTTACGGAATGAATGTGGAATCTGTCAAGATTACCGAACTCACTATTCTCAAAAGCTGGATAGACTAAGTGCCCATAATTTTTAAACTAATTACTCATAATTCCTATTGAAGCTTCTAAATCATAATATAATTGATTTAACCTACCATTTTTACTTTGAAATATACACACACAACAAGAAAACGAATTAGTCAACCAAATAAATATTTTAGTTCTGGATAGCTTTTAGTGATTAAGATTTATCTCACAACCCAACCCAGTTAGACAAACAAGTATAATATGCATATGAGTGATTTCTCTCAAATAAAATAATATATATAATAAAATGATGAATTACCACCCTACTAAGATTAATAAGCAATAATACTAAAACGGATGAATTACTTCCCTACTAATGAAATAGATATAATAATATTAAAACGAATGAACAACTGCCCTACTAAAATAATATTGTTGTTAGAGCACTACTCGGTCCAACACGCAAGCGTTGCTATCTCAAGCTTGTTTGTCAAGTTTAGTTGTCAAAACTATAAGTCTTGATTTCTAGTCTACTTATATCTATGTCTCGGATTAGGATAGAATGTATAGTTGAGCTTTAGACTTCACTGGGTTTATCGATTTAAGACGAAGAACTACTAAGGGGATCTTGTGGAACTTCATCAACAAAAGGTATGTGGAGACCTGAACTCACCTATCACTAAGAATTTTATTTCTATTCTATCTCCTATTGAGACAAAAAGTGGTATAGCTATATAGATTTTTTTTATACAAAATTGATATCTTAAGCTGAATTTAACTCGCTTTCATATTTCTCGAAATATGTATTGGTAAGCTTTCGCTTTAACCAAGTTCATCTTTTATTCTTGACGAAAGTCAAAAGATGATCATGTGAAAATTTCCTGGTAACATCTTACATTATTTGTGTGAGACAATCATTTGATGTAGATTCGGAATGTTTCTTATCGATTATTTGATCACTTGAAAATTGCTTTGAAGCTAATAGTTTGTGTGAGACAGCTATTCACGTCTTCCGAGAATGCTTAATTGATTTAAATGGAGTGTAGAAAAATTAACCTTTAATTGGATATAACACAGTATGCGTACTGTTGCAATTACACTCCAATCCCGGGAACCATAGTATGCATACCCGTATGCATACTGGTTTGATAGTTGAAGTCCGAGAACTATAGTATGCATACCCGTATGTGTACCGGCGTAACATTTCAAGTCTGGGAATTCAACTGAGTTTGGTCATGTACGAAATTATGCGTACCCGTTGGCATACTGGCGAACCAATACCAAGTCCGGCTAACTAGGTTTGTGTGCCCGTTTGCATACTTGAGTAGGTTAAGTTCTAAAATTGGTTTATTCATGAACAAATATATTTAAATAATAAGGAACACAATCTTTTGCAAAATGTGGCTATAATGTTCATGAATTAATTCAAGTGAATCAAAACCGTTTTTGCTTCAATTGTGTCATGTATACTTCCATGAGAATATAAATAATTGAACAAATCCATAACTAGTTTCATTGAGTCATTGGAACTAGTTGTGATAACGATGAATAAGGTTGATATGAAAGTGTTCATATGGCTAACTTCGGTTAACTATTGTTGAGCCAACCAAGTGTACACGTTTAGGTACAGTTACCCATATCTAAATGAAGGTACATTTCACATGTTTGTAACAAGCTAAGACGATCTAAAGGTTGAAAGATATTAGCTTGCATCTAATCAAGTTTTCATCTAACGGTAAATATTGAATGCTTGGTTACCAAGGTAATTTGATTGCAAACCCTGATTTGAAGACTATATAAGGGAAAAATCTAACAACTGAGAAACTTAATCCCCACACCTCATGTGTGTTACTAGTTGCAACTAGAGTCGATTCTCCTTTAACCTAGGTTTTTCTTAAAACCATTATAGGTTAACGACTTAAAGACTTTATTGGGATTCTGAAGCCAGGCCCCAACTATTTTCTACGTAGTTGCGTGTTCTGATCTTACTTTTTTCTATCGTTTTAAAGTACTCTCTTCTCTAAGATTTGCTCGAGATTTAAACTCCGATAGGTAAGATAAAAACTAATCAAAAAGCTCATTCTCTTATTATTTGTAATTCTACAATATCTTTTAGCTTCCATATGATTATGATTATTGTGATGAGGTGATTGATATTTCTAAGTTATTCTTCGGGAATATAAGTCAGGATTATCAATTGATTCCTGTTCACTTTGATTTATCAAAAGACGGAACAAAAACTCGTAAGTATTTCTGTGGGAGACAGATTTATCTATTTAATTAATAAACTTTTCTGTGTGAGCCAGATTTTTTATCAAGTCTTCGACTTTGGTTCGTAGAAATTCACGGTTGTGGGTGAACTAAGGGAATCAAGTGCGTAGAGTCGTGCTAGGATTCAGAGGCGCTAATAAATCGACTGTACTTTAATCAGTGGGAGATTGGTTAGGGATCAACTACGTACAATCCAGTCCGAAGTTAATTTGTAGTGTGTTAGAGTCTGTAGCGGCTTAATACAATGTGGTGTTAAAAACTGGACTAGATCCCGGGGTTTTTCTGCATTTTCGGTTTCCTCGTTAACAAAACTTATGTTGTGTGTGTTATTTCTTTTCTGCATTATATTTTTATATAATTGAAATATCACAGGTTGTGCGTAGTTTAATCAATTAAATAATCCAACATTAGGTTATTGATATAAATTGATTGACACTTGAACTTTGGTATTTGGTACCTTTCAAGTTGTTTCTCATATTAATAAGGCTCACAAATTTTTATTTGTTCGATTGCAGATTGATTTGAGAAAACTGATATATAACTCTTGGATATATTTTCCTTGATTGAGTCTGACTTTCTAGTTGATTCTATTGGAATTATACTGGAGTTATTCCATAGATATTTCCTAAACAAAATATTGGGTGTTGTTGTTAAACCCCCGCCTTTTCAATTGGTATCAGAGCAGGCAAACACGTTCGAGACTTCATAAGTCTGTTTTTGTAGCATCATGACTCTATGGATAGTAAGGTCTTTATAAACGCTTTACCATTTATAGATCTACTCAATTCCGAGTGTGTTATAGAAACCATCAATGAGGAATCTCAAAATAAGGAATCTCACAAGAGGAAGGCTTCGCATAATAAAGAAGTAAGGAATACCCAATTATCTTAAAACAATATTGTTGCCTCTATTACTTATCTACTTTATTTTCGCAGGCTTCCGACGCTGAGATGGTTGATGGTAAGAAGCAGAAAGTTAAAAACTCTCGCAAACCCATACCACTCTCTTCAAATCTTTGTATTCTAGATTTTAACGCTATAGATGTTGTTCCTGTATCCACAGTTCAGCCTTCGCATACTAGCCCTCTTATCACTTTGATAATAAGTCAAACTCTTGAAAAAGATGTTTCTGTCACCCATATATCTCCCCAAGTTTCTGAGCATAATGTTCCTCCTACTCCTTCACCAACAAATCCTCTTATGGATGATAATGCATATGTTACTTATGACGAACTTTTTAAAGAGTCTCCTGTGAATAAGGAGTTTTCTCTTAGCCAAGTAATAAAAAGCACTCCTCCTGTTGCCTCTGCGACTCCATCGCATGCAAATCAAGTTTTCTCTTCACCCATTAACTCTAGCTCTCAACCAAACCTTTCTCAAAAGAAATCCCCCATTCCAACAAATTTTACTACTCCTTCTTCTGTTTCCTTACTAAATCTTGCTTCTCAAACTCTATCTGATGTCATCAATTCTGCCCAATCTTTAACTGATGATCTTTGCAAGCTTCGTTCTTGTTCTGCCTTAAGCAAGCTTCTATGTGAATTTCCCGTTGATAAAGCTTCAAGGGATGAGGTCCTTTCTCAAATTGACCCGAGTTTCCATGTTGCTCTAGATGTTCTGGTAATTATCCTTCGCACCTTAACTTTATCTTCTTTAATGATACTTCCAAGTCATACTAACCTCATCTTTTCCTTTTTAGGATTCTCATCGTCGTGTGATGCTTGCTGAAAAGTATTTTGAATCTAGCTGTTCTCAGTTCTAACTTTCGCAGAAAAATGTTTCTTTGGAGAAGGAAATACAAAGGCTGAGAGGAGAACTCCAAATTTCAAATTTTGAGGCTGAAAATCTTCGCAGCAAAAATCGAAAACTTAGAGGTATTTATTATTATATTTGATTCACTTATCGTATTCTGTATTCCTTCACATACGTTCATTTTCGTAAATTTCTTTATGCATTTGTTAAGATTTAAACCGGAAGCGAACGAATGAGAGATACGATTTTCAATTCCTCGCTGAAGATACCCAAACGAATAACGTGAAGTTGCAGTCTCAACTAAACCAATTAGATAATCAATATTCATATTCACCTGATCATATTAACAGTCTTTCCCATAAAAATAACCAACTCATTCAGAAAATTGAGTTTTTTAGTGATCAAGTATCTTATTTTTCTAAATTGTCACGCGATGCTGACTTGCTTCATCAAACTTTATCAGAAGAAAACCATACTCTTTCTAGGGAGAAACTATTTTTTTCGAAGAAAGAAGCAATGTTTTCACACCAGTATTCAATTCTTCATGAAATAAATGAAAACCAAGAACGAACTCTTCGCGTACTGAAGGAAAAGTACGAGACTTCGCTTAAATATTTAAGCTCCCGAAATGAGAAATTAATTCAGAATAACTTAAATCTTTCTGTGAAGAAAAATCAGCTTCAAGAACAATATATTCAATTGAAGAATTCTTGCGATGTTCTTAAGAAAAAGAACGAATCTCTTTCTTCTGAAGAAAAGAAAATTCGATCTCGCCTGAGTGGTTCAGTTGGTGATGGATTTGATAAAGCTATGGAAAGTATGAAGGACAATACCCTTGCCTTTTGTAAATTCTTCCAAGGTAGTCAGCTAGAGTTGACTGCCTTATTACGATTTCTTAGCATTTTTCACACAATATTAATTCTTTATTTCGATTTATAGTTATTTATTATTCTTTGTAGATTTTGAAAAATCGCACCAGTCTGTTGTTTCTCAATTGAATTCTGAATTATCCAAGGTTCGCAAAGAATATGCAAATATGAAATTATCTCGTGGGAACCTTGAGCTCTCTCTCTGCGTCTCGAAGCAGAGCACGAAGAAGATTTGCATTTCAAAAGAATTTTCTAGAGATAAATGCTAGAAATCTCGAAAGAGCAGCTATTCGCAAAGGCCACTCTAGTGCCCAATCTGTTATTGATGGTATTCTCTCAAGCAACTCTCTTCCAGCAGTAAAACTCCCCGTATGCAATGTGAGTGCGGATGAAGAATATCCTGAGCCAGATAGTGATTTTGACTTTTTAAGTGATGATGAAAAAGATCAAGATGATGAAGAAATTCAGCAAGAAGAACAAAAATCTGCTAATGAAGCCAATACTGAGATTGAAAATCTTGGATCCAGTGCTAAAGTCTGAAAAGTATTTTGAATAAGATGCTACTGTTAAGAATTCTTGATTTCCTTTCTTTATTTCAACATATTTTGAGCCTTCGGATATTTGTTTGTTGCAAGGAAGATAATACATTCTTGTTTTAATTCCCATACTTGCCTCTTATTATGTTCCTTGTAAGAAACAATCGTGCGAATTTATCAGTGATTTATTTAATTTACTTAGGAGGTCTTATTTTTCCTTCATATGTAAAGGTCTTATCTTGCCTCATATTTGTGCGACGAAATCACAGTAAGTCTTTGTATTTTAGTACATCGACCCATTGATCTCGTCTTATCTTTTTCGCTTGTATTATTTCCTCTTCAGGTTTGTCGCATAAATATCACAAGTCTTAATACTCACATGAGTAAAAGCCTTGTGATAGTTACGTCTTTTGACACAATTCAGCTCCCTAATGGAGGGTGTCGTCCTTATCTTCCCCTATGATTTCCCCTTCAAGGAAGCTTACCTCTATCGGGTTAAGATTATGTCTCTTCCCATCCGTCTTTTCAACAACCAGTTGATTTCGCAATCTCCCATACACTACCTATAGGGTTTATGGAAGCAAGATCGCACCCTAAGTGGGTTTTCTTCGGACCGAGTGCATCATAGTCAGGACTTGTCAAGAGTGGCAAGGTACGCTCCAGACGTCCCGGGCACTCTTGACTCAACCGTGTACCTCGGTGCCCTGATCGAGTTTCTACACTCCTTGGAGAGCCTTTTTCACCCTAGGCTCTCAATCTAAGATTTCTATCTTAGACTGAAATTTTAAGGTATCTCTCCCGGATGGGCATTATCGTTTAAGTCTCACCCCAAATCTCCACAACTCAAGTTCTGGAGTCGGTGTCGACTTCCATCGAGTCATGCCTTCTAGGTCTTTCCGATTGTGACGTGCGATAGGTCTTACTATATTTCTTCTTGCATATGAGCGAACTAGGGTGCACGCCACATTCGGATTCCTAGCCAACCTGATAATAAATATCATTTTTTGTAGCCTTTATCAAGGTCTTACTTTTCTTTTATTGAATTTCTTAATTTCCAAGAAAAATATTCGCATTACAATTATTCGAAGTATTAACTTTTTATCCATGCGAATTGATTCGCAAGTGACTATGGATAATACTTTTTCAAGAACTGCCTATTCCAAGGGAGATCTAATTTACGACCTGTATTTCGTCCTTCAGGATCCATTAATTCATAGGCTCCCTCTCCAACTATCCTTTTTATTATATAAGGTCCATCCCAGCTTTTCTCCAATTTTCCATCTTTTCCTTTTTGATATACTGGAATTTCGCGTAGCACTAATTCAATTGGTTGAATTTCTCTTATTTTGACCCGCTTGTTATATTCTCGAGCTAGTCTTTTTTGATAATTTTCCATGTGCTGCAAAGAGACTTCTCTTGCTTTCTCCAAATCATATAACTTTGTTAAAATTAAGTATGCACTTAAATTCTTTTCCCAAGCTTCTCTCTTTGTGGTAGGGATGATCACTTCTGTTGGTAGCACTGCCTCCACTCCATATGTCAGACAGAAGGGCGACATTCCGGTTGCTTCTCTTCTTGTAGTTCTGTAAGCCCATACTACATTATGTACTTGTTCGCACCATCCTTTGTTGTTCCCTTCTAACTTTTTCTTCAGGTTGTCTGCGATTGTTTTGTTTGTAGCTTCTACTTGTCCATTACTCTGAGGATACAAAGGGGTAGATTTTCCACTTTGAATTTTGAACGCATTGAGTAGCATTGTTATGTTCTCTCCTTCAAACTGCTTCCTATTATCAGACTCCAATTGTGCAGGAATGCAAAATCGGCATATAATATTTTCAAAAATGAATGTGAAGATGTCTTTATCGCGTATATGTTGAACTGCTTTTACTTCTGCCCATTTAGTGAAATAATCTGTTGCGAAAATTAGGAACCTTTTTTTTCCCGTTCCTAGTATAAATGGTCCAACAATATCTATTCCCCATTTTCCAAAGGGCCACACATTTGTTGATGTATTAATCATATCCATAGGTGCATGTATCTTCTTGCCATGACGTTGACATTCTTCGCATCTCCTGGAAACTTGTTTTGCATCTTCATGCATATATGGCCAGTAATAGCCTTGGATTTTTTACTCTGTATCCGAGTGATCTTCCTCCACTATGGCTGCCAGCATCGCCATAGTGTAATTCCTTTAGAATTTCGATTCCTTCCTTTCGCGTAAGACATCTGAGCGAAGGTCCAAGGAATGACCTTCTATAAAGAACGCCATCCCTTAATTCATAACTTGCCGCACGACTTTTTAATTTGTGTGCTTATAATCTTTTCTTCGGAAATTCCCTTTTCTCTAAATAAGAGTGTATCTCAGTTCTCCAATCTTTCTCGTCGCTCACATTTTTTGCTTGTGTATCGTCTATGATCATCACATCTGTTTGCACTTCTTCACCCTTTTCTATAGATGGTAATAATAGTGTTTGTATTTTTATATCCCTTGCGACCGGATCTACTAACATTGATTGTATGAACACCAATGCATCTGCGAGTCTATTATCTTTTCTCCCTATATGTCTCCAACTTATTTTTGGAATTTGCATTGCTAAATCCATAACCAATCTCCTATACTTTTGCAAAAATGGTTCATTAGTGCTATATGTGCCTTCTATCTGACGAATTACCAGCTGAGAATCACTAGTTATTCGCGCATCCTCAATCTTCATGTCAATTGCTCATCTTAGTGCGTGAACGACTGCTTCATATTCAGTTTCATTATTTGTGGATGCGAAGTCCAATCTGAATGAGTAATCTATTCTCGCTCATGTTGGTGAAATAAATACAATACCAATCCCATTTCCTTCTCCATTGGAGGATCCATCCACCAAAATCTCCCATCTTTTTGGATTTCGTTTAGTCAATAAATCATTAGGATTTCCATGTTCTTCATCCACCTCTATCATTTCTTCTACATATTCATATTCTTCTATTGGAAATTCTGCAAGAAACTCTGCGATAACTTGAGATTTTGATGAAGATAAAATTTCATAACCAATCTCATAGTTTCCTAATTTTGCATTCCACCTCTCTATTCTTCCCGACCTCTTCGAATTCTTCATTGCATTTTCAATTGGTGCTCTTGTTAATACTTTAATTTTGTGAGCTTGAAAATAGATGCGAAGCTTGAATGATGCATATACCAGTGCGAGAATCAGCTTTTCGATTTTGGAATAATTTTTTTCTGCTGAGTTATATGTTTTGCTTATGTAATATATCAGGTTTTCAACACCTTCCTCTGATCGTAACACTACTACATTTAATGCATGAGATGTTGATGCTAGATACAATAACAATTCTTCTCTCCGCTTCGCCTTTTGCATAATGGATAAATTTACCAAATAATCTTTTATGCTATGTAATGCTTCGTCGCACTCCTTTGTCCATTCAAATTTGGTTCCCTTCTTTAGTATATTGAAAAAGTGTTTGCATTTGTCCGAAGATCTTGCAATGAATCAATCCATTTAACTTTTGAACATCTTTCACTGTCGCAGGTGGTGGCATATCTCTAATCGCCTTTACCTTCTCCGGATCAACTTGTATTCCCTCCTTGGATATAATATAGCCTAAAAATTTTCCGATGATACACCAACTATACATTTTTCTGGGTTTTTTTTAATATTTAATGTTCCCACCTGTTCAAGTATTGCTCGCAAATCATCAACATGATCTTTCGCCTCTTTGCTTTTAATTAGCATATCATCTACATAGACCTCCAATGTTTTATGTATCCATTTTTCGAAAACTTTCTGCGCCATTCTTTGATAAGTCGCACCAGCATTCTTCAATCCAAACGGCATTTTCGTGTAACAATATAAACCTCCTGGTGAGAAGAAAGCGGTGTGTTCTTGATCTTCTTCTGCCAAAGGAATTTTATTATAGCCTTTATACCCATCTAACATTGTGACTCTATCATTCCCTGATGCTGATTCCACCATTTGAGGTATATCGGGTAAAGGGAAGTTGTCTTTAGGGCACGCTTTGTTTAGATCTGTAAAATCTATGCAAATCCTAATTCTTTTGTTCTTTTTAGGTACCACTACCATATTTGCTATCCATTCTGGATATTTAGCCTCCCTTATAATTCCTGAATCTAACATCTTTTGTAGTTCTGCTTCTATTTTAGAATGATAATCAGTTGCAATTTTCCTTATCCTTTGCTTGAACGGATTTACATTCTTCTTAATGTCTAATCTATGACATGCGACAGGCGGATCTATTCCAGGCATTTCTTCCATACTCCATGCGAAAATATCATTGTATTCTCACAGAATGCTTATTGTTTTTTCCTCTTCTTCTTTATCCATTTTAGTTCCAATTCTTAATATTTTCGGTTCTTCTTCAATTCCTATATTTATTTCTTTTGATGGTTTTGCTGCGGTAAAATTCGCTTTTGGTTCTCCCATAGGTGTTGGTTCCTGAATTTCTTTACTTCGTCCACCTTTCTCCGCTGGTTCTTCGCCTGGTATTCCTTTTCCTTCTTTCGCTCTTATCATGTATATTCGAAATTCCTCCTCTTTCCTTTGTTCTTTCGCTTTTCTCCATCGATCCTTTCGTTTTTTGGCTCGTCCTTCATAATTTCGCACATCTATTTGATTACAAGTATTCGCAGCCTTAATGTCTCCTCTGATTTCACCTATACCGCTTGGAATTGGAAACCTGATGCATTGATGTAACGTTGACGCTACCGCCTTTAATCCATGTACCCATGGTCTTCCCAACAACGTGTTGTATGGTTTCAACCTCTCCCAGTAATATTCGCGTCATGATTTCTCCCTTTGTATTTGTAACTGCTCTATTGAATCCATGAACATTATAGGATGTAGGTTTTATTTCTGCATCTTTATATCCCATTGCTTTGAATGTGCGATAAAATAATATATCAATTGCACTTCCTGTATCTATCAATGTCTTATCAATCGCCCATCCTTCAAATGTCCTCTGGTTTGCAATAATGTTTTCTCGCTCGACTGTGACCGTAATTACCAATGGATCTGCTCGCTGTAATTTTTCCTCTGAAATTTCATCTGCCGCAAAGGAAATATTCACCTTTTCCCAATCTTGTAATGATAATTCTTTCTCTACCGTTTCCACCTTCTTGCCTTCGTAATTTGTTTTAAGAATTCTCCCGGTTATCGTCTCTTGAAAATCTGCCTCAGAATTTGATACTTTAGTTATGTTATTACACTGTGTATCTTTGCCTCTTTCTGGAATTAGTTTGACTCTTGTTGTCTTCATGGATCCTTATGAATTTCAGATCTATTAACAGGAATTAACATCCAGAGCTATTTTCTAGCGCCAAAAATGTAGATGTAAGAAATCTTACAACTACACTCCACTATAACTGACTCAATCTCTAGGTGATCATCATGAATTCTTGTTTTATTAACTAAAGATTAAGAATGTTTACAAGAATGATTCAAGTATTACAACAATTCTACTTGAAACCTAAGCTCACTTTCTCTCTCTTTCTATTTCCTTTCCAAGACTTGTCCTAGAATCCTCCCAGAAACAATGACCTCTCCCCTTTATATAGAATTTTACATAGTGGATGACAGCTAAGAAACCCATTATTTTTGGGATCACTATGCGATACATTCGCTCATATACAATCGCTCATATTCGCATAGCGTACCTTCTCGCACAGATCTTCACACTTTACTCGTGACTTTGCTGACATCATCTGGTGCGTCATCTCAACTTTGTTGTGTGCAATGTTGTTCGCTTAAGTTATATTCTTTACTTCGCTTGATTACCAACGTGTGCGATATTTAACTCCTACAGGTCTTATCTAAAGGCTTTGGGAAAATGGAAAGGGCTTTTAGACTGATTTTTATTGATCTTCTTCTTCCTTGCCTCGCTGATAAGATATTTGACGTGCTTTCGTGCTATGTACTTTGAAACACCAGAATGCTTCTTGTAACATTGTATTGATTTCGAAACGTCTTCTCTTTTCGGTTCATCCTAATCCTATACAAGATTATACATATAAAGTCATTTGCAAGATATTAGTACTTGCAGGTGTAAACCATGCCGGCACATTTATATGACAGCAAAACATGCACGTCGTAAAAGAATTGCATGAAGACAAAGAATTGTGGAGACCTTGTCTAATACGTTGAACATAACAAAATGAGGTGCCCAGAAAGAGAATTGGATGGAGAGTAAAGAATTAATTCAACAAAAAGGATTCAATCAGATTGGTAAGTAAGCGCAAATGAAAAAGAAAAAAGTTAAACTTCAAACTTTCTTACATCGGGCAATTTTTAGTCCATTTTTTAAGTCCCGATACTGGCTTTGCATGTATCGACCTAAGCGTACAAAATCTGTAGCTTAAGGCTTGGGGCTCGGATTTGGCTAAAGATCTCTTACGCTGGTCGCCTCCGGCGAAGTGCAGCAAGATTTTTTGAGTTTTCGGCCTCTTGTCAACCAAAACTATCAGGAACTCATCACACAACACCTCGTGACACCAGTATTCTGTTAGAGGTTCGTTATGAAGTGTTTAAAAACTGGAGACGTTCTATTAGAGGTTCGTTACAACATGAACGGGTTTTGCAAAGAGGCTTTAGTTTATATGACCTACGGAACTGGAGGGATTCTATTTTAGTGATAAGGATACTTGGTCTTCATATTCAGTATCATTCCATACTTGTGTAAATTGCTCGGTTTCAGTTTCTTCAGAGTACCAACGCCGGCTAATTACGGTCAAACTTAGTGTTTCCAGTTATGACAAGCTTAACATTGACATATCTATCATATATATTAACTCATTTTCTGTAGTGATGAACTTTTTCTATGAAATCTATTATTACGATCATCCATATCATCTTTGTTTATTTGTGTTATACTGTTTTTGAGCAAACAAACAACTTAATTTCTCCATGATTTGTTTTTGGTCTTCTTGAAAACATTGGATATTGCAAGATAATCCTTGTCCCTGATCTCTGTGTATCAATTCTTTCTCTATGTATACTCATCGAAGGTTTAGGGTGCATGAGTGTTTTTTTAGTTTGAGAAGTTTTTACGTATACTCATCAGATGAATTTCTGTTTTTATTTTTTCTGAGAACAAATTATGTTCTATTGACACTTATGCTTTTATAAAATTGACACTTGTTCATTTTATATTTTATACCGAGTCAGAAGTCATATATCTCTTGTTAGTCTCTGTCCATTTCGATTTAAAAGGAGATGTATACAACCAAGTCAACTCTCCTACTTTAAGGGTTTTTGTTGAAAATTTTGTTAAAAGGATACAAAAAGTGTATTTTGAATCTTTGATCACATTCTTAGCAAAAAAAAAAAAAAAAACTTTTATCACATCCATAAACAAACCCGAAAGTAGCACACATGGGAGGAATATTTGCCAAGTCCTCAAACATGAACGGGAACAGGATGGGAACGATGGAAGAAAAGGATACCATGTATGAGAAGCAGCTAGTTTTAATGCCGCATCTGCCAGAAGAAATTATCATCCAAATCCTTTCGAGGTTATCTCCTAGATATCTCTTAAAATTCAGGTGTGTATCAAAACCTTGGAGTGTCCTATTTAATAACCCTAAACTTGTTGACATGATAAAAAATCACTTCATTATCATGGTTAGATATGGCAAAGATATGTACTCTATAGATAACGAATCATTATCAACATCATCATCATTACTTGATGATATTGACAGCCGGATTGAGAAGATTCATTGCCCAGTCGTTGATAATTACTTTATGATTAATTTTGTGGCTTGTTGTAATGGCTTGTTCTGCATACGCACTGCTAAATGCCATGATTTCAGTTTATGGAACCCATCTAATGGGGACTACAAACGAATACCAAGTGCACCTGATCAATTTCAAGTTGATAAACATAGCATGTCAACATTGATAGGATGTGGGCTTGGTTATGACTCCGAGAGTGATGATTATAAGTTTGTATGTATCATAAGCAATTTAACCTTGAACCAATCTGAAGCTAAAATATATTCGCTTAGATCGAATTTATGGAAACCAATCCAACAGATCTCTTATGTCTTATCTCCGCAAACACACAAGTATGGAGTGTTTTGTAATGGAGCTCTTCATTGGCTGTCATCATCTTCGCCCACAGCCTTAATTGCTTTACATATGACAGATGAGCTTATCAGAGTAATCTCACCACCAGAAAATCCGAATTTCGAGCATATCGGTGACACTGCATGTATCGATGTGTTGGATGGGTGTCTTGGTATGCTTTACTGCAATGTAGACCTTGGTTTTGAAGTATGGTTGATGAAGGATTACGGAAAGAAAGAGTCATGGACTAAATTTTACAGCATTTCGAAACTGGCAATATCACTTGAAATGGGAAGGTTTGGGCGCTTGAGAAGGATCAAGTGTTTAAAAACTGGAGAGATTCTATTAGAGATTTATCACCACAGCATAATTGGGGGTACTAGAGAGGCTTTGGTTCTATATGATCCAAAGAATGAAACGTCAAAGTTTTTGAAGCACGATAAGGATAAATGGTCTTCAAGTTCATTGTCATTCCATAGTTATGTTAAGAGCTCGGTTTCAGTTTCCACAAAGCACTAATGCCGGCTCTTAATATGACTGATTAAGTTTTCCCAAAACTGATCAACAACTTAACATTCACATCTATTATCTTTGTCCATGAAATTTGTAATGATTTTCCATAACTTCTTTCTTTATTTGTTTTGAAGAATAAAAGTTTCTCCATGAAATTCATTGATCAGCTTTGTTGATACATTCTTGGGACAGGAATAATGATAGTGTATCGATGAAACCATTAATTTGAATCATTTTACTAGAAATGTACTAATACTTGTATCAAGCGGTTGATCAAGAATTACCGACTTTTATTAAGAAACTGACCACAAGTACTCATCCTTGTATATTTGCATCAAAGTATGCATCATTTTTTATTTTTTCCATAACTCTTCATACCCTAATAAACTTAAAAGATTTGTCAAGCTTTAAGCTAATTGAACAACTCATAAAATCAATAAATTTACGAAATGAATGTGGAATCTGTCAAGATTACCGAACTCACTATTCTCAAAAGCTGGATAGACTAAGTGTCCATAATTTTTAAACTAATTACTCGTAATTCCTATTGAAGCTTCTAAATCATAATATAATTGATTTAACCTACCATTTTTACTTTGAAATATACACACACAACAAGAAAACGAATTAGTCAACCAAATAAATATTTTAGTTCTGGATAGCTTTTAGTGATTAAGATTCATCTCACAACCCAACCCAGTTAGACAAACAAGTATAATATCCACATGAGTGATTTCCCTCAAATAAAATAATATATATAATAAAATGATGAATTACCACCCTACTAAGATAACATTCAAACGGATTAGTTACCGCCCTACTATATTAATAAGCAATAATATTAAAACGGATGAATTACTTCCCTACTAATGAAATAGATATAATAATATTAAAACGAATGAACAAATGTCCTACTAAAATAATATTGTTGTTAGAGCACTACTCGGTCCAACACGCAAGCGTTGCTATCTCAAACTTGTTTGTCAAGTTTAGTTGTCAAAACTATAAGTCTTGATTTCTAGTCTACTTATATCTAAGTCTCGGATTAGGATAGAATGTATAGTTGAGCTTTAGACTTCACTGGGTTTATCGATTTAAGACGAAGAACTACTAAGGGGATCTTGTGGAACTTCATCAAAAAAAGGTATCACTAAGAAGTCTATTTCTACTCTATCTCCTATTGAGACAAAAAGTGGTATAGCTATATAGATTTTTTTTATACAAAATTGATATTTTAAGCTGAATTTAACTCGCTTTCATATTTCTCGAAATATGTATTGTTAAGCTTTCACTTTAACCAAGTTCATCTTTTATTCTTGACGAAAGTCAAAAGATGATCATGTGAAAATTGCCTGGTAACATCTTACATTATTTGTGTGAGACAATCATTTGATGTAGATTCGGAATGTTTCTTATTGATTATTTGATCATTTGAAAATTGCTTTGAAGCTA
The DNA here is from genome assembly GCF_003573695.1 of Papaver somniferum. Lineage (NCBI taxonomy): Eukaryota > Viridiplantae > Streptophyta > Magnoliopsida > Ranunculales > Papaveraceae > Papaver > Papaver somniferum. Next base: position 151,212,904 of record NC_039367.1, on the reverse strand, counting down.
ATAGTTTTTGTGACACAGCTATTCACGTCTTCCAAGAATGCTTCATTGATTTAAATGGAGTACAGAAAAATTAACCTTTGATTGGATATAGCACAGTATGTGTACTGTTGCAATTACACTCCAAGCCCGGGAACCATAGTTTGCATACCCGTATGCATACTGGTTTGATAGTTGAAGTCCGAGAACTGTAGTATGCATACCCGTATGTGTACCGGCGTAACAGTTCTAGTCTGGGAATTCAACTGAGTTTGGTCATGTACGAAAGTATGCGTACCCATTGGCATACTGGCGAACCAATACCAAGTCCGGCTAACTAGGTTTGTGTGCCCGTTTGCATACTTGAGTAGGTTAAGTTCTAAAATTGGTTTATTCATGAACAAATATATTTAAATAATAAGGAACACAATCTTTTGCAAAATGTGGCTATAATGTTCATGAATTAGTTCAAGTGAATCAAAACCGTTTTTGCTTCAATTGTGTCATGTATACTTCCATGAGAATATAAACAATTGAACAACTTCATAACTAGTTTCACTGAGTCATTGGAACTAGTTGTGATAACGATGAATAAGGTTGATATGAAAGTGTTCATATGGCTAACTTCAGTTAACTATTGTTGAGCCAACCAAGTGTACACGTTTAGGTACAGTTACCTATATCTAAATGAAGGTACATCTCACATGTTTGTAACAAGCTAAGACGATCTAAAGGTTGAAAGATATTAGCTTGCATCTAATCAAGTTTTCATCTAACGGTAAATATTGAATGCTTGGTTACCAAGGTAACTTTGATTGCAAACCCTGATTTGAAGACTATATAAGGGAAAAATCTAGCAACTTAGAAACTCAATCCCCACACCTCATGTGTGTTAATAGTTGCAACTAAATTCGATTCTCCTTTAACCTAGGTTTTTCTTAAAACCATTATAGGTTAACGACTTAAAGGCTTTATTGGGATTCTGAAGCTAGGCCGCAACTATTTTCTACGTAGTTGCGTGTTCTGATCTTACTTTGTTCTATCATTTTAAAGTACTATCTTCTCTAAGATTTGCTCGAGATTTAATCTCCGATAGGTAAGATAAAAACTAATCACAAAGCTCTTTATCTGATTATTTGTAATTCTACAATATCTTTTAGCTTCCATATGATTATGATTATTGTGATGAGGTGATTGATATTTCTAAGGTATTCTTCGGGAATATAAGTCTGGATTATCAATTGATTCCTATTCACTTTGATTTATCAAAAGACGGAACAAAAACTCGTAAGTATTTCTGTGGGAGACAGATTTATCTATTTAATTAATAGACTTTTCTGTGTGAGCCAGATTTTTTATCAAGTCTTCGACTTTAGTTCGTAGAAAATCACGGTTGTGGGTGAGATCATCTAAGGGAATTAAGTGCGTAGAGTCGTGCTAGGATTCGGAGGCGCTAGGAAATCGAATGTACTTTAATCAGTGGGAGATTGGTGAGGGATCAACTACGTACATTCCAGTCCGAAGTAGTCTGTAGCGGCTTAATACAGTGTGGTGTTAAAAACTGGACTAGATCCCGGGGTTTTTCTGCATTTTCGGTTTCCTCGTTAACAAAACTTATGGTGTGTGTGTTATTTCTTTTCTGCATTATATTTCTATATAATTGAAATATCACAGGTTGTCGTAATTTAATCAATTAAATAATCCAACCTTAGGTTGTTGATATAAATTGATTGACACTTGAACTTTGGTATTTGGTACCTTTCAAGTTGTTTCTCATATTAATAAGGCTCACAAATTTTTATTTGTTCGATTGCAGATTGATTTGAGAAATTGATATATAACTCTTGGATATATTTTCCTTGATTGAGTCTGACTGTCTAGTTGATTCTATTGGAATTATACTGGAGTTAGTCCATAGATATTTCCTAAACAAAATATTGGGTGTTGTTGTTAAACCCCCGCCTTTTCAATTGGTATTAGAGCAGGCAAACACGTTCGAGACTTCATAAGTCTGTTTTTATAGCATCATGACTCTATGGATAGTTAGGTCTTTATAAACGCTTTACCATATATAGATCTACTCAACTCCGAGTGTGTTACAGAAACCATCGATGAGGAATCTCAAAATAAGGAATCTCACAAGAGGAAGGCTTCGCATAATAAAGAAGTAAGGAATACCCAATTATCTTAAAACAATATTGTTGCCTCTATTACTTATCTACTTTATTTTCGCAGGCTTCCGACGCTGAGATGGTTGATGGTAAGAAGCAGAAAGTTAAAAACTCTCGCAAACCCATACCACTCTCTTCAAATCTTTGTATTCTAGATTTTAGCGCTATAGATGTTGTTCCTGTATCCACAGTTCAGCCTTCGCATACTAGCCCTCCTATCACTCCGATAATAAATCAAACTCTTGAAAAAGATGTTTCTGTCACCCATATATCTCCCCAGGTTTTTGAGCATAATGTTCCTGCTACTCCTTCACCAACAAATCCTCTTATGGATGAGAATGCATATGTTACTTATGACGAACTTTTTAAAGAGTCTCCTGTGAATAAGGAGTTTTCTCTTAGCCAAGTAATAAAAAGCACTCCTCATGTTGCCTCTGCGACTTCATCGCATGCAAATCAAGTTTTCTCTTCACCCATTAACTATAGCTCTCAACCGAACCTTTCTCAAAATAAATCCCCCATTCCAACAAATTTTACTACTCCTTCTTCTGTTTCCTTACTAAATTCTTTTTCTTTGAATAAGAAAGCTTTGGATAGTGTAAAACTTGCTGCTCAAACTCTATCTGATGTCATGAACTCTGCCCAATCTTTACCTGATGATCTTTGCAAGTTTCGCTCCTGTTCTGCCTTAAGCAAGCTTCTGTGTGAATTTCCCGTTGATAAAGCTTCAAGGGATGAGGTCCTTTCTCAAATTGACCCGAGTTTCCATGTTTCTCTAGATGTTCTGGTAATTATCCTTCGCACCTTAACTTTATCTTCTTTAATGATACTTCCAAGTCATACTAACCTCATCTTTTCCTTTTTAGGATTCTCATCGTCGTGTGATGCTTGCTTAAAAACATTTTGAATCTAGCTGTTCTCAGTTGGAACTTTCGCAGAAAAATGTTTCTTTGGAGAAGGAAATACAAAGGCTGAGAGGAGAACTCCAAATTTCAAATTTTGAGGCTGAAAATCTTCGCAGCGAAAATAAAAAACTTAGAGGTATTTATTACTATATTTGAGTCACTTATCGTATTCTTTATTCCTTCACATACGTTCATTTTCGTAAATTTCTTTATGCATTTGTTAAGATTTAAACCGGAAGCGAACGAATGAGAGATACGATTTTCAATTCCTCGCTGAAGATACTCAAGCGAATAACGTGAATTTGCAGTCTCAACTAAACCAATTAGATAATCAATATTCATATTCACCTGATCAGATTAACAGTCTTTCCCATGAAAATAACCAACTCACTCAGAAAATTGAGTTTTATAGTGATCAAGTATCTTATTTTTCTAAATTGTCAAGCGATGCTGACTTGCTTCATCAAACTTTATCATAAGAAAACCATACTCTTCCTAGAGAGAAACTATCTTTTTCGAAGAAAGAAGCAATGTTTTCACATCAGTATTCAATTCTTCATGAAATAAATGAAAACCAAGCACGAACTCTTCGCGCACTGAAGGAAAAGTACGAGACTTCGCTTAAATATTAAGCTCCCGAAATGAGAAATTAATTCAGAATAACATAAATCTTTCTGTGAAGAAAAATCATCTTCAAGAACAATACAGTCAATTGAAGAATTCTTGCGATGTTCTTAAGAAAAAGAACAAATCTCTTTCTTCTGAAGAAAATAAAATTCGATCTCGCCTAAGTGGTTCAGTTGGTGATGTTAGACTCTCAATCTAAGATTTCTATCTTAGACTGAAATTTTAAGGTATCTCTCCCGGATGGGCATTATCGTTTAATTCTCTCCCCAAATCTCCAAAACTCAAGTTCTGGGGTCGGTGTAGCCTTCCCTCGAGTCATGCCTTCTAGGTCTTTCCGATTGTGACGTGCGATAGGTCTTACTATATTTCCTCTTGCATATGAGCGAACTAGGGTGCACGCCACATTCGGATTCCTAGCCAACCTGATAATAAATATCATTTTTTGTAGCCTTTATCAAGGTCTTACTTTTCTTTTATAGAATTTCTTAATTTCCAAGAAAAATATTCGCATTGCAATTATTCGAAATATTAACTTTTTATCCATGCGAATTGATTCCCAAGTGACTATGGATAATACTTTTTCAAGAACTGCCTATTCCAAGGGAGATCTAATTTACAACCTGTGTTTCGTCCTTCAGGATCCATTAATTCATAGGCTCCCTCTCCAACTATCCTTTTTATTATATAAGGTCCATCCTAGCTTTTCTCCAATTTTCCATCCTTTCCTTTTTGATATACTGGAATTTCGCGTAGCACTAATTCAATTGGTTGAATTTCTCTTATTTTGACCCGCTTGTTATGTTCTCGAGCTATTCTTTTTTGATAATTTTCCATGTGCTGCAAAGCGACTTCTCTTACTTCCTCCGAATCATCCAACTTTGTTAAAATTAAGTCTGCACTTAAATTCTTTTCCCAAGCTTCTCTCTTTGTGGTAGGGATGATCACTTCTGTTGGTAGCACTGCCTCTACTCCATATGTCAGACAGAAGGGCGACATTCCGGTTGCTTCTCTTCTGGTAGTTCTGTAATCCCATACTACATTATGTACTTGTCCGAACCATCCTTTGTTGTTCCCTTCTAACTTTTTCTTCAGGTTGTCTGCGATTTTTTTGTTTGTAGCTTCTACTTGTCCATCACTCTGAGGATACAAAGGGGTAGATTTGCCACTTTGAATTTTGAACGCATTGAGTAGCATTGTTATGTTCTCTCCTTCAAACTGCTTCCTATTATCAGACTCCAATTGTGCAGGAATGCAAAATCGGCATATAATATTTTCAAAAATGAATGTGAAGATGTCTTTATCGCGTATATGTTGAACTGCTTTTACTTCTGCCCATTTAGTGAAATAATCTGTTGGGAAAATTAGGAACCTTTTTTGTCCCGTCCCTAGTATAAATGGTCCAACAATATCTATTCCCCATTTTCCAAAGGGCCACACATTTGTTGATGTATTAATCATAGCCCTAGGTGCATGTATCTTCTTTCCATGACGTTGACATTCTTGGCATCTCCTGGAAACTTGTTTTGCATCTTCATGCTTATATGGCCAGTAATAGCCTTGTATTTTTACTCTGTATCCGAGTGATCTTCCTCCACTATGGTTTCCAGCATCGCTATAGTGTAATGCCTTTAGAATTTCGATTCCTTCCTTTCGCGTAAGACATCTGAGAGAAGGTCCAAGGAATGACCTTCTATAAAGAACACCATCCCTTAATTCATAATTTGTAGCACGACTTTTTAATTTGTGTGCTTCTAATCTTTTCTTCGGAAATTCCCCTCTCTCTAAATAAGAGTGTATCTCAGTTCTCCAATCTTTCTCGTCGCTCACATTTTTTGCTTGTGTATCGTCTATGATCATCACATCTGTTTGCACTTCTTCACCCTTTTCTATAGATGGTAATAATAGTGTTTGTATTTCTATATCCCTTGCGACCGGATCTACTAACATTGATTGTATGAACACCAATGCATCTGAGAGTCTATTATCTTTTCTACCTATATGTCTCCAACTTATTTTTGGAATTTGGATTGCTAAATCCATAACCAATCTCCTATACTTTTGCAAAAATGGTTCATTAGTACTATATGTTCCTTCTATCTGACGAATTACCAGCTGAGAATCACTAGTTATTCGCGCATCCTCAATCTTCATTTCAATTGCTAATCTTAGTGCGTGAACGACTGCTTCATATTCAGTTTCATTATTTGTGGATGCGAAGTCCAATCTGAATGAGTAATCCATTCTCCCTCCCGTTGGTGAAATAAATACAATACCAATCCCATTTCCTTCTCCATTGGAGGATCCATCCACCAAAATCTCCCATCTTTTTGGATTTCGCTCAGTCAATAAATCATTAGGATTTCCATGTTCTTCATCCACCTCCATCATTTCTTCTACATATTCATCTTCTTCTATTGGAAATTCTGCAAGAAACTCTGCGATAACTTGAGATTTTGGTGAAGATTAAATTTCATAACCAATCTCATAGTTTCCTAATTTTGCATTCCACCTCTCTATTCTTCCCGACCTCTTGGAATTCTTTACTGCATTTTCAATTGGTGCTCTTGTTAATACTTTAATTTTGTGATCTTGAAAATAGATGCGAAGCTTGAATGATGCATATACCAGTGCGAGAATCATCTTTTTCGATTTTGGAATAATTTTTTTCTGCTGAGTTATATGTTTTGCTTATGTAATATATCAGTTTTTCAACACCTTCCTCTGATCGTAACACTACTACATTTAGTGCATGAGATGTTGATGCTAGATACAATAACAATCTTCTCTCCGCTTCGCCTTTTGCATAATGGATAAATTTACCAAATAATCCTTTATGCTTTGTAATGCTTCGTCGCACTCCTTTGTCCATCAAATTTTGTTGCCTTCTTTAGTATATTGAAAAAGTGTTTGCATTTGTCCGAAGATATTGCAATGAATCTTCCCAATGATGCTATCAATCCATTTAAGTTTTGAACATCTTTGACTGTCGCAGGTGGTGGCATATCTCTAATCGCCTTTACCTTCTCCGGATCAACTTGTATTCCCTCCTTGAATATAATATAGCCTAAAAATTTTCCTGATGATACACCAACTATACATTTTTCTGGGTTTACTTTAACATTGAATGTTCCCACCTGTTCAAATATTGCTCGCAAATCATCAACATGATCTTTCGCCTCTTTGCTTTTAATTAGCATATCATCTACATAGACCTCCAATGTTTTATGTATCCATTTTTCGAAAACTTTCTGCGTCATTCTTTGATAAGTCGCACCAGCATTCTTCAATCCAAACGGCATTTTCGTGTAACAATATAAACCTCTTGGTGCGAAGAAAGCGGTGTGTTCTTGATCTTCTTCTGCTAAAGGAATTTTATTATAGCCTTTATACCCATCTAACATTGTGACTCTATCATTCCCTGATGCTGATTCCACCATTTGAGGTATATCGGGTAAAGGGAAGCTGTCTTTAGGGCACGCTTTGTTTAGATCTGCAAAATCTATGAAAATCCTAATTCTTTTGTTCTTTTTAGTTACCACTACCATATTTTTTATCCATTCTGGATATTTAGCCTCCCTTATAATTCCTGCATCTAACATCTTTTGTAGTTCTGCTTCTATTTTAGAATGATAATCAGTTGCAATTTTCCTTATCCTTTGTTTGAACGGATTTACATTCTTCTTAATGTATAATCTATGACATGCGACAGACGGATATATTCCAGGCATTTCTTCCATACTCCATGCGGAAATATCATTGTATTCTCGCAGAATGCTTATTGTTTTTTCCTCTTCTTCTTTATCCATTTTAGTTCCAATTCTTAATATTTTCGGTTCTTCTTCAATTCCTATATTATTTATTTTGTTGGTTTTGTTGCGGTAAAATTCGCTTTTGGTTCTCCCATAGGTGTTAGTTCCTTAATTTCTTTACTTCGTCCACCTTCCTCCGCTGGTTCTTCGCTTGGTATTCCTTTTCCTTCTTTCGCTCTTATCATGTATATATTCGAAATTCCTCCTCTTTCCTTTGTTCTTTCGCTTTTTTCCATCGATCCTTTCGTTTTTTGGCTCGTCCTTCATAATTTCGCACATCTATTTGATTACAAGTATTCGCAGCCTTAATGTCTCCTCTGATTTCACCTATACCACATGGAATTGGAAACCTGATGCATTGATGTAACGTTGACGCTACCGCCTTTAATCCATGTACCCATGGTCTTCCCAACAACATGTTGTATGGTGACTCAATGTCAATCACACATAGTGTTATCTTTGTTTCAAACTCACCAGATGATGTCAATCACACATAGTGTAACTGCTCTATTGAATCCATGAACATTATAGGCTGCAGGTGTCATTTCTGCATCTTTATATCCCATTGCTTTGAATGTGCGATAAAATAATATATCAATTGCACTTCCTGTATCTATCAATGTCTTATCAATAGCCCATCCTTCAAATGTCCTCTGGTTTGCAATAATGTTTTCTCGCTCGACTGTGACCGTAATTACCAATGGATCTGCTCGCTGTAAGTTTTCCTCTGAAATTTCATCTGCCGCAAAGGAAATCTTCACCTTTTCCCAATCTTGTAATGGTAATTATTTCTCTACCGTTTCCACCTTCTTGCCTTCGTAATTTCTTTTAAGAATTCTCCCGGTTATCGTCGCTTGAAAATCTACCAAGAATTAACATCCAGAGCTATTTTCTAGCGCCAAATATGTAGTTGTAATAAATCTTACAACTACACTCCACTATAACTGACTCAATCTCTAGGTGATCATCATGAATTCTTGTTTTATTAACTAAAGATTAAGAATGTTTACAAGAATGATTCAAGTATTACAACAATTCTACTTGAAACCTAAGCTCACTTTCTCTCTCTTTCTATTTCCTTTCCAAGACTTGTCCTAGAATCCTCCCAGAAACAATGACCTCTCCCCTTTATATAGAATTTTACATAGTGGATGACAGCTAAGAAACCCATTATTTTTTGGATCACTATGCGATACATTCGCTCATATACAATCGCTCATATTCGCATAGCGTACCTTCTCGCACAGTTCTTCACACTTTACTCGTGACTTTGCTGACATCATCTGGTGCGTCATCTCAACTTTGTTGTGTGCAATGTTGTTCGCTTAAGTTATATTCTTTACTTCGCTTGATTACCAACGTGTGCGATATTTAACTCCTACAGGTCTTATCTAAAGGCTTTGGGAAAATGGAAAGGGCTTTTAGACTGATTTTTATTGATCTTCTTCTTCCTTGCCTCGCTGATAAGATATTTGACGTGCTTTCGTGCTATGTACTTTGAAACACCAGAATGCTTCTTGTAACATTGTATTGATTTCGAAACGTCTTCTCTTTTCGGTTCATCCTAATCCTATACAAGATTATACATGTAAAGTCATTTGCAAGATATTAGTACTTGCAGGTGTAAACCATGCCGGCACATTTATAGGACAGCAAAACATGCACGTCGTAAAAGAATTGCATGAAGACAAAGAATTGTGGAGACCTTGTCTAATACGTTGAACATAACAAAATGAGGTGCCCAGAAAGAGAATTGGATGGAGAGTAAAGAATTAATTCAACAAAAGGATTCAATCAGATTGGTAAGTAAGCGCAAATGAAAAAGAAAAAAGTTAAACTTCAAACTTTCTTACATCGGGCAATTTTTAGTCCATTTTTTAAGTCCCGATACTGGCTTTGCATGTATCGACCTAAGCGTACAAAATCTGTAGCTTAAGGCTTGGGGCTCGGATTTGGCTAAAGATCTCTGACGCTGGTCGCCTCCGGCGAAGTGCAGCAAGATTTTTGAGTTTTCGGCCTCTTGTCAACCAAAACTATCAGGAACTCATCACACAACACCTCGTGACACCAGTATTCTGTTAGAGGTTCGTTACGAAGTGTTTAAAAACTGGAGACGTTCTATTAGAGGTTCGTTACAACATGAACGGGTTTTGCAAAGAGGCTTTAGTTTATATGACCTACGGAACTGGAGGGATTCTATTTTAGTGATAAGGATACTTGGTCTTCATATTCAGTATCATTCCATACTTGTGTAAGTTGCTCGGTTTCAGTTTCTTCAGAGTACCAACGCCGGCTAATTACGGTCAAACTTAGTGTTTCCAGTTATGACAAGCTTAACATTGACATATCTATCATATATATTAACTAATTTTCTGTAGTGATGAACTTTTTCTATGAAATCTATTATTACGATCATCCATATCATCTTTGTTTATTTGTGTTATACTGTTTTTGAGCAAACAAACAACTTAATTTCTCCATGATTTGTTTTTGGTCTTCTTGAAAACATTGGATATTGCAAGATAATCCTTGTCCCTGATTTCTGTGTATCAATTCTTTCTCTATGTATACTCATCGAAGGTTTAGGGTGCATGAGTGTTTTTTTAGTTTGAGAAGTTTTTACGTATACTCATCAGATGAATTTCTGTTTTTATTTTTTCTGAGAACAAATTATGTTCTATTGACACTTATGCTTTTATAAAATTGACACTTGTTCATTTTATATTTTATACCGAGTCAGAAGTCATATATCTCTTGTTAGTCTCAGTCCATTTCGATTTAAAAGGAGATGTATACAACCAAGTCAACTCTCCTACTTTAAGGGTTTTTGTTGAAAATTTTGTTAAAAGGATACAAAAAGTGTATTTTGTTAAAACGGATGAATTACTTCCCTACTAATGAAATAGATATAATAATATTAAAACGAATGAACAAATGTCCTACTAAAATAATATTGTTGTTAGAGCACTACTCGGTCCAACACGCAAGCGTTGCTATCTCAAGCTTGTTTGTCAAGTTTAGTTGTCAAAACTATAAGTCTTGATTTCTAGTCTACTTATATCTATGTCTCGGATTAGGATAGAATGTATAGTTGAGCTTTAGACTTCACTGGGTTTATCGATTTAAGACGAAGAACTACTAAGGGGATCTTGTGGAACTTCATCAACAAAAGGTATGTGGAGACCTGAACTCACCTATCACTAAGAAGTCTATTTCTACTCTATCTCCTATTGAGACAAAAAGTGGTATAGCTATATAGATTTTTTTTATACAAAATTGATATTTTAAGCTGAATTTAACTCGCTTTCATATTTCTCGAAATATGTATTGTTAAGCTTTCACTTTAACCAAGTTCATCTTTTATTCTTGACGAAAGTCAAAAGATCATGTGAAAATTGCCTGGTAACATCTTACATTATTTGTGTGAGACAATCATTTGATATAGATTCGGAATGTTTCTTATTGATTATTTGATCATTTGAAAATTGCTTTGAAGCTAATAGTTTTTGTGACACAGCTATTCACATCTTCCAAGAATGCTTCATTGATTTAAATGGAGTACAAAAAAATTAACCTTTGATTGGATATAGCACAGTATGTGTACTGTTGCAATTACACTCCAAGCCTGGGAACCATAGTATGCATACCCGTATGCATACTGGTTTGATAGTTGAAGTCCGAGAACTGTAGTATGCATACCCGTATGTGTACCGGCGTAATAGTTCAAGTCTGGGAATTCAACTGAGTTTGGTCATGTACGAAAGTATGCGTACCCATTGGCATACTGGCGAACCAATACCAAGTCCGGCTAACTAGGTTTGTGTGCCCGTTTGCATACTTGAGTAGATTAAGTTCTAAAATTGGTTTATTCATGAACAAATATATTTAAATAATAAGGAACACCAATCTTTTGCAAAATGTGGCTATAATGTTCATGAATTAGTTCAAGTGAATCAAAACTGTTTTTGCTTCAATTGTGTCATGTATACTTCCATGAGAATAAAACAATTGGACAACTTCATAACTAGTTTCACTGAGTTATTGGAACTAGTTGTGATAACGATGAATAAGGTTGATATGAAAGTGTTCATATGGCTAACTTCAGTTAACTATTGTTGAGCCAACCAAGTGTACACGTTTAGGTACAGTTACCTATATCTAAATGAAGGTACATTTCACATGTTTGTAACAAGCTAAGACGATCTAAAGGTTGAAAGATATTAGCTTGCATCTAATCAAGTTTTCATCTAACGGTAAATATTGAATGCTTGGTTACCAAGGTAACTTTGATTGCAAACCCTGATTTGAAGACTATATAAGGGAAAAATCTAGCAACTTAGAAACTTAATCCCCACACCTCATGTGTGTTAATAGTTGCAACTAGATTCGATTCTCCTTTAACCTAGGTTTTTCTTAAAACCATTATAGGTTAACGACTTAAAGGCTTGGGATTCTGAAGCTAGGCCGCAACTATTTTCTACGTAGTTGCGTGTTCTGATCTTACTTTGTTCTATCATTTTAAAGTACTATCTTCTCTAAGATTTGCTCGAGATTTAAATCTGATAGGTAAGATAAAAACTAATCACAAAGCTCTTTATCTGATTATTTGTAATTCTACGATATCTTTTAGCTTCCATATGATTATGATTATTGTGATGAGGTGATTGATATTTCTAAGGTATTCTTCGGGAATATAAGTCTGGATTATCAATTAATTCCTGTTCACTTTGATTTATCAAAAGACGGAACAAAAACTCGTAAGTATTTCTGTGGGAGACAGATTTATCTATTTAATTAATAGACTTTTCTGTGTGAGCCAGATTTTTTATCAAGTCTTCGACTTTAGTTCGTAGAAAATCACGGTTGTGGGTGAGATCATCTAAGGGAATTAAGTGCGTAGAGTCGTGCTAGGATTCGGAGGCGCTAGGAAATCGAATGTACTTTAATCAGTGGGAGATTGGTGAGGGATCAACTACGTACATTCCAGTCCGAAGTAGTCTGTAGCGGCTTAATACAGTGTGGTGTTAAAAACTGGACTAGATCCCGGGGTTTTTCTGCATTTTCGGTTTCCTCGTTAACAAAACTTATGGTGTGTGTGTTATTTCTTTTCTGCATTATATTTTTATATAATTGAAATATCACAGGTTGTCGTAGTTTAATCAATTAAATAATCCAACCTTAGGTTGTTGATATAAATTGATTGACACTTGAACTTTGGTATTTGGTACCTTTCAAGTTGTTTCTCATATTAATAAGGCTCACAGATTTTTATTTGTTCGATTGCAGATTGATTTGAGAAACTGATATATAACTCTTGGATATATTTTCCTTGATTGAGTCTGACTGTCTAGTTGATTCTATTGGAATTATACTGGAGTTAGTCCATAGATATTTCCTAAACAAAATATTGGGTGTTGTTGTTAAACCCCCGCCTTTTCAATTGGTATTAGAGCAGGCAAACACGTTCGAGACTTCATAAGTCTGTTTTTGTAGCATCATGACTCAATGGATAGTTAGGTCTTTATAAACGCTTTACCATATAAAGATCTACTCAACTCCGAGTGTGTTATAGAAACCATCGATGAGGAATCTCAAAATAAGGAATCTCACAAGAGGAAGGCTTCGCATAATAAAGAAGTAAGGAATACCCAATTATCTTAAAACAATATCGGTTCCTCTATTACTTATCTACTTTATTTTCGAAGGCTTCCGACGCTGAGATGGTTGATGGTAAGAAGCAGAAAGTTAAAAACTCTCGCAAACCCATACCACTCTCTTCAAATCTTTGTATTCTAGATTTTAGCGCTATAGATGTTGTTCCTGTATCCACAGTTCAGCCTTCGCATACTAGCCCTCCTATCACTCCGATAATAAATCAAACTCTTGAAAAAGATGTTTTCTGTCACCCATATCTCCCCATGTTTCTGAGTATAATGTACCTGCTACTCCTTCACCAACAAATCCTCTTATGGATGAGAATGCATATGTTACTTATGACGAACTTTTTAAAGAGTCTCATGTGAATAAGGAGTTTTCTCTTAGCCAAGTAATAAAAAGCACTCCTCATGTTGCCTCTGCGACTTCATCGCATGCAAATCAAGTTTTCTCTTCACCCATTAACTATAGCTCTCAACCGAACCTTTCTCAAAAGAAATCCCCCATTCCAAAAAATTTTACTACTCCTTCTTCTGTTTCCTTACAAAGTTTTTTTCTTTGAATAAGAAAGCTCTGGATAGTGTAAAACTTGCTGCTCAAACTCTATCCGATGTCATCAACTCTGCCCAATCTTTAACAGATGATCTTTGCAAGCTTCGCTCCTGTTCTGCCTTAAGCAAGCTTCTATGTGAATTTCCCGTTGATAAAGCTTCAAGGGATGAGGTCCTTTCTCAAATTGACCCGAGTTTCCATGTTTCTCTAGATGTTCTGGTAATTATCCTTCGCACCTTAACTTTATCTTCTTTAATGATACTTCCAAGTCATACTAACCTCATCTTTTCCTTTTTAGGATTCTCATCGTCGTGTGATTCTTGCTGAAAAACATTTTGAATCTAGCTGTTCTCTGTTGGAACTTTCGCAGAAAAATGTTTCTTTGGAGAAGGAAATACAAAGGCTGAGAGGAGAACTCCAAATTTCAAATTTTGAGGCTGAAAATCTTCGCAGCGAAAATAAAAAACTTAGAGGTATTTATTACTATATTTGAGTCACTTATCGTATTCTGTATTCCTTCACATACGTTCATTTTCGTAAATTTCTTTATGCATTTGTTAAGATTTAAACCGGAAGCTAACGAATGAGAGATAGATTTTCAATTCCTCGCTGAAGATACTCAAGCGAATAACGTGAATTTGCAGTCTCAACTAAACCAATTAGATAATCAATATTCATATTCACCTGATCAGATTAACAGTCTTTCCCATGAAAATAACCAACTCACTCAGAAAATTGAGTTTTTTAGTGATCAAGTATCTTATTTTTCTAAATTGTCACGCGATGCTGACTTGCTTCATCAAACTTTATCAGAAGAAAACCATACTCTTTCTAGGGAGAAACTATCTTTTTCGAAGAAAGAAGCAATGTTTTCACATCAGTATTCAATTCTTCATGAAATAAATGAAAAACAAGCAGGAACTCTTCGCGTACTGAAGGAAAAGTACGAGACTTCGCTTAAATATTTAAGCTCCTGAAATGAGAAATTAATTCAGAATAACATAAATCTTTCTGTGAAGAAAAATCAGCTTCAAGAACAATACAGTCAATTGAAGAATTCTTGCGATGTTCTTAAGAAAAAGAACAAATCTCTTTCTTCTGAAGAAAATAAAATTCGATCTCGCCTAAGTGGTTCAGTTGGTGATGTTAGACTCTCAATCTAAGATTTCTATCTTAGACTGAAATTTTAAGGTATCTCTCCCGGATGGGCATTATCGTTTAATTCTCTCCCCAAATCTCCAAACTCAAGTTCTGGGGTCGGTGTAGCCTTCCCTCGAGTCATGCCTTCTAGGTCTTTCCGATTGTGACGTGCGATAGGTCTTACTATATTTCCTCTTGCATATGAGCGAACTAGGGTGCACGCCACATTCGGATTCCTAGCCAACCTGATAATAAATATCATTTTTTGTAGCCTTTATCAAGGTCTTACTTTTCTTTTATAGAATTTCTTAATTTCCAAGAAAAATTCGCATTGCAATTATTCGAAATATTAACTTTTTATCCATGCGAATTGATTCCAAGTGACTATGGATAATACTTTTTCAAGAACTGCCTATTCCAAGGGAGATCTAATTTACAACCTGTGTTTCGTCCTTCAGGATCCATTAATTCATAGGCTCCCTCTCCAACTATCCTTTTTATTATATAAGGTCCATCCTAGCTTTTCTCCAATTTTCCATCCTTTCCTTTTTGATATACTGGAATTTCGCGTAGCACTAATTCAATTGGTTGAATTCTCTTATTTTGACCCGCTTGTTATGTTCTCGAGCTATCTTTTTGATAATTTTCCATGTGCTGCAAAGCGACTTCTCTTACTTCCTCCAATCATCCAACTTTGTTAAAATTAAGCACTTAAATTCTTTTCCCAAGCTTCTCTCTTTGTGGTAGGGATGATCACTTCTGTTGGTAGCACTGCCTCTACTCCATATGTCAGACAGAAGGGCGACATTCCGGTTGCTTCTCTTCTGTAGTTCTGTAATCCCATACTACATTATGTACTTGTCCGACCATCCTTTGTTGTTCCCTTCTAACTTTTTCTTCAGGTTGTCTGCGATTTTTTGTTTGTAGCTTCTACTTGTCCATTACTCTGAGGATACAAAGGGGTAGATTTGCCACTTTGAATTTTGAACGCATTGAGTAGCATTGTTATGTTCTCTCCTTCAAACTGCTTCCCATTATCAGACTCCAATTGTGCAGGAATGCAAATCGGCATATAATATTTTCAAAAATGAATGTGAAGATGTCTTTATCGCGTATATGTTGAACTGCTTTTACTTCTGCCCATTTAGTGAAATAATCTGTTGGAAATTAGGAACCTTTTTTGTCCCGTCCTAGTATAAATGGTCCAACAATATCTATTCCCCATTTTCCAAAGGGCCACACATTTGTTGATGTATTAATCATAGCCCTAGGTGCATGTATCTTCTTTCCATGACGTTGACATTCTTGCATCTCCTGGAAACTTGTTTTGCATCTTCATGCATATATGGCCAGTAATAGCCTTGTATTTTTACTCTGTATCCGAGTGATCTTCCTCCACTATGGTTTCCAGCATCGCTAGTGTAATGCCTTTAGAATTTCGATTCCTTCCTTTCGCGTAAGACATCTGAGCGAAGGTCCAAGGAATGACCTTCTATAAAGAACACCATCCCTTAATTCATAATTTGTCACGACTTTTTAATTTGTGTGCTTCTAATCTTTTCTTCGGAAATTCCCCTCTCTAAATAAGAGTGTATCTCAGTTCTCCAATCTTTCTCGTCGCTCACATTTTTTGCTTGTGTATCGTCTATGATCATCACATCTGTTTGCACTTCTTCACCCTTTTCTATAGATGGTAATAATAGTGTTTGTATTTTTATCCCTTGCGACCGGATCTACTAACATTGATGTATGAACACCAATGCATCTGAGTCTATTATCTTTTCTCCTATATGTCTCCAACTTATTTTTGGAATTTGCATTGCTAAATCCATAACCAATCTCCTATACTTTTGCAAAAATGGTTCATTAGTACTATATGTGCCTTCTATCTGACGAATTACCAGCTGAGAATCACTAGTTATTCGCGCATCCTCAATCTTCATTTCAATTGCTAATCTTAGTGCGTGAACGACTGCTTCATATTCAGTTTCATTATTTGTGGATGCGAAGTCCAATCTGAATGAGTAATCCATTCTCCTCCCGTTGGTGAAATAATACAATACCAATCCCATTTCCTTCTCCATTGGAGGATCCATCCACCAAAATCTCCCATCTTTTGGATTTCGCTCAGTCAATAAATCATTAGGATTTCCATGTTCTTCATCCACCTCCATCATTTCTTCTACATATTCATCTTCTTCTATTGGAAATTCTGCAAGAAACTCTGCGATAACTTGAGATTTTGGTGAAGATAAAATTTCATAACCAATCTCATAGTTTCCTAATTTGCATTCCACCTCTCTATTCTTCCTGACCTCTTGAATTCTTCATGCATTTTCAATTGGTGCTCTTGTTAATACTTTAATTTTGTGAGCTTGAAAATAGATGCGAAGCTTGAATGATGCATATACCAGTGCGAGAATCATCTTTTCGATTTTGAATAATTTTTTTCTGAGTTATATGTTTTGCTTATGTAATATATCAGTTTTTCACACCTTCCTCTGATCGTAACACTACTACATTAATGCATGAGATGTTGATGCTAGATACAATAACAATTCTTCTCCCGCTTCGCCTTTTGCATAATGGATAAATTTACCAAATAATCTTTATGCTTTGTAATGCTTCGTCGCACTCCTTTGTCCATTCAAATTTGGTTCCTTCTTTAGTATATTGAAAAAGTGTTTGCATTTGTCCGAAGATCTTGCAATGAATCTTCCCAATGATGCTATCAATCCATTTAACTTTTGAACATCTTTGACTGTCGCAGGTGGTGGCATATCTCTAATCGCCTTACCTTCTCCGGATCAACTTGTATTCCCTCCTTGGATATATAGCCTAAAATTTTCCTGATGATACACCAACTATACATTTTTCTGGGTTTACTTTAACATTGAATGTTCCACCTGTTCAAATATTGCTCGCAAATCATCAACATGATCTTTCGCCTCTTTGCTTTTAATTAGCATATCATCTACATAGACCTCCAATGTTTTATGTATCCATTTTTCGAAACTTTCTGCGTCATTCTTTGATAAGTCGCACCGCATTCTTCAATCCAAACGGCATTTTCGTGTAACAATATAAACCTCTGGTGCGAAGAAAGCGGTGTGTTCTTGATCTTCTTCTGCCAAAGGAATTTATTATAGCCTTTATACCCATCTAACATTGTGACTCTATCATTCCCTGATGCTGATTCCACCATTTGAGGTATATCGGGTAAAGGGAAGCTGTCTTTAGGGCACGCTTTGTTTAGATCTGTAAAATCTATGCAAATCCTAATTCTTTGTTCTTTTTAGTACCACTACCATATTTTATCCATTCTGGATATTTAGCCTCCCTTATAATTCCTGCATCTAACATCTTTTGTAGTTCTGCTTCTATTTTAGATGATAATCAGTTGCAATTTTCCTTATCCTTTGTTGAACGGATTTACATTCTTCTTAATGTATAATTATGACATGCGACAGACGGATCTATTCCAGGCATTTCTTCCATACTCCATGCGAAATATCATTGTATTCTCGCAGAATGCTTATTGTTTTTTCCTCTTCTTCTTTATCCATTTTAGTTCCAATTCTTAATATTTTCGGTTCTTCTTCAATTCCTATATTTATTTTTTTGTTGGTTTGTGCGGTAAAATTCGCTTTTGGTTCTCCCATAGGTGTTGTTCCTTAATTTCTTTACTTCGTCCACCTTCCTCCGCTGGTTCTTCGCTGGTATTCCTTTTCCTTCTTTCGCTCTTATCATGTATATTCGAAATTCCTCCTCTTTCCTTTGTTCTTTCGCTTTTTCCATCGATCCTTTCGTTTTTTGGCTCGTCCTTCATAATTTCGCACATCTATTTGATTACAAGTATTCGCAGCCTTAATGTCTCCTCTGATTTCACCTATACCTGGAATTGGAAACCTGATGCATTGATGTAACGTTGACGCTACCGCCTTTAATCCATGTACCCATGGTCTTCCCAACAACATGTTGTATGGTGACTCAATGTCAATCACACATAGTGTTATCTTTGTTTCAAACTCACCAGATATGTCAATCACCATAGTGTAACTGCTCTATTGAATCCATGAACATTATAGGCTGCAGGTGTCATTTCTGCATCTTTATATCCCATTGCTTTGAATGTGCGATAAAATAATATATCAATTGCACTTCCTGTATCTATCAATGTCTTATCAATAGCCCATCCTTCAAATGTCCTCTGGTTTGCAATAATGTTTTCTCGCTCGACTGTGACCGTAATTACCAATGGATCTGCTCGCTGTAAGTTTTCCTCTGAAATTTCATCTGCCGCAAAGGAAATCTTCACCTTTTCCCAATCTTGTAATGGTAATTATTTCTCTACCGTTTCCACCTTCTTGCCTTCGTAATTTCTTTTAAGAATTCTCCCGGTTATCGTCGCTTGAAAATCTACCAAGAATTAACATCCAGAGCTATTTTCTAGCGCCAAATATGTAGTTGTAATAAATCTTACAACTACACTCCACTATAACTGACTCAATCTCTAGGTGATCATCATGAATTCTTGTTTTATTAACTAAAGATTAAGAATGTTTACAAGAATGATTCAAGTATTACAACAATTCTACTTGAAACCTAAGCTCACTTTCTCTCTCTTTCTATTTCCTTTCCAAGACTTGTCCTAGAATCCTCCCAGAAACAATGACCTCTCCCCTTTATATAGAATTTTACATAGTGGATGACAGCTAAGAAACCCATTATTTTTTGGATCACTATGCGATACATTCGCTCATATACAATCGCTCATATTCGCATAGCGTACCTTCTCGCACAGTTCTTCACACTTTACTCGTGACTTTGCTGACATCATCTGGTGCGTCATCTCAACTTTGTTGTGTGCAATGTTGTTCGCTTAAGTTATATTCTTTACTTCGCTTGATTACCAACGTGTGCGATATTTAACTCCTACAGGTCTTATCTAAAGGCTTTGGGAAAATGGAAAGGGCTTTTAGACTGATTTTTATTGATCTTCTTCTTCCTTGCCTCGCTGATAAGATATTTGACGTGCTTTCGTGCTATGTACTTTGAAACACCAGAATGCTTCTTGTAACATTGTATTGATTTCGAAACGTCTTCTCTTTTCGGTTCATCCTAATCCTATACAAGATTATACATGTAAAGTCATTTGCAAGATATTAGTACTTGCAGGTGTAAACCATGCCGGCACATTTATAGGACAGCAAAACATGCACGTCGTAAAAGAATTGCATGAAGACAAAGAATTGTGGAGACCTTGTCTAATACGTTGAACATAACAAAATGAGGTGCCCAGAAAGAGAATTGGATGGAGAGTAAAGAATTAATTCAACAAAAAGGATTCAATCAGATTGGTAAGTAAGCGCAAATGAAAAAGAAAAAAGTTAAACTTCAAACTTTCTTACATCGGGCAATTTTTAGTCCATTTTTTAAGTCCCGATACTGGCTTTGCATGTATCGACCTAAGCGTACAAAATCTGTAGCTTAAGGCTTGGGGCTCGGATTTGGCTAAAGATCTCTGACGCTGGTCGCCTCCGGCGAAGTGCAGCAAGATTTTTTGAGTTTTCGGCCTCTTGTCAACCAAAACTATCAGGAACTCATCACACAACACCTCGTGACACCAGTATTCTGTTAGAGGTTCGTTACGAAGTGTTTAAAAACTGGAGACGTTCTATTAGAGGTTCGTTACAACATGAACGGGTTTTGCAAAGAGGCTTTAGTTTATATGACCTACGGAACTGGAGGGATTCTATTTTAGTGATAAGGATACTTGGTCTTCATATTCAGTATCATTCCATACTTGTGTAAGTTGCTCGGTTTCAGTTTCTTCAGAGTACCAACGCCGGCTAATTACGGTCAAACTTAGTGTTTCCAGTTATGACAAGCTTAACATTGACATATCTATCATATATATTAACTAATTTTCTGTAGTGATGAACTTTTTCTATGAAATCTATTATTACGATCATCCATATCATCTTTGTTTATTTGTGTTATACTGTTTTTGAGCAAACAAACAACTTAATTTCTCCATGATTTGTTTTTGGTCTTCTTGAAAACATTGGATATTGCAAGATAATCCTTGTCCCTGATTTCTGTGTATCAATTCTTTCTCTATGTATACTCATCGAAGGTTTAGGGTGCATGAGTGTTTTTTTAGTTTGAGAAGTTTTTACGTATACTCATCAGATGAATTTCTGTTTTTATTTTTTCTGAGAACAAATTATGTTCTATTGACACTTATGCTTTTATAAAATTGACACTTGTTCATTTTATATTTTATACCGAGTCAGAAGTCATATATCTCTTGTTAGTCTCAGTCCATTTCGATTTAAAAGGAGATGTATACAACCAAGTCAACTCTCCTACTTTAAGGGTTTTTGTTGAAAATTTTGTTAAAAGGATACAAAAAGTGTATTTTGTTAAAACGGATGAATTACTTCCCTACTAATGAAATAGATATAATAATATTAAAACGAATGAACAAATGTCCTACTAAAATAATATTGTTGTTAGAGCACTACTCGGTCCAACACGCAAGCGTTGCTATCTCAAGCTTGTTTGTCAAGTTTAGTTGTCAAAACTATAAGTCTTGATTTCTAGTCTACTTATATCTATGTCTCGGATTAGGATAGAATGTATAGTTGAGCTTTAGACTTCACTGGGTTTATCGATTTAAGACGAAGAACTACTAAGGGGATCTTGTGGAACTTCATCAACAAAAGGTATGTGGAGACCTGAACTCACCTATCACTAAGAAGTCTATTTCTACTCTATCTCCTATTGAGACAAAAAGTGGTATAGCTATATAGATTTTTTTTATACAAAATTGATATTTTAAGCTGAATTTAACTCGCTTTCATATTTCTCGAAATATGTATTGTTAAGCTTTCACTTTAACCAAGTTCATCTTTTATTCTTGACGAAAGTCAAAAGATGATCATGTGAAAATTGCCTGGTAACATCTTACATTATTTGTGTGAGACAATCATTTGATATAGATTCGGAATGTTTCTTATTGATTATTTGATCATTTGAAAATTGCTTTGAAGCTAATAGTTTTTGTGACACAGCTATTCACATCTTCCAAGAATGCTTCATTGATTTAAATGGAGTACAAAAAAATTAACCTTTGATTGGATATAGCACAGTATGTGTACTGTTGCAATTACACTCCAAGCCTGGGAACCATAGTATGCATACCCGTATGCATACTGGTTTGATAGTTGAAGTCCGAGAACTGTAGTATGCATACCCGTATGTGTACCGGCGTAATAGTTCAAGTCTGGGAATTCAACTGAGTTTGGTCATGTACGAAAGTATGCGTACCCATTGGCATACTGGCGAACCAATACCAAGTCCGGCTAACTAGGTTTGTGTGCCCGTTTGCATACTTGAGTAGATTAAGTTCTAAAATTGGTTTATTCATGAACAAATATATTTAAATAATAAGGAACACAATCTTTTGCAAAATGTGGCTATAATGTTCATGAATTAGTTCAAGTGAATCAAAACTGTTTTTGCTTCAATTGTGTCATGTATACTTCCATGAGAATATAAACAATTGGACAACTTCATAACTAGTTTCACTGAGTTATTGGAACTAGTTGTGATAACGATGAATAAGGTTGATATGAAAGTGTTCATATGGCTAACTTCAGTTAACTATTGTTGAGCCAACCAAGTGTACACGTTTAGGTACAGTTACCTATATCTAAATGAAGGTACATTTCACATGTTTGTAACAAGCTAAGACGATCTAAAGGTTGAAAGATATTAGCTTGCATCTAATCAAGTTTTCATCTAACGGTAAATATTGAATGCTTGGTTACCAAGGTAACTTTGATTGCAAACCCTGATTTGAAGACTATATAAGGGAAAAATCTAGCAACTTAGAAACTTAATCCCCACACCTCATGTGTGTTAATAGTTGCAACTAGATTCGATTCTCCTTTAACCTAGGTTTTTCTTAAAACCATTATAGGTTAACGACTTAAAGGCTTTATTGGGATTCTGAAGCTAGGCCGCAACTATTTTCTACGTAGTTGCGTGTTCTGATCTTACTTTGTTCTATCATTTTAAAGTACTATCTTCTCTAAGATTTGCTCGAGATTTAATCTCTGATAGGTAAGATAAAAACTAATCACAAAGCTCTTTATCTGATTATTTGTAATTCTACGATATCTTTTAGCTTCCATATGATTATGATTATTGTGATGAGGTGATTGATATTTCTAAGGTATTCTTCGGGAATATAAGTCTGGATTATCAATTAATTCCTGTTCACTTTGATTTATCAAAAGACGGAACAAAAACTCGTAAGTATTTCTGTGGGAGACAGATTTATCTATTTAATTAATAGACTTTTCTGTGTGAGCCAGATTTTTTATCAAGTCTTCGACTTTAGTTCGTAGAAAATCACGGTTGTGGGTGAGATCATCTAAGGGAATTAAGTGCGTAGAGTCGTGCTAGGATTCGGAGGCGCTAGGAAATCGAATGTACTTTAATCAGTGGGAGATTGGTGAGGGATCAACTACGTACATTCCAGTCCGAAGTAGTCTGTAGCGGCTTAATACAGTGTGGTGTTAAAAACTGGACTAGATCCCGGGGTTTTTCTGCATTTTCGGTTTCCTCGTTAACAAAACTTATGGTGTGTGTGTTATTTCTTTTCTGCATTATATTTTTATATAATTGAAATATCACAGGTTGTCGTAGTTTAATCAATTAAATAATCCAACCTTAGGTTGTTGATATAAATTGATTGACACTTGAACTTTGGTATTTGGTACCTTTCAAGTTGTTTCTCATATTAATAAGGCTCACAGATTTTTATTTGTTCGATTGCAGATTGATTTGAGAAACTGATATATAACTCTTGGATATATTTTCCTTGATTGAGTCTGACTGTCTAGTTGATTCTATTGGAATTATACTGGAGTTAGTCCATAGATATTTCCTAAACAAAATATTGGGTGTTGTTGTTAAACCCCCGCCTTTTCAATTGGTATTAGAGCAGGCAAACACGTTCGAGACTTCATAAGTCTGTTTTTGTAGCATCATGACTCAATGGATAGTTAGGTCTTTATAAACGCTTTACCATATAAAGATCTACTCAACTCCGAGTGTGTTATAGAAACCATCGATGAGGAATCTCAAAATAAGGAATCTCACAAGAGGAAGGCTTCGCATAATAAAGAAGTAAGGAATACCCAATTATCTTAAAACAATATCGGTTCCTCTATTACTTATCTACTTTATTTTCGAAGGCTTCCGACGCTGAGATGGTTGATGGTAAGAAGCAGAAAGTTAAAAACTCTCGCAAACCCATACCACTCTCTTCAAATCTTTGTATTCTAGATTTTAGCGCTATAGATGTTGTTCCTGTATCCACAGTTCAGCCTTCGCATACTAGCCCTCCTATCACTCCGATAATAAATCAAACTCTTGAAAAAGATGTTTTCTGTCACCCATATATCTCCCCATGTTTCTGAGTATAATGTACCTGCTACTCCTTCACCAACAAATCCTCTTATGGATGAGAATGCATATGTTACTTATGACGAACTTTTTAAAGAGTCTCATGTGAATAAGGAGTTTTCTCTTAGCCAAGTAATAAAAAGCACTCCTCATGTTGCCTCTGCGACTTCATCGCATGCAAATCAAGTTTTCTCTTCACCCATTAACTATAGCTCTCAACCGAACCTTTCTCAAAAGAAATCCCCCATTCCAAAAAATTTTACTACTCCTTCTTCTGTTTCCTTACAAAGTTCTTTTTCTTTGAATAAGAAAGCTCTGGATAGTGTAAAACTTGCTGCTCAAACTCTATCCGATGTCATCAACTCTGCCCAATCTTTAACAGATGATCTTTGCAAGCTTCGCTCCTGTTCTGCCTTAAGCAAGCTTCTATGTGAATTTCCCGTTGATAAAGCTTCAAGGGATGAGGTCCTTTCTCAAATTGACCCGAGTTTCCATGTTTCTCTAGATGTTCTGGTAATTATCCTTCGCACCTTAACTTTATCTTCTTTAATGATACTTCCAAGTCATACTAACCTCATCTTTTCCTTTTTAGGATTCTCATCGTCGTGTGATTCTTGCTGAAAAACATTTTGAATCTAGCTGTTCTCTGTTGGAACTTTCGCAGAAAAATGTTTCTTTGGAGAAGGAAATACAAAGGCTGAGAGGAGAACTCCAAATTTCAAATTTTGAGGCTGAAAATCTTCGCAGCGAAAATAAAAAACTTAGAGGTATTTATTACTATATTTGAGTCACTTATCGTATTCTGTATTCCTTCACATACGTTCATTTTCGTAAATTTCTTTATGCATTTGTTAAGATTTAAACCGGAAGCTAACGAATGAGAGATAGATTTTCAATTCCTCGCTGAAGATACTCAAGCGAATAACGTGAATTTGCAGTCTCAACTAAACCAATTAGATAATCAATATTCATATTCACCTGATCAGATTAACAGTCTTTCCCATGAAAATAACCAACTCACTCAGAAAATTGAGTTTTTTAGTGATCAAGTATCTTATTTTTCTAAATTGTCACGCGATGCTGACTTGCTTCATCAAACTTTATCAGAAGAAAACCATACTCTTTCTAGGGAGAAACTATCTTTTTCGAAGAAAGAAGCAATGTTTTCACATCAGTATTCAATTCTTCATGAAATAAATGAAAAACAAGCAGGAACTCTTCGCGTACTGAAGGAAAAGTACGAGACTTCGCTTAAATATTTAAGCTCCTGAAATGAGAAATTAATTCAGAATAACATAAATCTTTCTGTGAAGAAAAATCAGCTTCAAGAACAATACAGTCAATTGAAGAATTCTTGCGATGTTCTTAAGAAAAAGAACAAATCTCTTTCTTCTGAAGAAAAGAAAATTCGATCTCGCCTAAGTGGTTCAGTTGTTGATGTATTTGATAAAGCTATGGAAAGTATGAAGGACAATACCCTTGGCTTTTGTAAATTCTTCCAAGGTAGTCAGCTAGAGTTGTCTGCCTTATTATGATTTCTTAGCATTTTTCGCACAATATGAATTCTTTATTTCTATTTATAGTTATTTATTATTCTTTGTAGATTTTGAAAAATCGCACCAGTCTGTTGTTTCTCAATTGAATTCTGAATTATCCAAGGTTCGCAAAGAATATGCAAATATGGAATTATCTCGTGGGAACCTTGAGCTCTCTCTCTGCGTCTCGAAGCAGAGCACGAAGAAGATTTTCATTTCAGAAGAATTTTCTAGAGATAAATGCTAGAAATCTCGAAAGAGCAGCTATTCGCAAAGTCCACTCTAGTGCCCAATCTGTTATTGATGGTATTCTCTCAAGCAACTCTCTTCCAGCAGTAAAACTCCCCGTATGCAATGTGAGTGCGGATGAAGAATATCCTGAGCCGGATAGTGATTTTGACTTTTTAAGCGATGATGAAAAAGATCAAGATGATGAAGAAATTAAGCAAGAAGAAAAAAAATCTGCTAATGAAGCCAATACTGAGATTGAAAATCTTGGATCCAGTGCTAAAGTCTGAAAAGTATTTTGAATAAGATGCTACTGTTAAGCATTCTTGATTTCTTTTCTTTATTTCAACATATTTTGAGCCTTCGCATATTTGTTTGTTGCAAGGAAGATAATACATTGTTGTTTTAATTCCCATACTTGCCTCTTATTATGTTCCTTGTAAGAAACAATCGTGCGAATTTATCAGTGGTTTTTTAATTTACTTAGGAGGTCTTATTTTCCTTCCTATGTAAAGGTCTTATCTTGCCTCATTTTTGTGCGACGAAATCGCAGGAAGTCTTTGTATTTTAGTACATCGACCCATTGATCTCGTCTTATCTTTTTCGCTTGTATTATTTCCTCTTCAGGTTTGTCGCATAAATATCACAAGTCTTAATACTCCCATGAGTAAAAGCCTTGTGATATTTACGTCTTTTGACACAATTCAGCTCCCTAATGGAGGGTTCGTCCTTATCTTCCCCTCTGATTGCCCCTTCAAGGAAGCTTACCTCTATCGGGTTAAGATTATGCTCTTCCCATCCGGCTTTTCAACAACCAGTTGATTTGCAATCTCGCATACACTACCTATAGGGTTTATGGCAGCAAGATCGCACCCTAAGTGGGGTATCTTCGGACCGAGTGCATCATAGTCAGGACTTGTCAAGAGTGGCAAGGTACGCTCCAGACGTCGGCACTCTTGACTCAACCGTGTACCTCGGCCCTGATCGAGTTTCTGCACTCCTTGGAGAGCCTTTTCACCTTAGGCTCTCAATCTAAGATTTCTATCTTAGACTGAAATTTTAAGGTATCTCTCCCGGATGGGCATTATCGTTTAATTCTCACCCCAAATCTCCACAACTCAAGTTCGGGGTCGGTGTAGCCTTCCCTTGAGTCATGCCTTCTAGGTCTTTCCGATTGATGTGCGATAGGTCTTACTATATTGCCTCTTGCATATGAGCGAACTAGGGTGCACGCCACATTCGGATTCCTAGCCAATCTGATAATAAATATCATTTTTGTAGCCTTTATCAAGGTCTTACTTTTCTTTTATAGAATTTCTTAATTTCAAGAAAATATTCGCATTACAATTATTCGAAATATTAACTTTTTATCCATGCGAATTGATTCGCAGTGACTATGGATAATACTTTTTCAAGAACTGCCTATTCCAAGGCGATCTAATTTACGACCTGTATTTCGTCCTTCAGGATCCATTAATTCATAGGCTCCCTCTCCAACTATCTTTTTATTATATAAGGTCCATCCCAGCTTTTCTCCAATTTTCCATCTTTCCTTTTGATATACTGGAATTTCGCGTAGCACTAATTCTGGTTGAATTCTCTTATTTTGACCCGCTTGTTATATTCTCGAGCTAGTCTTTTTTGATAATTTTCCATGTGCTGCAAAGCGACTTCTCTTACTTCCTCCAAATCATCCAACTTTGTTAAAATCAAGTGCACTTAAATTCTTTTCCCAAGCTTCTCTCTTTGTGGTAGGGATGATCACTTCTGTTGGTAGCACTGCCTCTACTCCATATGTCAGACAGAAGGGCGACATTCCGGTTGCTTCTCTTCTTGTAGTTCTGTAAGCCCATACTACATTATGTACTTGTTCGCCATCCTTTGTTGTCCCTTCTAACTTTTTCTTCAGGTTGTCTGCGATTTTTTGTTTGTAGCTTCTACTTGTCCATTACTCTGAGGATAAAGGGTAGATTTGCCACTTTGAATTTTGAACGCATTGAGTAGCATTGTTATTTCTCTCCTTCAAACTGCTTCCCATTATCAGACACCAATTGTGCAGGAATGCCAAATCGGCATATAATATTTTCAAAAATGAATGTGAAGATGTCTTTATCGCGTATGTTGAACTGCTTTTACTTCTGCCCATTTAGTGAAATAATCTGTTGCGAAATTAGGAACCTTTTTTGTCCCGTTCCTGGTATAAATGGTCCAACAATATCTATTCCCCATTTTCCAAAGGGCCACACATTTGTTGATGTATTAAGCATAGCCCAGGTGCATGTATCTTCTTGCCATGACGTTGACATTCTTCGCATCTCCTGGAAACTTGTTTTGCATCTTCATGCATATATGGCCAGTAATAGCCTTATTTTTGCTCTGTATCCGAGTGATCTTCCTCCACTATGGTTCCAGCATCATAGTGTAATGCCTTTAGAATTTCGATTCCTTCCTTTCGCGTAAGACATCTGAGCGAAGGTCCAAGGAATGACCTTCTATAAAGAACACCATCCCTTAATTCATAATTTGTCGCACGACTTTTTAATTTGTGTGCTTCTAATCTTTTCTTCGGCAATTCCCCTTTCTCTAAATAAGAGTGTATCTCAGTTCTCCAATCTTTCTCGTCGCTCACATTTTCTGCTTGTGTATCGTCTATGATCATCACATCTGTTTGCACTTCTTCACCCTTTTCTATAGATGGTAATAATAGTGTTTGTATTTTTATATCCCTTGCGACCGGATCTACTAACATTGATGGTATGAACGCCAATGCATCTGAGAGTCTATTATCTTTCTCCCTATATGTCTCCAACTTATTTTTGGAATTTGCATTGCTAAATCCATAACCAATCTCCTATACTTTTGCAAAAATGGTTCATTAGTACTATATGTGCCTTCTATCTGACGAATTACCAGCTGAGAATCACTAGTTATTCGCGCATCCTCAATCTTCATTTCAATTGCTAATCTTAGTGCGTGAACGACTGCTTCATATTCAGTTTCATTATTTGTGGATGCGAAGTCCAATCTGAATGAGTAACCATTCTCGCTCCCGTTGGTGAAATGAATACAATACCAATCCCATTTCCTTCTCCATTGGAGGATCCATCCACCAAAATCTCCCATCTTTTGGATTTCGCTCAGTCAATAAATCATTAGGATTTCCATGTTCTTCATCCACCTCCATCATTTCTTCTACATATTCATCTTCTTCTATTGGAAATTCTGCAAGAAACTCTGCGATAACTTGAGATTTTGGTGAAGATAAATTTCATAACCAATCTCATTTTCCTAATTTGCATTCCACCTCTCTATTCTTCCTGACCTCTTCGAATTCTTCATTGCATTTTCAATTGGTACTCTTGTTAATACTTTAATTTTGTGAGCTTGAAAATAGATGCGAAGCTTGAATGATGCATATACCAGTGCGAGAATCAGCTTTTCGATTTTTGAATAATTTTTTTCTGCGGAGTTATATGTTTTGCTTATGTAATATATCGGTTTTTCTACACCTTCCTCTGATCGTAACAGTACTGCACTTAATGCATGAGATGTTGATGCTAGATACAATAACAATTCTCTCGCTTCGCCTTTTGCATAATGGATAAATTTACCAAATAATCTTTTATGCTTGTAATGCTTCGTCGCACTCCTTTGTCCATTCAAATTTGGTTCCCTTCTTTAGTATATTGAAAAAGTGTTTGCATTTGTCCGAAGATCTTGCAATGAATCTTCCCAATGATGCTATCAATCCATTTAACTTTTGAACATCTTTGACTGTCGCAGGTGGTGGCATATCTCTAATCGCCTGTACCTTCTCCGGATCAACTTGTATTCCCTCCTTGGATATAATATAGCCTAAAATTTTCCTGATGATACACCAATTATACATTTTTCTGGGTTTACTTTAATATTGAATGTTCGCCTGTTCAAATATTGCTCGCAAATCATCAACATGATCTTTCGCCTCTTTGCTTTTAATTAGCATATCATCTACATAGACCTCCAATGTTTTATGTATCCATTTTTCGAAACTTTCTGCACCATTCTTTGATAAGTCGCACCGGCATTCTTCAATCCAAACGGCATTTTCGTGTAACAATATAAACCTCCTGGTGCGAAGAAAGCGGTGTGTTCTTGATCTTCTTCTGCCAAAGGAATTTGATTATAGCCTTTATCCCATCTAACATTGTGACTCTATCATTCCCTGATGCTGATTCCACCATTTGAGGTATATCGGGTAAAGGGAAGCTGTCTTTAGGGCACGCTTTGTTTAATCTGTAAAATCTATGCAAATCCTAATTCCTTTGTTCTTTTTAGGTACCACCACCATATTTGCTATCCATTCTGGATATTTGCCTCCCTTATAATTCCTGCATCTAACATCTTTTGTAGTTCTGCTTCTATTTTAGGATGATAATCAGTTGCAATTTTCCTTATCCTTTGCTTGAACGGCTTTACATTCTTCTTAATGTCTAATATGACATGCGACAGACGATCTATTCCAGGCATTTCTTCCATACTCCATGCGAAAATATCATTATATTCTCGCAGAATGCTTATTGTTTTTTCCTCTTCTTCTTTATCCATTTTAGTTCCAATTCTTAATATTTTGGTTCTTCTTCAGTTCCTATATTTTTCTTTTGTTGGTTTGCTGCGGTAAAATTCGCTTTTGGTTCTCCCATAGGTGTTGGTTCCTTAATTTCTTTACTTCGTCCACCTTCCTCCGCTGGTTCTTCGCTTGGTATTCCTTTTCCTTCTTTCGCTCTTATCATGTATATTCGAAATTCCTCCTCTTTCCTTTGTTCTTTCGCTTTTCTCCATCGATCCTTTCGTTTTTTGGCTCGTCCTTCATAATTTCGCACATCTATTTGATTACAAGTATTCGCAGCCTTAATGTCTCCTCTGATTTCACCTATACCACATGGAATTGGAAACCTGATGCATTGATGTAACGTTGACGCTACCACCTTTAATCCATGTACCCATGGTCTTCCCAACAACATGTTGTATGGTGACTCAATGTCAATTTCACATAGTGTTATCTTTGTTTCAAACTCACCAGATGATGTCAATCACACATAGTGTAACTGCTCTATTGAATCCATGAACATTATAGGCTGCAGGTGTCATTTCTGCATCTTTATATCCCATTGCTTTGAATGTGCGATAAAATAATATATCAATTGCACTTCCTGTATCTATCAATGTCTTATCAATAGCCCATCCTTCAAATGTCCTCTGGTTTGCAATAATGTTTTCTCGCTTGACTGTGACCGTAATTACCAATGGATCTGCTCGCTGTAAGTTTTCCTCTGAAATTTCATCTGCCGCAAAGGAAATCTTCACCTTTTCCCAATCTTTTAATGGTAATTCTTTCTCTACCGTTTCCACCTTCTTGCCTTCGTAATTTCTTTTAAGAATTCTCCCGGTTATCGTCGCTTGAAAATCTGCCTCAGAAATTGATACTTTAGTTATGTTATTACATTGTATATCTTTGCCTCTTTCTTGAATTAGTTTGACTCTTGTTGTCTTCATGGATTCCTTATGAATTTCAGATCTATTAACAAGAATTAACATCCAGAGCTATTTTCTAGCGCCAAATATGTAGTTGTAAGAAATGTTTACAAGAATGATTCAAGTATTACAACAATTCTACTTGAAACCTAAGCTCACTTTCTCTCTCTTTTTATTTCCTTTCCAAGACTTGTCCTAGAATCCTCCCAGAAACAATGACCTCTCCCCTTTATATAGAATTTTACATAGTGGATGACAGCTAAGAAACCCATTATTTTTGGGATCACTATGCGATACATTCGCTCATATACAATCGCTCATATTCGCATAGCGTACCTTCTCGCACAGTTCTTCACACTTTACTCGTGACTTTGCTGACATCATCTGGTGCGTCATCTCAACTTTGGTGTGTGCAATGTTGTTCGCTTAAGTTATATTCTTTACTTCGCTTGATTACCAACGTGTGCGATATTTAACTCCTACAGGTCTTATCTAAAGGCTTTGGGAAAATGGAAAGGGCTTTTAGACTGATTTTTATTGATCTTCTTCTTCCTTGCCTCGCTGATAAGATATTTGATGTGCTCTCGTGTTATGTACTTTGAAACACCAGAATGCTTCTTGTAACATTGTATTGATTTCGAAACGTCTTCTCTTTTCGGTTCATCCTAATCCTATACAAGATTATACATATAAAGTCATTTGCAAGATATTAGTACTTGCAGGTGTAAACCATGCCGGCACATTTATATGACAGCAAAACATGCACGTCGTAAAAGAATTGCATGAAGACAAAGAATTGTGGAGACCTTGTCTAATACGTTGAACATAACAAAATGAGGTGCCCAGAAAGAGAATTGGATGGAGAGTAAAGAATTGATTCAAAAAAAAGGATTCAATCAGATTGGTAAGTAAGCGCAAATGAAAAAGAAAAAAGTTAAACTTCAAACTTTCTTACATCGGGCAATTTTTAGTCCATTTTTTAAGTCCCGATACTGGCTTTGCACGTATCGACCTAAGCGTAAAAAATCTGTAGCTTAAGGCTTGGGGATCGGATTTGGCTAAAGATCTCTGACGCTGGTCGCCTCCCGCGAAGTGCAGCAAGATTTTTTGAGTTTTGGGCCTCTTTTCAACCAAAACTATCAGGAACTCATCACACAACACCTCGTGACACCAGTATTATGTTAGAGGTTCGTTATGAAGTGTTTAAAAACTGGAGACGTTCTATTAGAGGTTCGTTACAACATGAACGGGTTTTGCAAAGAGGCTTTAGTTTATATGACCTACGGAACTGGAGGGATTCTATTTTAGTGATAAGGATACTTGGTCTTCATATTCAGTATCATTCCATACTTGTGTAAATTGCTCGGTTTCAGTTTCTTCAGAGTACCAACGCCGGCTAATTACAGTCAAACTTAGTGTTTCCAGTTATGACAAGCTTAACATTGACATATCTATCATATATATTAACTAATTTTTTGTAGTGATGAACTTTTTCTGTGAAATCTATTATTACGACATCCATATCATCTTTGTTTATTTGTGTTATATTGTTTTTGAGCAAACAAACAACTTAATTTCTCCATGATTTGTTTTTGGTCTTCTTGAAAACATTGGATATTGCAAGATAATCCTTGTCCCTGATCTCTGTGTATCAATTCTTTCTCTATGTATACTCATCGAAGGTTTAGGGTGCATGAGTGTTTTTTTAGTTTGAGAAGTTTTTACGTATACTCATCAGATGAATTTCTGTTTTTATTTTTTCTGAGAACAAATTATGTTCTATTGACACTTATGCTTTTATAAAATTGACACTTGTTCATTTTATATTTTATACCGAGTCAGAAGTCATATATCTCTTGTTAGTCTCAGTCCATTTCGATTTAAAAGGAGATGTATACAACCAAGTCAACTCTCCTACTTTAAGGGTTTTTGTTGAAAATTTTGTTAAAAGGATACAAAAAGTGTATTTTGAATCTTTGATCACATTCTTAGCAAAAAAAAAAAAAAAAACTTTTATCACATCCATAAACAAACCCGAAAGTAGCACACATGGGAGAAATATTTGCCAAGTCCTCAAACATGAACGGGAACAGGATGGGAACAATGGAAGAAAAGGAAACCATGAATGAGAAGCAGCTAGTTTTAATGCCGCATCTGCCAGAAGAAATTATCATCCAAATCCTTTCGAGGTTATCTCCTAGATATCTCTTAAAATTCAGGTGTGTATCATGTTTGATCTAGCAGCATGTAGACCAGACATTTTGGCTATTATGACCTCCGCAAACTCCTATGGCAAAAACCTTGGAGTGTCCTATTTAATAACCCTAAACTTGTTGACATGATAAAAAATCACTTCATTATCATGGTTAGATATGGCAAAGATATGTACTCTATAGATAACGAATCATTATCAACATCATCGTCATTACTTGATGATATTGACAGCCGGATTGAGAAGATTCATTGCCCAGTCGTTGATAATTACTTTATGATTAATTTTGTGGCTTGTTGTAATGGCTTGTTCTGCATACGCACTGCTAAATGCCATGATTTCAGTTTATGGAACCCATCTAATGGGGACTACAAATGAATACCAAGTGCACCTGATCAATTTCAAGTTGATAAACATAGCATGTCAACATTGATAGGATGTGGGCTTGGTTATGACTCCGAGAGTGATGATTATAAGTTTGTATGTATCATAAGCAATTTAACCTTGAACCAATCTGAAGCTAAAATATATTCGCTTAGATCGAATTTATGGAAACCAATCCAACAGATCTCTTATGTCTTATCTCCGCAATCACACAAGTATGGAGTGTTTTGTAATGGAGCTCTTCATTGGCTGTCATCATCTTCGCCCACAGCCTTAATTGCTTTACATATGACAGATGAGCTTATCAGAGTAATCTCACCACCAGAAAATCCGAATTTCGAGCATATCGGTGACACTGCATGTATCGATGTGTTGGATGGGTGTCTTGGTATGCTTTACTGCAATGTAGACCTTGGTTTTGAAGTATGGTTGATGAAGGATTACGGAAAGAAAGAGTCATGGACTAAATTTTACAGCATTTCGAAACTGGCAATATCACTTGAAATGGGAAGGTTTGGGCGCTTGAGAAGGATCAAGTGTTTAAAAACTGGAGAGATTCTATTAGAGATTTATCACCACAGCATAATTGGGGGTACTAGAGAGGCTTTGGTTCTATATGATCCAAAGAATGAAACGTCAAAGTTTTTGAAGCACGATAAGGATAAATGGTCTTCAAGTTCATTGTCATTCCATAGTTATGTTAAGAGCTCGGTTTCAGTTTCCACAAAGCACTAATGCCGGCTCTTAATATGACTGATTAAGTTTTCCCAAAACTGATCAACAACTTAACATTCACATCTATTATCTTTGTCCATGAAATTTGTAATGATTTTCCATAACTTCTTTCTTTATTTGTTTTGAAGAATAAAAGTTTCTCCATGAAATTCATTGATCAGCTTTGTTGATACATTCTTGGGACAGGAATAATGACAGTGTATCGATGAAACCATTAATTTGAACCATTTTACTAGAAATGTACTAATACTTGTATCAAGCGGTTGATCAAGATTAACCGACTTTTATTAAGAAACTGACCACAAGTACTCATCCTTGTATATTTGCATCAGTATGCATTATTTTTTATTTTTTCCATAACTCTTTATACCCCCAATAAACATAAAAGATTTATCAAGCTTTAAGCTAATTGAACAACTCATAAAATCAATAAATTTACGAAATGAATGTGGAATCTGTCAAGATTACCGAAATCATTATTCTCAAAAGCTGGATAGACTAAGTGTCCATAATTTTTAAACTAATTACTCGTAATTCCTATTGAAGCTTCTAAATCATAATATAATTGATTTAACCTACCATTTTTACTTTGAAATATACACACACAACAAGAAAACGAATTAGTCAACCAAATAAATATTTTAGTTCTGGATAGCTTTTAGTGATTAAGATTTATCTCACAACCCAACCCAGTTAGACAAACAAGTATAATATCCACATGAGTGATTTCCCTCAAATAAAATAATATATATAATAAAATGATGAATTACCACCCTACTAAGATAACATTCAAACGGATTAGTTACCGCCATACTATATTAATAAGCAATAATATTAAAACGGATGAATTACTTCCCTACTAATGAAATAGATATAATAATATTAAAACGAATGAACAAATGTCCTACTAAAATAATATTGTTGTTAGAGTACTACTCGGTCCAACACGCAAGCGTTGCTATCTCAAGCTTGTTTGTCAAGTTTAGTTGTCAAAACTATAAGACTTGATTTCTAGTCTACTTATATCTATGTCTCCGATTAGGATAGAATGTATAGTTGAGCTTTAGACTTCACTGGTTTATCGATTTAAGACGAAGAACTACTAAGGGGATCTTGTGGAACTTCATCAACAAAAGGTATGTGGAGACCTGAACTCACCTATCACTAAGAAGTCTATTTCTATTCTATCTTCTATTGAGACAAAAAGTGGTATAGCTATATAGATTTTTTTTTTATATAAAATTGATATTTTAAGCTGAATTTAACTCACTTTCATATTTCTCGAAATATGTATGGGTAAGATTTCGCTTTAACCAAGTTCGTCTTTTATTCTTGACGAAAGTCAAAAGATGATCATGTGAAAATTGCCTGGTAACATCTTCCATTATTTGTGTGAGACAATCATTTGATGTAGATTCGGAATGTTTCTTATTGATTATTTGATCACTTGAAAATTGCTTTGAAGCTAATAGTTTGTGTGAGACAGCTATTCACGTCTTCCGAGAATGCTTCATTGATTTAAATGGAGTATAGAAAAATTAACCTTTGATTGGATATAGCACAGTATGCGTACTGTTGCAATTACACTCCAAGCCCGGGAACCATAGTATGCATACCCGTATGCATACTGGTTTGATAGTTGAAGTCCGAGAACTATAGTATGCATACCCGTATGTGTACCGGCGTAACAGTTCAAGTCTGGGAATTCAACTGAGTTTGGTCATGTACGATGCGTACCCATTGGCATACTGGCGAACCAATACCAAGTCCGGCTAGTTAGGTTTGTGTGCCCGTTTGCATACTTGAGTAGGTTAAGTTCTAAAATTGTTTTATTCATGAACAAATATATTTAAATAATAAGGAACACAATCTTTTGCAAAATGTGGCTATAATGTTCATGAATTAGTTCAAGTGAATCAAAACTGTTTTTGCTTCAATTGTGTCATGTATACTTCCATGAGAATATAAACAATTGAACAACTGCATAACTAGTTTCACTGAGTCATTGGAACTAGTTGCGATAACGATGAATAAGGTTGATATGAAAGTGTTCATATGGCTAACTTCAGTTAACTATTGTTGATCCAACCAAGTGTACACGTTTAGGTACAGTTACCTATATCTAAATGAAGGTACATTTCACATGTTTGTAACAAGCTAAGACGATCTAAAGGTTGAAAGATATTAGCTTGCATCTAATCAAGTTTTCATATAACGGTAAATATTGAATGCTTGGTTACCAAGGTAACTTTGATTGCAAACCCTTATTTGAAGACTATATAATGGAAAACTCTAGCAACTGAGAAACTTAATCCCCACACCTCATGTGTGTTACTAGTTGCAACTAGAGTCGATTCTCCTTTAACCTAGGTTTTTCTTAAAACCATTATAGGTTAACGACTTAAAGACTTTATTGGGATTCTGAAGTCAGACCCCAAATATTTTCTATGTAGTTGCGTGTTCTGATCTTACTATGTTTTATCGTTTTAAAGTACTATCTTCTCTAAGATTTGCTCGAGATTTAATCTCCGATAGGTAAAATAAATACTAATCACAAAGCTCTTTATTTGATTATTTGTAATTCTACAATATCTTTTAGCTTCCATATGATTATGATTATTGTGATGAGGTGATTGATATTTCTAAGCTATTCTTCGGGAATATAAGTCCGGATTATCAGTTGTTTCCTGTTCACTTTGATTTATAAAAAGACAGAACAAAAACTCCTAAGTATTTCTGTGGGAGACAGATTTATCTATTTAATTAATAGACTTTTCTGTGTGAGCCAGATTTTTTTATCAATTCTTCGACTTTGGTTCGTAGAAAATCACTGTTGTAGGTGAGATCATATAAGGGAATCAAGTACGTAGAGTCGTGCTAGGATTCGGAGGCGCTAGGAAATCGACTGTACTTTAATCAGTGGGAGATTGGTTAGGGATCAACTACGTACATTCCAGTTCTAAGTTAATTTGTTGTGTGTTAGAGTCTGTAGCGGTTTAATACAGTGTGGTGTTAAAAACTGGACTAGATCCGGGGTTTTGCTGCATTTTCGGTTTCCTCATTAACAAAACTTATGGTGTCTGTGTTATTTCTTTTCTGCATTATATTTTTATATAATTGAAATACCACAGGTTGTGCGCAGTTTAATCAATTAAATAATCCAACCTTAGGTTGTTGATATAAATTGATTGACACTTGAACTTTGGTATTTGGTACCTTTCAAGTTGTTTCTCATATTAATAAGGCTCATAGATTTTTATTTGTTCGATTGCAGATTGATTTGAGAAACTGATATATAACTCTTGGATATATTTTCCTTGATTGAGTCTGACTGTCTAGTTGATTCTATTGGAACTATACTGGAGTTAGTCCATATATATTTCCTAAACAAAATATTGGGTGTTGTTGCTAAACCCCCGCCTTTTCAATTTGTATCAGAGCAGGCAAACACGTTCGAGACTTCATAAGTCTGTTTTTGTAGCATCATGACTCTATGGATAGTAAGGTCTTTATAAGCGCTTTACCATATTCAGATCTACTCAACTCCGAGTGTGTTATAGAAACCATCGATGAGGAATCTCAAAATAAGGAATCTCACAAGAGGAAGGCTTCGCATAATAAAGAAGCAAGGAATACCCAATTATCTTAAAACAATATCGTTGCCTCTATTACTTATCTACTTTATTTTGGCAGGCTTCCGTTGCTGAGATGGTTGATGGTAAGAAGCAGAAAGTTAAAAACTCACGCAAACCCATACCACTCTATTCAAATCTTTGTATTCTAGATTTTAGCGCTATAGATGTTGTTCCTCTATCCACAGTTCAGCCTTCGCATACTAGCCCTCCTATCACTCCGATAATAAGTCAAACTCTTGAAAAAGATGTTTTTGTCACCCATATATCTCCCCAGGTTTCTGAGAAGAATGTTCCTGCTACTCCTTCACCAACAAATCCTATTATGGATGAGAATGCATATGTTACTTATGACGAACTTTTTAAAGAGTCTCCTTTGAATAAGGAGTTTTCTCTTAGACAAGTAATAAAAAGCACTCCTCTTGTTGCCTCTGCGACTCCATCGCATGCAAATCAAGTTTTCTCTTCACCCATTAACTCTAGCTCTCAACCGAACCTTTTTCAAAAGAAATCCCCCATTCCAACAAATTTTACTACTCCTTCTTCTGTTTCCTTACTAAATTCTTTTCCTTTGAATAAGAAAGCTTTGGATAGTGTAAAACTTGCTGCTCAAACTCTATACGATGTCATCAACTCTGCCCAAAACTGATGATCTTTGCAAGCTTCGCTCCTGTTCTGCCTTAAGCAAGCTTCTATGTGAATTTCCCGTTGATAAAGCTTCAAGGGATGAGGTCCTTTCTCAAATTGACCCGAGTTTCCATGTTGCTCCAGATGTTTTGGTAATTATCCTTCGCACCTTAACTTTATCTTCTTTAATGATACTTCCAAGTCATACTAACCTCATCTTTTCCTTTTTAGGATTCTCATCGTCATGTGATGCTTGCTGAAAAGAATTTTGAATCTAGTTGTTCTCAGTTGGAACTTTCGTAGAAAAATGTTTCTTTTGAGAAGGAAATACAAAGGATGAGAGGAGAACTCCAAATTTCAAATTTTGAGGCTGAAAATCTTGGCAGCGAAAATCAAAAACTTAGAGCTATTTATTATTATATTTGGGTCACTTATCGTATTCTGTATTCCTTCGCATACGTTCATTTTCGTAAATTTGTTTATGCATTTGTTAAGATTTAAACCGGAAGCGAACGACTGAGAGATACGATTTTCAATTCCTCGCTGAAGATACTCAAGCGAATAACGTGAAGTTGCAGTCTCAACTAAACCAATTAGATAATCAATATTCATATTCACCTAATCAGATTAACAATCTTTCCCATGAAAATAACCAACTCACTCAGAAAATTGAGTTTTTTAGTGATCAAGTATCTTATTTTTCTAAACTGTCACGCGATGCTGACTTGCTTCATCAAACTTTATCAGCAGAAAACCATACTCTTTCTAGGGAGAAACTATCTTTTTCGAAGAAAGAAGCAATTTTTTCACATCAGTATTCAATTCTTCATGAAATAAATGAAAGCCAAGCACGAAGTCTTCGCGTACTGAAGGAAAAGTACGAGACTTCGCTTAAAGATTTAAGCTCCCGAAATGAGAAATTAATTCATAATAACATAAATCTTTCTGTGAAGAAAAATCAGCTTCAAGAACAATACAGTCAATTGAAGAATTCTTGCGATTTTCTTAAGAAAAAGAACAAATCTCTTTTTTCTGAAGAAAAGAAAATTCGATCTCGCCTAAGTGGTTCAGTTGGTGATGGATTTGATAAAGCTATGGAAAGTATGAAGGACAATACCCTTTCCTTTTGTAAATTCTTCCAAGGTAGTCAGTTAGAGTTGACTGCCTTATTATGATTTCTTAGCATTTTTCTCACAATATTAATTCTTTATTTCTATTTATAGTTATTTATTATTCTTTGTCGATTCTGAAAAATCGCACCAGTCTGTTGTTGCTCATTTGAATTCTGAGTTATCCAAGGTTCGCAAGGAATATGCAAATATGGAATTATCTCGTGGGAACCTTGAGCTCTCTCTCTGCGTCTCGAAGCAGAGCACGAAGAAGATTTGCATTTCAGAAGAATTTTCTAGAGATAAATGCTAGAAATCTCGAAAGAGCAGCTATTCACAAAGGCCACTCTAGTGCCTAATCTGTTATTGATGGTATTCTCTCAAGCAACTCTCTTCCAGCAGTAAAACTCCCCGTATGCAATGTGAGTGCGGATGAAAAATATCCTGAGCCAGATAGTGATTTTGACTTTTTAAGCGATGATGAAAAAGATCAAGATGATGAAGAAATTCAACAAGAAAAAGAGAAATCTGCTAATGAAGCCAGTACTGAGATTGAAAATCTTGGATCCAGTGCTAAAGTCTGAAAAGTATTTTGAATAAGATGCTACTGTTAAGCATTCTTGATTTCCTTTCTTTATTTCAACATATTTTGAGCCTTCACGTATTTGTTTGTTGCAAGGAAGATAATACATTCTTGTTTTAATTCCCATACTTTCCTCTTATTATGTTCCTTGTAAGAAACAATGTGCGAATTTATCAGTGGTTTATTTAATTTACTTAGGAGGTCTTATTTTTCCTTCCTATGTAAAGGTATTATCTTGCCTCATTTTTGTGCGACGAAATCGCAGGAAGTCTTTGTATTTTAGTACATCGACCCATTGATCTCGTCTTATCTTTTTCGCTTGTATTATTTCCTCTTCAGGTTTGTCGCATAAATATCACAAGTCTTAATACTCCCATGATTAAAATCCTTGTGATAGTTACGTCTTTTGACACAATTCAGGTCCCTAATGGAGGGTTCCGTCCTTATATTCCCCTCTGATTGCCCCTTCAAGGAAGCTTACCTCTATCGGGTTAAGATTATGTCTCTTCCCATCCGGCTTTTCAACAACCAATTGATTTTGCAATCTCGCATACACTACCTATAGGGTTTATGGCAGCAAGATCGCACCCTAAGTGGGGTATCTTCGGACCGAGTGCATCATAGTCAGGACTTGTCAAGAGTGGCAAGGTACGCTCCAGACGTCACGTGCACTCTTGACTCAACCGTGTACCTCGGTTCCCTGATCGAGTTTCTGCACTCCTTGGAGAGCCTTTTTCACCTTAGGCTCTCAATCTAAGATTTCTATCTTAGACTGAAATTTTAAGGTATCTCTCCCGGATGGGCATTATCGTTTAATTCTCTCCCCAAATCTCCACAACTCAAGTTCTGGGGTCGGTGTAGCCTTCCATCGAGTCATGCCTTCTAGGTCTTTCCGATTGTGATGTGCGATAGGTCTTACTATATTTCCTCTTGCATATGAGAGAACTGGGGTGCACGCCACATTCGGATTCCTAGCCAACCTGATAATAAATATCATTTTTTGTAGCCTTTATCAAGGTCTTACTTTTCTTTTATAGAATTTCTTAATTTCCAAGAGAAAAATTCGCATTACAATTTTCGAAATATTAACTTTTTATCCATGCGAATTGATTCGCCAGTGACTATGGATAATACTTTTTCAAGAACTGCCTATTCCAAGGGAGATCTAATTTACGACCTGTATTTCGTCCTTTAGGATCCATTAATTCATAGGCTCCCTCTCCAACTATCCTTTTTATTATATAAGGTCCATCCCAGCTTTTCTCCAATTTTCCATCTTTTCCTTTTTGATAAACTGGAATTTCGCGTAGCACTAATTCAATTGGTTGAATTTCTCTTATTTTGACCCGCTTGTTATATTCTCGAGCTAGTCTTTTTTGATAATTTTCCGTGTGCTGCAAAGCGTCTTCTCTTACTTCCTCCAAATCATCCAACTTTGTTAAAATCAAGTCTGCACTTAAATTCTTTTCCAAGCTTCTCTCTTTGTGGTATGGATGATCACTTCTGTTGGTAGTACTGCCTCTAATCCATATGTCAGACAGAAGGGCGACATTCCGGTTGCTTCTCTTCTTGTAGTTCTGTAAGCCCATACTAAATTATGTACTTGTTCGCACTATCCTTTGTTGTTCCCTTCTAACTTTTTCTTCAGGTTGTCTACGATTTTTTTGTTTGTAGCTTCTACTTGTCCATTACTCTGAGGATTCAAAGGGGTAGATTTGCCACTTTGAATTTTGAACGCATTGAGTAGCATTGTTATATTCTCTCCTTCAAACTGTTTCCCATTATCAGACTCCAATTGTGCAGGAATGCCAAATCGGCATATAATATTTCCAAAAATGAATGTGAAGATGTCTTTATCGCGTATATGTTGAACTGCTTTTACTTCTGCCCATTTAGTGAAATAATCTGTTGCGATAATTAGGAACCTTTTTTGTCCCGTTCCTAGTATAAATGGTCCAACAATATCTATTCCCCATTTTCCAAAGGGCCACACATTTGTTGGTGTATTAATCATAGCCCTAGGTGCATGTATCTTCTTTCCATGACGTTGACATTCTTCGCATCTCCTGG
The DNA here is from genome assembly GCF_003573695.1 of Papaver somniferum. Classification (NCBI taxonomy): domain Eukaryota; kingdom Viridiplantae; phylum Streptophyta; class Magnoliopsida; order Ranunculales; family Papaveraceae; genus Papaver; species Papaver somniferum. The sequence continues at coordinate 151,169,957 of NC_039367.1, read as the reverse complement.
AAACTTGTTTTGCATCTTCATGCATATATGGCCAGTAATAGCCTTGTATATTTACTCTGTATCCGAGTGATCTTCCTCCATTATGGTTTCAAGCATCGCCATAGTGTAATGCCTTTAGAATTTCGATTCCTTCCTTTCGCGTAATACATCTGAACGAAGGTCCAAAGAATGACCTTCTATAAAGAACACCATCCCTTCATTCATAATTTGTCGCACGACTTTTTAATTTGTGTGCTTCTAATCTTTTCTTCGGAAATTCCCCTTTCTCTAAATAAGAGTGTATCTCAGTTCTCCAATCTTTCTCGTCGCTCACATTTTCTGCTTGTGTATTATCTATGATCATCACATCTGTTTGCACTTATTCACCCTTTTCTATAGATGGTAATAATAGTGTTTGTATTTTTATATCCCTTGCGACCGGATCTACTAACATTGATTGTATGAACGCCAATGCATATGCGAGTGTCTTATCTTTTCTCCCTATATGTCTCCAACTTATTTTTGGAATTTGCATTGCTAAATCCATAACCAATCTCCTATACTTTTGAAAAAATGGTTCATTATTACTATATGTGCCTTCTATCTGACGAATTACCAGCTGAGAATCACTAGTTATTCACGCATCCTCAATCTTCATTTCAATTGCTAATCTTAGTGCGTGAACGACTGCTTCATATTCAGTTTCATTATTTGTGGATGCGAAGTCCAATCTGAATGAGTAATCCATTCTCGCTCCCGTTGGTGAAATAAATACAATACCAATCCCATTTCCTTCTCCATTAGAGGATCCATCCACCAAAATCTCCCATCTTTTTGGATTTCGCTCAGTCAATAAATCATTAGGATTTTCATGTTCTTCATCCACCTTCATCATTTCTTCTACATATTCATCTTCTTCTATTGGAAATTCTGCAAGAAACTCTGCGATAACTTGAGATTTTGGAGAAGATAAAATTTCATAACCAATCTCATAGTTTCCTAATTTTGCATTCCACCTCTCTATTCTTCCTGACCTCTTCCAATTCTTCATTGCATTTTCAATTGGTGCTCTTGTTAATACTTTAATTTTGTGAGCTTGAAAATAGATGCGAAGCTTGAATGATGCACATACCAGTGCGAGAATCATCTTTTCGATTTTGGAATAATTTTTTTCTGCGGAGTTATATGTTTTTCTTATGTAATATATCAGTTTTTCTACACCTTCTTCTGATCATAACAGTACTACATTTAATGCATGAGATGTTGATGCTAGATACAATAACAATTCTTCTCCCTGCTTCGCCTCTTGCATAATGGATAAATTTACCAAATAATCTTTTATGCTCTGTAATGCTTCGTCGCACTCCTTTGTCCATTCAAATTTGGTTCCCTTCTTTAGTATATTGAAAAAGTGTTTGCATTTGTCTGAAGATCTTGCAATGAATCTTCCCAATGATGCTATCAATCCATTTAACTTTTGAACATCTTTGACTGTCGCAGGTGGTGGAATATCTCTAATCGCCTTTACCTTCTCCGGATCAACTTGTATTCCCTCCTTGGATATAATATACCCTAAAAATTTTCCTGATGATACACCAACTATACATTTTTCTTGGTTTACTTTAATATTGAATGTTCGCACCTGTTAAAATATTGCTTGCAAATCATCAACATGATCTTTCGCCTCTTTTCTTTTAATTAGCATATCATCTACATAGACCTCTAATGTTTTATGTATCCATTTTTCGAAAACTTTCTGCGCCATTCTTTGATAAGTCGCACCAGCATTCTTCAATCCAAACGGCATTTTCATGTAACAATACAAACCTCCTAGAGCGAAGAAAGCGGTGTGTTCTTGATCTTCTTCTGCCAAAGGAATTTGATTATAGCCTTTATACCCATCTAACATTGTGACTCTATCATTCCCTGATGCTGATTCCACCATTTGAATTATATCGGGTAAAGGGAAGCTGTCTTTAGGGCACGCTTTGTTTAGATCTGTAAAATCTATGCGAATACTAATTATTTTGTTCTTTTTACGGACCACTAAAATATTTGCTATCCATTCTGGATATTTAGCCTCCCTTATAATTCCTGCATCTAACATCTTTTGTAGTTTTCTATTTTAGGATGATAATCAGTTGCAATTTTCCTTATCCTTTGTTTGAACGGATTTACATTCTTCTTAATGTATAATCTATGACATGCGACAGACGAATCTATTCCAGGCATTTCTTCCATACTCCATGCGAAAATATCATTGTATTCTCGCAGAATGCTTATTGTTTTTTCTTCTTCTTCTTTATCCATTTTAGTTCCAATTCTTAATATTTTCGGTTCTTCTTCAATTCCTATATTTATTTCTTTTGTTGGTTTTGCTGCGGTAAAATTCGCTTTTGGTTCTCCCATAGGTGTTGGTTCCTTAATTTCTTTACTTCGTCCACCTTCCTCCGCTGGTTCTTCGCCTGGTATTCCTTTTCCTTCTTTCGCTCTTATCATGTATATTCAAAATTCCTCCTCGATCCTTTGTTCTTTCGCTTTTATCCATCGATCCTTTCGTTTTTTTGGCTCGTCGTTCATAATTTCGCACATCTATTTGATTACAAGTATTCACAGCCTTAATGTCTCCTCTGATTTCACCTATACCGCTTGGAATTGGAAACCTGATGCATTGATGTAACGTTGACATTACCGCCTTTAATCCATGTACCCATGGTCTTCCCAACAACATGTTGTATGGTGACTCAAAGTCAATCACACATAGTGTTATCTTTGTTTCAACCTCTCCCAGTAATATTCGCGTCACGCTTTCTCCCTTTGGATTTGTAACTGCTCTATTGAATCCATGAACATTATAGGTTGTAGGTGTCATTTCTGCATATTTATATCCCATTGCTTTGAATGTGCGATAAAATAATATATCAATTGCACTTCTTGTATCTATCAATGTCTTATCAATCGCCCATCCTTCAAATGTCCTCTGGTTTGCAATAATGTTTTCTCGCTCGACGGTGACCGTAATTACCAATGGATTTGCTCTCTGTAAGTTTTCCTCTGAAATTTCATCCGTCGCAAAGGAAATCTTCACCTTTTCCCAATCTTGTAATGGTAATTATTTCTCTACCGTTTCCACCTTCTTTCCTTCGTAATTTCTTTTAAGAATTCTCCCGGTTATCGTCGCTTGAAAATCTGCCTCAGAAATTGATACTTTAGTTATGTTATTACACTGTATATCTTTGACTCTTTCTTGAATTAGTTTGACTCTTGTTGTCTTCATGGATCCCTTATGAATTTCATATCTATTAACATGAATTAACATCCAGAGCTATTTTCTAGCGCCAAAAATGTAGTTGTAAGAAATCTTACAACTACACTCCACTATAACTGACTCAATCTCTAGGTGATCATCATGAATTCTTGTTTTATTAACTAAAGATTAAGAATGTTTACAAGAATGATTCAAGTATTACAACAATTCTACTTGAAACCTAAGCTCACTTTCTCTCTCTCTTTCTATTTCCTTTCCAAGACTTGTCCTAGAATCCTCCCAGAAACAATGACCTCTCCCCTTTATATAGAATTTTACATAGTGGATGACAGCTAAGAAACCCATTATTTTTGGGATCACTATGCGATACATTCGCTCATATACAATCGCTCATATTCGCATAGCGTACCTTCTCGCACAGTTCTTCACACTTTACTCGTGACTTTGTTGACATCATCTGGTGCATCATCTCAACTTTGTTGTGTGCGATGTTGTTCGCTTAAGTCATATTCTTTACTTCGCTTGATTACCAACGTGTGCGATATTTAACTCCTACGGGTCTTATCTAAAGGCTTTGGGAAAATGGAAAGGGCTTTTAGACTGATTTTTTTTGATCTTCTTCTTCCTTGCCTCGCTGATAAGATATTTGATGTGCTTTCGTGCTATGTACTTCGAAATACCAGAATGCTTCTTGTAACATTGTATTGATTTCGAAACGTCTTCTCTTTTCGGTTCATCCTAATCCTATACAAGATTATACATATAAAGTCATTTGCAAGATATTAGTACTTGCAGGTGTAAACCATGCCGGCACATTTATATGACAGCAAAACATGCACGTCGTAAAAGAATTGCATGAAGACAAAGAATTGTGGAGACCTTGTCTAATACGTTGAACATAACAAAATGAGGTGCCCAGAAAGAGAATTGGATGGAGAGTAAAGAATTGATTCAACAAAAAGGATTCAATCAGATTGGTAAGTAAGCGCAAATGAAAAAGAAAAAAGTTAAACTTCAAACTTTCTTACATCGGGCAATTTTTAGTCCATTTTTTAAGTCCCGATACTGGCTTTGCATGTATCGACCTAAGCGTACAAAATCTGTAGCTTAAGGCTTGGGGATCGTATTTGGCTAAAGATCTCTGACGCTGGTCGCCTCCCGCGAAGTGCAGCAAGATTTTTTGAGTTTTGGGCCTCTTGTCAACCAAAACTATCAGGAACTCATCACACAACACCTCGTGACACCAGTATTCTGTTAGAGGTTCGTTATGAAGTGTTTAAAAACTGGAGACGTTCTATTAGAGGTTCGTTACAACATGAACGGGTTTTGCAAAGAGGCTTTAGTTTATATGACCTACGGAACTGGAGGGATTCTATTTTAGTGATAAGGATACTTGGTCTTCATATTCAGTATCATTCCATACTTGTGTAAATTGCTCGGTTTCAGTTTCTTCATAGTACCAACGCCGGCTAATTACGGTCAAACTTAGTGTTTCCAGTTATGACAAGCTTAACATTGACATATCTATCATATATATTAACTAATTTTCTGTAGTGATGAACTTTTTCTATGAAATCTATTATTACGATCATCCATATCATCTTTGTTTATTTGTGTTATACTGTTTTTGAGCAAACAAACAACTTAATTTCTCCATGATTTGTTTTTGGTCTTCTTGAAAACATTGGATATTGCAAGATAATCCTTGTCCCTGATCTCTGTGTATCAATTCTTTCTCTATGTATACTCATCGAAGGTTTAGGGTGCATGAGTGTTTTTTTAGTTTGAGAAGTTTTTACGTATACTCATCAGATGAATTTCTGTTTTTATTTTTTCTGAGAACAAATTATGTTCTATTGACACTTATGCTTTTATAAAATTGACACTTGTTCATTTTATATTTTATACCGAGTCACAAGTCATATATCTCTTGTTAGTCTCAGTCCATTTCGATTTAAAAGGAGATGTATACAACCAAGTCAACTCTCCTACTTTAAGGGTTTTTGTTGAAAATTTTGTTAAAAGGATACAAAAAGTGTATTTTGAATCTTTGATCACATTCTTAGCAAAAAAAAAAAAAAAAACTTTTATCACATCCATAAACAAACCCGAAAGTAGCACACATGGGAGGAATATTTGCCAAGTCCTCAAACATGAACCGGAACAGGATGGCAACGATGGAAGAAAAGGAAACCATGAATGAGAAGCAGCTAGTTTTAATGCCGCATCTGCCAGAAGAAATTATCATCCAAATCCTTTCGAGGTTATCTCCTAGATATCTCTTAAAATTCAGGTGTGTATCATGTTTGATCTAGCAGCATGTAGACCAGACATTTTGGCTATTATGACCTCCGCAAACTCCTAGGTTAACCACGGTTATCTCTTTTTCTTTTCGCAGTTGGCTTGTGTTGCCGTTCTTTTAGTTACAGTATGTTTAGTGATGTACAAGATCTTTTTTCTTTTTTTTACTGGATATGGATGAGCATTATATACCCGTTTTTCTTCAACTTTAAATAGTAATCAAAGAAGTTTTTTCTCTTTTTGTCTTCTCATATTCCCTCTCCTTCGATCCGAACCATCTGAACCAATACCTCAACTTCCATTCTATTCTAAACCTTGAATCCTTTATCATCAGAGCTAGGTAATAGTTATCTATCCTAACTTTGTGAAATATATCATGAAAATTTTAATACATGGTAAACCTGTGTAAACATAAATCTACAAAACCAAACACGTTCAGTAAACCACTACCACGAATGCGATGATGATGATGAACTGTTTGCTTCTCCTTTAAAATTCTACCAAAACCCATACATTTTTTCACCAATTTGATTAGTACCCAATTATTATGTAACAAAACCAATGGGTACTTACGCATTGTTTGACTAAATTAATCAGTAGCCAATCAGTATTTCAAGAAATTAGTTGGTACCCAAATATTTTCCACCTGAGTACAAGAGCAAGATGTATTTGTGGAACATGTTATTGAGGAATTTCTGAAAATTTTAGGACCATGTGATTGAAGGATTTCTTAAATTTTAGTAGAAACCCTCGTTCATGGCAGTCATCATCATTCTTCCTGTAATTTACACGGTAGCTAAAACACCGGCGAAAGAGATAACTCGGGTTAACATAAGAGTTTGTTGACAACAAAAATACCCAAATGTCTGGCTTACATGCCGCTAGATCAAACATGATCTAGCAGTGCTAGATCAAAATATTTTCCCTGTTTGAGCACCTTAAATTATGCCAACACAATGGGAACAGAAAAGACACAAAAAACACAAAAAAAAAGAAAAAAAAAAAAAAAAAAAGAACTGCGTAGTAAAGCTGACATATAGAAGATCGTTGAAATCCAACCAAACAACAAAAATAACCAATCTCTGAATCATCGGAAGTACGGCTAGAACCTCTGAATCATTTTATTTACTTAAAAATGATTAAACTAATTATTCTCAAAATAGCGGTGTTATGAGCTATTGTTCTAATCAAAATAATGATCAAACCAAACAACTATTTTTAAGTAAATAAAATGCAAATAACTAATCCTCTAAATCTGAATCATCGTCAACGGGCACGTCTTCCGAGTCATTATAATCAATCAATGTCTCATCTTCTTCCTCGACATGAACATCATCCACATCAATATCAGCTGCAAGTACAATCTCTGCATCTACCAACTCTACCTCCACATCATCTCTACGGAGTTTATCTACTCCAACATTATCTTCTTGTATGAGTGATGATACTGTTACATCCCAAGTTTGCTGATAAACATCTTCTTCTTCATCATCATCACCCATTTCAGGAACATCCCACGTATGTCTCATATATGTCTGTGATGCATTTTTTGAACCACTTTCCAGTCTGCTCCGAATTTATGATCATCCAGGTAGAACACTTGTCGCGCATCCAATGCGATAGACATGGTTCTTTCTTAAATCACGTATTATTCACATTTAAACATGTCAAATCATAATCTGTTTTAAGATTTTTCTTCCGTGGAGTCACTTGTCCTTTTTGTTTCTTATGAGATGCTTTTTGGTCATCTCAATAAAGAAATTAACACCTGACCGTTCTTTACTCAATTTGTTGGGTTCATGCATCCAGCTTTAATCTATCCTTAATTCAAAAATAAAAGAAAAAAAAGGTATCACAAACGCATACTAGCATATATGGGGGCAGACAGAACATGTACTAACACCATTTCACAAGAAAAATAAAACACAAATTCGCACCAAAGCTAACCGTCCTTGGTGGTCAGTCCATAGATTGAACGAAATTGTAACTTGAAATTCTTGAGTATATAGAAAACCAGCTAAACCTCCCTAACCACTTGACTGTCATTAAATTAATGTAATACAACAAAATCCACTATCAAAATCCTAAGATATTCAATTACAGTGTGTACAGTTTGTATGAGCCAAGACTGCCTATATGGTTCCAACAAGATGTGAGAACTCTACTTAACAAACTTTGTCATGATAAACATATAAGTTATAAGTAACATTCGCAGTTTCAAATCTCTAGCATACTTTTAAATCCACAAATCGCTTAACTAACAAATTACCCTCTCTACAGTCCCAGGCATCTATCCACAGTAAAGCCAACACCCATCTCATAGTGTTTTACTTAAAAAAAAAACGAAAAGAAGAAATACCCGTACTTGACCGTGGCTGTCATGTTAATCTCACAACATTTCCACCTAAAACACTGAATTGAAAAGGGCGACCTAACATTCTTGTCCCATCATATTCTGTGTCCAATAACTTTGTCATTAACCCAAATCCCAACTCCAAAACATGAAAGTGTGCACAGCACAAAGTTTTCAAAATTCCAATGCAAGATTGACATAGAAAAATTGTTCCCACTACAAATTAATGACCTAACAATACCAACAAAAATTTGAGTCAAATCAATAAAATAGAGAGGGATTTGGAAATCAGTTACCTTAGCGTAATAATCATAATCTTTGCTCTACGAGAGATTTGATGTTCATCCAAATCAAAAGCCTTAAATTTGATTTTCCCAATTCTCGATTCTTCTGAATTGAACTGAACACCGTTAACTATTTTATCAAAAATTTTAGAGCGATAATATGATTAACAACTCCATCCAGGCTAATCATTGTAAATAGAAGAACACAAACCTTTCTTTGGCAACACTTCCTCGTCTGTATCCCTTTTTCTTCACCCGACTAAAATTCTACTTCTTTTCTTCCTGGATGTGAAGGAAAATTTGTCGACATTAATAACCCCTTTTCCTAATTTGATTAATTAAACATTGAAATACTTAAAACAGAACGATTACCTTGAAAGACTTGAATTCAATTTCACCTTAAGCCGTCCAGAGAGTGAAGAAGATGTGACGAATTTGATTGTGCTAAAATAAGAAATCCAAGCTAAATCAAATTCGCAGCAGTTCTTCAGCTGTTTCCAAATCTTTTCCTAACTTGCTTTGAAATCGAACTTCAGAACCCAATTCCTAACCCATTCAAACTCTTAATTACATCATTAATCCTCAACAGTAATCAGCAATTTCGATTACGCTTTCTTTATTTTACGGAAGAACGGAAACGATAATTAGGGAAGAAGAGAAGAACGAGAGCTTTCCATTTTTATTTTTTATTTTTATCGAAAGCCCTAGAAACAAATATGGGAGACTCCGCCGGGTTATAACATGGTGTATCCAGCTGTATCTTAATAAGTTACTCCATAGTTACTAAACCGTTCAGTTATCCAAGAGACCTCTTGGAGCCTTGGCATGCCTGAAATAGCTTGGAGGCATGGAAATCTGATTGTAGTAAATTCTTACTTGAGCAAAATATTTTCTTTGGGGGATTTTGTATTTCCCCCACAAAATAAATGGCGATTCCCACTTTTTCAATTGATAATTGGTGAAACCTCTCCTCACAGTCATAACTGCCGTTATCACCTGGGTAATCGGGCATGTGCAGTGTACGTGTATATTATTTTAAAAGCTTAACATGTGTTGATATCTAAAGAAACCATTCCAATCAGGTAACACGTGGTGTACCAAATAAGAGAGATTGCGATAGAGATCTGAAAGATCATTTCTTTCTCTCCGTCTCCGTCAAAGTTTCTGTAACTTCCCCCAAATCTGCAACCCACACACAATCCCAATCCAAGATCTTTCAAATAATCAATCGGGTGCAATAGAATCAAGAATTGTAGTTCTATTAATAGTGAATACTAATTTTTTAATGTTCTCAAACCCCAGATCGGAAAAATTCAAAGATCAATTAAATTTTTTGTGAAGTGTAGGAAATGGATTCGGTTACCGATGTGGTGTGCTAAATGGGGATCATAGTGAATGTTTTGATTTGTTGAACAAATTAAGTTGGGACATCGGTGTTCTCTGAATTATGATTGATTTTTTTTTTTGGGTTTGCCTAAGCAGGTGATGTTGAGATGCCTGTTAGAATGTTTGATCAAATGAATGAAAAAAATGATCAGTGCCTTAATTGCAAAAGTGGAATTACATAAGAAATTGCATTCAAATTGGTCTTGATTCTTTTATTGGAATTTTGATTGTTTGTGAAATTTTAGTCGAATTAAGGTGAAGATTTGTTTGTTTAGGATTCACTTGTAGAGAATTTTGATTTTTGGTTAAGGGGATTTTGCAGACTTGGGAAACAAAATGGGATTTTAATTTTCGCCTATGGTCTGTAGTCTCAATGATATGGATGTATTGGAGACAACGAGGACGATGATACATCGATACTTGATGTTTTTAGGGTTAGAGTATGATCTTTTTTGAGGACCGTCAGATTAGATTAAAATATAAATCTAATATTTTTAATGGCACACACGTGAACATTACGTGCACGATTAAGTAAGGGTAACGGCGGTTATGACTGAAAGGGGGATTCACCAATTATCAATTTAAAAGGGGGAAAACGCAAAATAGCCATTTATTTTGAGAGGGAAACACAAAATCCCCTCTTCTTTTTTGAGCTTTTTTTTATTGTTTCTTTTTCTGACCGCATTTTCCTTTTTTTTTCTTTTTTTTTTAGATTCACATTAGCCTATACAAATTTTCACTCAATGCAGTGCACGTAATTTAAAATAGACTATATTAAAAAAGAACGTAATTTAAAGTAGACTATATTACAAAATAAAATATCGCGACTAAAATAAATTATTTTTTATTTCTACAATAAAAAGAAGAACACACTTGTAGTCTTATAATTTCCTTATAATTATTTCAATTTAATTCTAATTTTTCCTCAGTTTTTTCCGATTGAGATTTATTGTCTACAATAAAAATAGGATTATACTTATAATCTTACAATTTCGTTATAATTTTTCCCAATGTTCACTCTAATTTTTCCAGTTTCTTTTGATTGATATTTATTGTTTACAAGAAAAATAGGATTATACTTATAATCTTACAATTTCGTTATAATTTTTTCCATTTTCACTCTAATTTTTCTAGTTCTTCCGATTGAGAAGTTGTGTTTTCATCAGTCTCCACCATGAAAACGATCATTTAATATATACAAATTGAATTTGCTAAAGAATGACAAACATTAATTACTAAACACACATGTGCTTACCATATCACTTACGGGTGATATAAGCTAGTATTATTAATGCATTGTATCGCTTTTGTATTTTTGAGGTCATTATGACATTTGGTAATTGATATGGTCTGTGAAACGTGTTTGGCAATCGCAAAATTTGGTAGATTTTTAATTAAACACCCATTTCAAAAATTGGCTGGTAACCGCTAAATTCAAATCATTGACAAGAGTTAGGCCGATTTAATTAAAAATTTATGCAAGAACATACTAAAATAATATATTCCAATTTGATGCAATGGCCTCAATTTCAAAAATACCTTGCATATGTATACAAAACACTATTATCTACAATCAAATTTTTTTCTGCAAATTACATAAAATTCAAAATTAAATACAAAAACAATATAACATTGTGCCATAAATTTATTTTGTAACTCAAAAATATACATCCCAACTCCAATTTTTCAAGTGTGACAAAAACTTGTTAACTCGTTTTGAAATATCCTCGTTATCTTCTCATTTCTTTCAATAATTCTACAATTTGACTATAATCGATCTTTTTCCAAGATCTTTTTGATTTATCCGAATTTCCTACTTTTGAGAAGTTGAGTTCTCCATTGGCTTCCAACCATAATAGTGGTCATAAAATATACTAATAAAACTAAAATATATATATGCATAAATTTTCCTCAAATTTCATTTTAATTTGTCCGAAGGTCTTTCAATTGAGAACTTGAGTACATCCTCCGCCTCCCATCGTGAAAGTGGTCATTATGCATATATATGCACATAAACTATATTCTTATTTATTTGTAATACTTTGTGACCCGATTCTTTATCAATATGATTACCTTAAAAGACTTGAATTGAATTTCACCTTGAGCCGTCAAGAGAAAGAAGAAGATGTGAATTTGATTGAAGCATGCATATGTAAATAAAATACTATGATTATCTATAATCAAAATTTTCTCAGTGACCCGAAATTTTCATTAAGTTCAAATTAAACTCAACCAAAATTTTATCTTGTAAGCCAAGAATCTAAATCTCAATGCATATCCCAACTCCAATTTGTACAGTGAGGCAAAAACTTGTAAACTCTATTTGAAATATCCTCGATATCTTCTTATTTATTTCAATAAATGCACAATATTACTATAATGTTTTATGAGCTCTCTTTAATTTTTCCAAATTTCTTCCTATTAAGAAGTTGAGTTCCTGGCTTCCAGCTGTAAAAGTGGTCATCTAGTATGATATTGTATATATATACACAATCTCACAAGAATTTCCACAAATTTCACCCATATTTATCCAAATTTCTTTTGATTGAGAAATTGAGTACTTCATCAGCCTCCTATCGTTTAAGTGGTCATTATGCATATACACTCAAAGTATAATTTTATTTGCAATCAAAATTTACTTTTTGACTCGATCTTTTCATCAAATTCAGAATTAACTATAAGCATAAATGCGTTACTACATGAAAAATTTATCTTGTGAACCAAGAATTTAAATACCAACCCTAAAATACCAGTGTAACTAAAATATGCTAACAGAACATTAAATTTGTGTGGTATCTTTTCATTTTTTTCAATAATCTTACAATCTCACGCTAAGTAACTGAGTTTTAAGGCAACACAGGGTCATTTATGCTTCTCCTCTATACCTTACAAAGAAAGAGCAAGTAATGAAGGTAAAGACTGGATCTCAAGATTTCTTGAAAAATATTCTTTTGTGATTTCGCCACTTAATACGAATTTCATCCACAAGTGCAATACAATCTACCTGTGATTGAAAAATTTTCATCTCAACTTGGGATTTATCAGTCCGCTCTTGAAATTTGTTAGCACGTCCTAAAATGCACCGGGTAACCTTAAAAAATCCTTACACAAACTCATTTTCTGAGTATTAAAATGCATTATCCTTAAGATCTAGCGGTCCTCTAAGTTACTCGGAGGATGAATTTAGATAATCTTTGATGGAGACGCGCGGAAGACTCATTCAGATTTTTTGGAAATTACAAAGCCAGTCTTTACTGCCAAAAACGAAATTATCTTCTTAAAAAAAACTTTGATTTTTGGATATCACAAAGCCAACTTTTACTACCAAAAACAAAAATTATTTGCTTAAAGATTTTGAATAATCCCTGGAAAGTTCCCATTGGATGAAAGATCTAATGTATCTTAATTTAGTGCATCACGAAGTGTGTGATACAACTTCTCCAGAATATAGTTTCAGCACATTAATCTCATAAATTTTTTACCTCTTTTCTATCGAAAATCTCAGATAAATTTTCTTATTCTTCCCTAAAATAAAGAAGACGAGTTTTTCTTCTTTTTTGTTATTTCATTACCTAAAATATAGAGATCGTGTAGAAGGGATATTTGACTAGAAATCAGGATTTGATTGGCTGAAGATTTTCTCAAAAGATTTTCAAGATTTTTTTTTGAGGGATGAATGGTTGAATGAGGTAAATGAGCATATCATATGGTTGTCAGTGAATCTTAAATTCGTTCCATATAGGTAAATCTTCCTTGTTAAGAATTATTTTGGATGAGAATTTTCGATTTTTGAGGAGAAGAATATTCACCCATTTGGAAAGAAGATATGAACAGAAAAACCCTAGTTTTAAAATCAGATAAAACAAGCTAAGGAACCATTTCGAATTTGGTTAATCTTCAATTTTTTGGCGCCATGTAAATAAAAAGGGAAAAAAGCTGGGCGATTTTTTCCCCGCTTGATCTTTCATTTTCTCTCCTATAAATACATCCCCAAAGTTCTCAAGTTTTTCTCACAAGATACTGATTGAATGTACTAGATCTCACATTAGTCTTCAATTTCATATATGCAAACCCTAATTTTGTAATTTTTTGATCTCCTAATATTCTTTAAGGTTTGCTCTTCCCCTTTATATTCCTTTTGTATTCTGTTGTTTGAAAAAGATATATATGCATCATCAAACTTTCATGTTTTTGCCTGTGGTTTCTTAGTTGTTCTTTTAATCATGGTGTTGTTTCATTGCCCAGCAGCTCAGGTGAAAAATGGCTAACAATAATGTACAACCAGCTCCAGCAACATCATCTTCTGAGGGTACCTGTTACTTTTCCCCTTTTTCTTCTTTTTGGACTTTTATTTCATTAATCTCCATAGTTAGATTGGTAGTTTTGATCCGTTTTAGACTTATGTATGGAGCTTGGTTGACTTCACAATTCTGTGTGCTAGCCGAGACTTAGTTAGCGTTATTTATTTTAGTTGGTAATGTTCTTACTTAAACAGTTAAAAGTAGCATTATGCACTTTTAAGTCAGCAACAATCACAAAACATAATTTAGGTCTGCAATTTATAACTTTTTTAGCTAGGTTTACGCAGCACTCACAAAATGTGAGTATTTAAGGTTTTTTCCTTTTTGAATAACTCAGATCACCTTGTATATGTGTCGGTAGGTCGATTTGGTAGCTTACTTGTCCCCTTCCTTCTCTAACTACAAGCAGTAGTGTTTGAAAGTTCTTTCTGTTACTTGGAGTCTGAAAACTAAGTTGAACAACAAATTGATTTCCAGCTTGTTCATCTATTTAGTGCTTACTTGTCCCACTAATATGCCTTGTTGTAAAATATGTGTAGGGTACCACTTTTGTAGTATTCACATGAAATGGGTTTCTGATGAAGCTCGCATCGAATGGGTTAGTATAGACAGTATTAGTGTTACAATTTGTGTTGTATACGTCTAAACCAAACCACATCCAATAAATATTTGTAATCTCTTGTATAGTTTTATATCACTAGAATTAACCTACTAGTTTGATATTCGGGTGCAGTTGCTAATTATTCTCTCTTTGATGTATCTCTAGATAGGACACGATGAATCAACTAATGCAGCAAGGCATCGAAGTGGGAGCTGCAGCACCCACTGAGGCAGAAGTATGTGCTCAGGTTTTAAAGAAAAAGCAATGACAACGTGTTCTTTGACCATTGTTTCTAACAATGAAGGAATTCATGAAATGTTATAAGCACAGGCTGATAGAATTCAAGCTCAGGAAGAGCAAATACGCGCCTAGAATGAGGAGATCAAAAAGATGAAAGAAGACAGCGAAATGGTCATAAGAAATATGCAAGATATGATGATGCGTTCTCTCGGGCTGGACAACATTACTGCTAATGTAACTGAAAGTTGAATGCGGTCACATTAATGTTTTAGTCTTAGAAATTTTTTTTCTTTTCTAGTAGTGATGTTTATCTATTTATTTATTGCTGGAGTTTATTTATCAGATTTTTTCAAGTTTGGATCTTGTATAAAAAAATTATTTTTAATGGGTAATTATTTTTTATTCAACTTATATTATTTATTTAAATGTTTATTTATTTATATTTATTTTTGTGTAATTATAAATCTAAGCTAGTCATCAAAGAAAAAATGGTGACGAGTTTGGTATGATGAGAAAATAGTTATGGTGAGGTAAAGTTATGGTGACTTTGTCCCAAAAATTATCTTGGAGACGATTATATATGCAGGTAAAGTTGTTTCGGAGACGATGATATTCATTATTGAAATGACCTACAGAGACAATCCTAATTGGTCATTATACGTATTTTTAAAGACGACTAAATTTTGTTATTAATTTTTTTATTTTGAGATGAAAGTTATTCCGCTGCGAAATCATTATATTTTCAGAGATGAAACGGTTTCGTGGCTAAAATTATTTAGCTGACGAATTTGTTTCTTCACTATAAATATATTTTGAGACGAACAAATTTCGCGGTTAAAACTGTTAACGTGATGATCTTGTTTCTTCGCTATAAGTACAGTTTGAGACGAACAAATTTCGCGGCTAAAATTATTTTATGTGATGAATTTTTTTCTTCACTATAAATATATTTCGAGACGAACGAATTTCGCGGCTAAAGTTATTTTAAGTGATAAAATATTTTCCTCACCAAAAATACCAAGAGTGACAAAATTCTTCATCACAAAATTAGTGAACAGTGTCCATTTTATTTGCTCACAAAAAGATAGTTTTGGTGGCAAAAACACTTATGTCGCTAATTAAAAAAATTCGGTGACGATTTCTTAAGGACATCACAGAACACTTTCAACGACTCGCTATAGGTGATGAAATTTTTTGCACCGCTGAATTCTTTCGGCAACGAGGAAATTGGTTTTCGTGACACAATATTTTGCCAATACCAAGTCCGGCTAATTAGGTTTGTGTGCCCGTTTGCATACTTGAGTAGGTTAAGTTATAAAATTGGTTTATTCATGAACAAATATATTTAAATAATAAGGAACACAATCTTTTGCAAAATGTGGCTATAATGTTCATGAATTAATTCAAGTGAATCAAAACCGTTTTTGCTTCAATTGTGTCATGTATACTTCCATGAGAATATAAACAATTGAACAACTCCATAACTAGTTTCATTGAGTCATTGGAACTAGTTGTGATAACGAAGAATAAGGTTGAAATGAAAGTGTTCATATGGCTAACTTCAGTTAACTATTGTTGAGCCAACCAAGTCACGTTTAGGTACAGTTACCCATATCTAAATGAAGGTACATTTCACATGTTTGTAACAAGCTAAGACGATCTAAAGGTTGAAAGATATTAGCTTGCATCTAATCAAGTTTTCATCTAACGGTAAATATTGAATGCTTGGTTACCAAGGTAATTTTGATTGCAAATCCTGATTTTAAGACTATATAAGGGAAAAATCTAGCAACTGAGAAACTTAATCCCCACATCTCATGTGTGTTACTAGTTGCAAATAGAGTCGATTCTCCTTTAACCTAGGTTTTTCTTAAAACCATTATAGGTTAACGAATTAAAGACTTTATTGTGATTCTGAAGCCAGGCCCCAACTATTTTCTACGTAGTTGCGTGTTCTGATCTTACTTTGTTCTATCGTTTTAAAGTACTATATTCTCTAAGATTTGCTCGAGATTTAATCTCCGATAGGTAAGATAAAAACTAATCACAAAGCTCTTTATCTGATTATTTGTAATTCTACAATATCTTTTAGCTTCCAAATGATTATGATTATTGTGATGAGGTGAGGTGATTGATATTTCTAAGCTATTCTTCGGGAATATAAGTCCGGATTATCAATTGTTTCCTGTTCACTTTGATTTATCAAAATACGGAACAAAAACTCGTAAGTATTTCTGTGGGAGACAGATTTATCTATTTAATTAATAGACTTTTGTGTGTGAGCCAGATTTTTTTATCAAGTCTTCGACTTTGGTTCGTAGAAAATCACGGTTGTGGGTGAGATCATCTAAGGGAATCAAGTGCGTAGAGTCGTGCTAGGATTCAGAGGCGCTAGGAAATCGACTATACTTTAATCAGTGGGAGATTGGTTAGGGATCAACTACGTACATTCCAGTCCGAATTTAATTTGTAGTGGGTTAGAGTCTGTAGCGGCTTAATACAGTGTGGTGTTAAAAACTGGACTAGATCCCGGGTTTTTTTTGCATTTTCGGTTTCATCGTTAACAAAACTTATAGTGTCTGTGTTATTTCTTTTCTGCATTATATTTTTATATAATTGAAATATCACAGGTTGTGCGTAGTTTAATCAATTCAATAATCCAACCTTAGGTTGTTGATATAAATTGATTGACACTTGAACTTTGGTATTTGGTACCTTTCAAGTTGTTTCTCATATTAATAAGGCTCACAAATTTTAATTTGTTCGATTGCAGATTGATTTGAGAAACTGATATTTAACTCTTGGATATATTTTCCTTGATTGAGTCTGACTGTCTAGTTGATTCTATTGGAATGATACTCGAGTTAGTCCATAGATGTTTCCTAAACAAAATATTGGGTGTTGTTGTTAAACCCCTGCCTTTTCAATTGGTATCAGAGCAGGCAAACACGTTCGAGACTTCATAAGTCTGTTTTTGTAGCATCATGACTCTATGGATAGTAAGGTCTTTATAAACGCTTTACCATATTTAGATCAACTCAACTCCGAGTGTGTTATAGAAACCATCGATGAGGAATCTCAAAATAAGGAATCTCACAAGAGGCTGGCTTCGCATAATAAAGAAGTAAGGAATACCCAATTATCTTAAAACAATATCGTTGCCTCTACTACTTATCTACTTTATTTTCGAAGGCTTCCGACGCTGAGATGGTTGATGATAAGAAGCAGAAAGTAAAAAACTATCGCAAACCCTTACCACTCTCTTCAAATCTTTGTATTCTAGATTTTAGCGTTATGGATGTTGTTCCTGTATCCACAGTTCAGCCTTCGCATACTAGCCCTCCTATCACCCCGATAATAAGTCAAATTCTTGAAAAAGATGTTTCTGTCACCCATATATCTCCCCAGGTTTCTGAGAAGAATGTTCCTGCTACTCCTTCACCAACAAATCCTCTTATGGATGAGAATGCATATGTTACTTATGACGAACTTTTTAAAGAGTCTCCTGTGAATAAGGAGTTTTCTCTTAGCCAAGTAATAAAAAGAACTCCTCTTGTTGCCTCTGCGACTCCATCGCATGCAAATCAAGTTTTCTCTTTGATGAGTGCTAAAAAGTGCATATTTCTATATATTTTTCTTGGCATTTAACTCATCTTTTGTGCGTTAATTCTACATTTTATCCCATATTCTGTATTTTCATTGTTTTCAAGAATAAATATTTTTCTTACTTAATTTTATATTTTTAGGTAATAAATAAAGTTTGGATGAATTGCGGAGCGAAAAGAGCAGAAAAGTAGTGAAAAGCCGGAAGAAATTACGCAAGGAAGCCGCAAAGAATGGTGCGCATAAACCCAAAAGACTAGAAATGGGCTCAAGAAGGAAGATTTGTTCTTAAAGAAGATATGGGCTTGGCATACCCAAGGCCCAAAACCCTTACCCAAACCCATTTTCTATTTCCATAACCGCCTCCATTCTCAGACGTTAGATGGGATTACATCGAAATCCTACGGTCGCTCCTTCATCATGCATCAAAATCTGAAGTCCTTGTCAAACACCATAGCGCTTAAATTCCAAGCCTTCAGATTAGATTGCATTTGTATCCTACGGTCGCTCCTATGCATGTGCATCAAATCTCGATACTTCCGTTTAACACTACATCACCTAACTCCATCTCGCACTGTTTATTTCGTTGTATCACACAATCCAACGGTCGCTACTAGCCTCATCATTTCTCGCCGTTGGATCATTCTATCAGCTTCATATCCACGGCTCAGAATCGCAAGACATCGAAACTTGATGATCCGCATCACACCGAATCTACCTAACCCTATTTCCCAAACAAAACCAAAAGAAAACCCAAATCGTTTTCTTCTCCAGCCGACCTTCATCTTCTTCACCCCCATACCCCGTCTGCAACTCCACCACCTCCATCAACTCCACCATCTCTCCCACCTCACCTCTGCAGTACTATCACATCTTCACCAAACCCGACACGACCCATCCCCCTAATTCGAAGTGCTTTAACCCCTCTCACCAACTGACCTAGGTGAGGTTTGATAAGACACCTCAAATTAGGGAGCAATTGCATCAATAGGCGCATGGATAAGAACAGGAAACAGAGATGAAGCATGGGTCAAGGCGAAATCAGAGAGTTGGTGAGTAAATTTCGGATTTTCAAAACCCTAATTTCAAAATTAGGGTTCACAAAATTTGGGTATTTTGTATGCTATAAATAGAGAGTGTGTAGAGCAATTTCGGGGTGTTCTTGGTTAGCCGAGATACCCCCAAATTTGGGTTAATCACTGTTTAATTTTAGTTTTAATTTTCAATTTAATATTTAGGGTTCTTCAATTTCTGTTCATGTTTGTTCTTTGCTGTTTTATTCCATCTTTCAATTTTTGTTTCTCACATGTTAGTTAGTTTAATTTCCTGTTTAAAACTTTACGAAGCCCTAGCCCTGTTGTGTAGTATTCCTGAATGTTAAGCAAGTTTGAATGAACTTAGTTTAGTGACAGATCACTCTCACAATGTATGCCAAGTATACTTTGTAGTTAGGTTCATGAGCTGTTGATAAGCTGCAACTGAAGCTGAATTCATAAATCTTTTGACTAGTTGTACCTTAGAAAGACAATTAGTGCTTTGGAAATAATAGAACATAGTTGAGTTTAACATGTCTATAGGAGAATGCATAGCTTAAGCTAGGGTGAATTCAAACCCCTAGTCCTCACCTATTCCATCCATAACATCTTCACTCATCCACCTTCACTGTCCACTTTTATTTTTCTGTTTTCCTTCAATGTTTTTCTCTTGTTCCATTGTTGTCTCTACAGCCCATCAATTGTCCACTGTGGTGTTAATAACAACACACAACCTCACTGTTCACTACCCCTAAGAACAAGTTAGCAAACGAAGCAAGAAACCAAAAATAGAAAATATATGCCCACCTTGTCCCTGTGGACAAACCCTGCTTGCACACTCACTGCAACTGACCCTGTGCACTTGCAGGTATCATTTCTGTGACTCTTTTAGAGAGCCACCACTCTTCACCCATTAAATCTAGCTCTCAACCGAACCTTTCTCTAAAGAAATCCCCCATTCCAACAAATTTTACTACTCCTTCTTCTGTTTCCTTACTAAATTCTTTTCCTTTGAATAAGAAAGCTTTGGATAGTGCAAAACATGCTGCTCAAACTCTATCTGATGTCATCAACTCTACCCAATCTTTAACTGATGATCTTTGCAAGCTTCGCTCCTGTTCTTCCTTAAGCAAGCTTCTATGTGAATTTCCCGTTGATAAAGTTTCAAGGGATGAGGCCCTTTCTCAAATTGAACCGAGTTTCCATGTTACTATAGATGTTTTGGTAATTATCCTTCACACCTTAACTTTATCTTCTTTAATGATACTTCCAAGTCATACTAACCTCATCTTTTCCTTTTTAGGATTCTCATCGTCGTGTGATGCTTTCTTAAAAGCATTTTGAATCTAGTTGTTCTCAGTTGGAACTTTCGCAGAAAAATGTTTCTTTGGAGAAGGAAATACAAAGGCTGAGAGGAGAACTCCAAATTTCAAATTTTGAGGATGAAAATCTTCGCAGCAAAAATCAAAAACTTAGAGGTATTTATTATTATATTTGAATCACTTATCGTATTCGGTATTCCTCCGCATACGTTCATTTTCGTAAATTTCTTTATGCATTTGTTAAGATTTAAACCGGAAGCGAACGAATGAGTGATACGATTTTCAATTCCTCGCTGAAGATACTCAAGCGAATAACGTGAAGTTGCAGTCTCAACTAAACCAATTAGATAATCAATATTCATATTCACCTGATCAGATTAACAATCTTTCCCATGAAAATAACCAACTCACTCAGAAAATTGAGTTTTTTAGTGATCAAGTATCTTATTTTTCTAAATTTCCACGCGATGCTGACTTGCTTCATCAAACTTTATCAGATGAAAACCATACTCTTTCTAGGGAGAAACTATCTTTTTCGAAGAAAGAAGCAATGTTTTCACATCAGTATTCAATTCTTCATGAAATAAATGAAAACCAAGCACGAACTCTTCGCGTACTGAAGGAAAAGTGCGAGACTTCGCTTAAATATTTAAGCTCCCGAAATGAGAAATTAATTCAGAATAACATAAATCTTTCTGTGAAGAAAAATCAACTTCAACAACAATACATTCAATTGAAGAATTCTTCAATGTTCTTAAAAAAAAGAACAAATCTCTTTCTTCTGAAGAAAAGAAAATTCGATCTCGCCTGAGTGGTTCAGTTGGTGATGGATTTGATAAAGCTATGGAAAGTATGAAGGACAATACCCTTGACTTTTGTAAATTCTTCCAAGGTAGTCATCTAGAGTTGACTGCCTTATTATGATTTCTTAGCATTTTTCGCACAATATTAATTCTTTATTTCTATTTATAGTTATTTATTATTCTTTGTAGATTCTGAAAAATTGCACCAGTCTGTTGTTGCTCAATTGAATTCTGAATTATCCAAGGTTCGCAAAGAATATGCAAATATGGAATTATCTCGTGGGAACCTTGAGCTCTCTCTGTGTGTCTCGAAGCAGAGCACGAAGAAGATTTGCATTTCATAAGAATTTTCTAGAGATAAATGCTATAAATCTCGAAAGAGCATCTATTCGCAAAGGCCACTCTAGTGCCCAATTTGTTATTGATGGTGTTCTCTCAAGCAACTCTCTTCCATCAGTAAAACTCCCCGTATGCAATGTGAGTGCGGATGAAGAATATCCTGAGCCAGATAGTGATTTTGACTTTTTAAGCGATGATGAAAAAGATCAAGATGATGAAGAAATTCAACAAGAAGAAGAGAAATCTGCTAATGAAGCCAGTACTGAGATTGAAAATCTTGGATCCAGTGCTAAAGTCTGAAAAGTATTTTGAATGAGATGTTACTGTTAAGCATTCTTGATTTCCTTCTTTATTTCAACATATTTGAGCCTTCGCATATTTGTTTGTTGCAAGGAAGATAATACATTCTTGTTTTAATTCCCATACTTTCCTCTTATTATGTTCCTTGTAAGAAATAATCGTGCGAATTTATCAGTGGTTTATTTAATTTACTTAGGAGGTCTTATTTTTCCTTCCTTTGTAAAGGTCTTATCTTGCCTCATTTTTGTGCGACGAAATCGCAGGAAGTCTTTGTATTATAGTACATCGACCCATTGATCTCGTCTTATGTTTTTCACTTGTATTATTTCCTCTTCAGGTTTGTCGCATAAATATCACAAGTCTTAATACTCCCATGAGTAAAAGCCTTGTGATAGTTACGTCTTTTGACACAATTCAGCTCCCTAATGGAGGGTGCCGTCCTTATCTTCCCCTCTGATTTCCCCTTCAAGGAAGCTTACCTCTATCGGGTTAAGATTATGGCTCTTCCCATCCGGCTTTTCAACAACCAGTTGATTTCGCAATCTCGCATACACTACCTATAGGGTTTATGGCAGCAAGATCGCACCCTAAGTGGGGTATCTTCGGACCGAGTGCATCATAGTCAGGACTTGTCAAGAGTGGCAAGGTACGCTCCAGACGTCCCAGGAACTCTTGACTCAACCGTGTACCTCGGTGCCCTGATCGAGTTTCTGCACTCCTTGGAGAGCCTTTTTCACCTTAGGCTCTCAATCTAAGATTTCTATCTTATACTGAAATTTTAAGGTATCTCTCCCGGATGGGCATTATCGTTTAATTCTCACCCCAAATCTCCACAACTCAAGTTCTAGGGTTGGTGTAGCCTTCCCTCGAGTCATGCCTTCTAGGTCTTTACGATTGTGACGTGCGATAGGTCTTACTATATTTCCTCTTGCATATGAGCGAACTAGGGTGCACGCCACATTCAGATTCCTAGCCAACCTGATAATAAATATCATTTTTTGTAGCCTTTATCAAGGTCTTACTTTTCTTTTATAGAATTTCTTAATTTCCAACGAAATATTCGCATTACAATTATTCGAAATATTAAATTTTTATCCATGCGAATTGATTCGCAAGTGACTATGGATAATACTTTTTCAAGAACTGCCTATTCCAAGGGAAATTTAATTTACGACCTGTATTTCGTCCTTCAGGATCCATTAATTCATAGGCTTCCTCTCCAACTATTCTTTATATTATATAAGGTCCATCCCATCTTTTCTCCAATTTTCCATCTTTTCCTTTTTGATATACTGGAATTTCGCATAGCACTAATTCAATTGGTTGAATTTCTCTTATTTTGACCCGCTTGTTATATTCTCGAGGTAGTCTTTTTTGATAATTTTCCATGTGCTGCAAAGCGACTTCTCTTACTTCCTCCAAATCATCCAACTTTGTTAAAATTAAGTATGCACTTAAATTCTTTTCCCAAGCTTCTCTCTTTGTGGTAGGGATGATCACTTCTGTTGGTAGCACTGCCTCTACTCCATATGTCAGACAGAAGGGCGACATTCCGGTTGCTTCTCTTCTTGTAGTTCTGTAAGCCCATACTACATTATGTACTTGTTCGCACCATATTTTGTTGTGGCTTCTAACTTTTTCTCCAGGTTGTCTGCGATTGTTTTGTTTGTAGCTTTTACTTGTCCATTACTCTGAGGATACAAAGGGGTAGATTTGCCACTTTGAATTTTGAACGCATTAAGTAGCATTGTTATATTCTCGCCTTCAAACTGCTTCCCATTATCAGACTCCAATTGTGCAGGAATGCCAAATCGGCATATAATATTTTCAAAAATGAATGTGAAGATGTCTTTATCGCGTATAAGTTGAACTGCTTTTACTTCTGCCCATTTAGTGAAATAATCTGTTGCGACAATTAAGAACCTTTTTTGTACCGTTCCTGGTATAAATGGTCCAACAATATCTATTCCCCATTTTCCAAAGGGACACACATTTATTGATGTATTAATCATAGCCCTAGGTGCATGTATATTCTTTCCATGACGTTGACATTCTTCGCATCTCCTGGAAAATTGTTTTGCATCTTCATGCATATATGGCCAGTACTATCCTTGTATTTTTACTCTGTATCCGAGTGATCTTCCTCCACTATGGTTGCCAGCATCGCCATAGTGTAATGCCTTTAGAATTTTGATTCCTTCCTTTCGCGTAAGACATCTGAGCGAAGGTCCAAGGAATGACCTTCTATAAAGAACACCATCCCTTAATTCATAATTTGTCGCACGACTTTTTAATTTGTGTGCTTCTAATCTTTTCATCGGAAATTCCCCTTTCTCTAAATAAGAGTGTATCTCAGTTCTCCAATCTTTCTCGTCGCTCACATTTTCTGCTTGTGTATCGTCTATGATCATCACATATGTTTGCACTTCTTCACCCTTTTCTATAGATGGTAATAATAGTGTTTGTATTTTTGTATCTCTTGCGACCGGATCTACTAAAATTGATTGTATGAACGCCAATGCATCTGCGAGTCTATTATCTTTTCTCCCTATATGTCTCCAACTTATTTTTGGAATTTGCATTACTAAATCCATAACCAATCTCCTATACTTTTGCAAAAATGGTTCATTAGTACTATATGTGCCTTCTATCTGACGAATTACCAGCTGAGAATCACTAGTTATTCGCGCATCCTCAATCTTCATTTCAATTGCTAATCTTAGTGCGTGAACGACTGCTTCATATTCAGTTTCATTATTTTTGGATGCGAAGTCCAATCTGAATGAGTAATCCATTCTCGCTCCCGTTGGTGAAATAAATACAATACCAATCCCATTTCCTTCTCCATTGGAGGATCCATCCACCAAAATCTCCCATCTTTTTGGATTTCGCTCAGTCAATAAATCATTAGGATTTCCATGTTCTTCATCCACCTGCATCATTTCTTCTACATATTCATCTTCTTCTATTGGAAATTCTGCAAGAAACTCTGCGATAACTTGAGATTTTGGTGAAGATTAAATTTCATAACCAATCTCATAGTTTCCTAATTTTGCATTCCACCTCTCTATTCTTCCTGACCTCTTGGAATTCTTACTGCATTTTCAATTGGTGCTCTTGTTAATACTTTAATTTTGTGAGCTTGAAAATAGATGCGAAGCTTGAATGATGCATATACCAGTGCGAGAATCAGCTTTTCGATTTTGGAATAATTTTTTTCTTCAGAGTTATATGTTTTGCTTATGTAATATATCAGTTTTCTACACCTTCCTCTGATCGTAACAGTACTACATTTAATGCATGAGATGTTGATGCTAGATACAATAACAATTCTTCTCCCTGCTTCGCCTTTTGCATAATGTATAAATTTACCAAATAATCTTTTATGCTCTGTAATGCTTCGTCGCACTCCTTTGTCCATTCAAATTTGGTTCCCTTCTTTAGTATATTGAAAAAGTGTTTGCATTTTTCCGAAGATCTTGCAATGAATCTTCCCAATGATGCTATCAATCTATTTAACTTTTGAACATCTTTGATTGTCGCAGGTGGTGGCATATCTCTAATTGCCTTTACCTTCTTCGGATCAACTTGTATTCCCTCCTTGGATATAATATAGCCTAAATTTTTTCCTGATGATACACCAACTATACATTTTTCTGGGTTTACTTTAATATTGAATGTTCGCACCTGTTCAAATATTGCTCGCAAATCATCAACATAATCTTTCGCCTCTTTGATTTTAATTATCATATCATCTACATAGACCTCCAATGTTTTATATATCCATTTTTCGAAAACTTTCTGCGCCATTCTTTGATATGTCGCACCAGCATTCTTCAATCCAAACGGCATTTTCGTGTAACAATATAAACCTCCTGGTGCGAAGAAAGCGGTGTGTTCTTGATCTTCTTCTGCCAAAGGAATTTGATTATAGCCTTTATACCCATCTAACATTGTGACTCTATCATTCCCTGATGCTGATTCCACCATTTGAGGTATATCGGGTAAAGGGAAGCTGTCTTTAGGGAACGCTTTGTTTAGATATGTAAAATCTATGCAAATCCTAATTATTTTGTTCTTTTTAAGGACCACTACCATATTTTCTATCCATTCCGGATATTTAGCCTCCCTTATAATTCCTGCATCTAACATTTTTTGTAGTTCTGCTTCTATTTTAGGATGATAATCAGTTGCAATTTTCCTTATCCTTTGCTTGAACGGCTTTACATTCTTCTTAATGTCTAATTTATGACATGTGACAGACGGATCTATTCTAGGCATTTCTTTCATACTCCATGCGAAAATATCATTGTATTCTCGCAGAATGCTTATTGTTTTTTCCTCTTCTTCTTTATCCATTTTAGTTCCAATTCTTAATACTTTCGGTTCTTCTTCAATTCCTATATTTATTTATTTTGTTGGTTTTGTTGCGGTAAAATTCGCTTTTGGTTCTCCCATAGGTGTTGGTTCCTTAATTTCTTTACTTCGTCCACCTTCCTCCGCTGGTTCTTCGCTTGGTATTCCTTTTCCTTCTTTCGCTCTTATCATGTATATTCGAAATTCCTCCTCTTTCCTTTGTTGTTTCGCTTTTCTCCATCGAT
Organism: Papaver somniferum; assembly: GCF_003573695.1. Lineage (NCBI taxonomy): Eukaryota > Viridiplantae > Streptophyta > Magnoliopsida > Ranunculales > Papaveraceae > Papaver > Papaver somniferum. Next base: position 151,143,242 of record NC_039367.1, on the reverse strand, counting down.
ACTTTGGTTTTTTGGCTCGTCCTTCATAATTTCGCACATCTATTTGATTACAAGTATTCGCAGCCTTAATGTCTCCTCTGATTTCACCTATACCGCTTGGAATTGGAAACCTGATGCATTGATGTAACGTTGACGCTACCGCCTTTAATACATGTACCCATGGTCTTCCCAACAACATGTTGTATGGTGACTCAATGTCAATCACACATAGTGTTATCTTTGTTTCAACCTCTCCCAATAATATTCGCGTCACGATTTCTCCCTTTGGATTTGTAACTGCTCTATTGAATCCATGAGCATTATAGGCTGTAGGTGCCATTTATGCATCTTTATATCCCATTGCTTTGAATGTGCGATAAAATAATATATCAATTGCACTTCATGTATCTATCAATGTCTTATCAATCGCCCATCCTTCAAATGTCCTCTGATTTGCAATAATGTTTTCTCGCTCGACTGTGACCGTAATTACCAATGGATCTGCTCGCTGTAAGTTTTCCTATGAAATTTCATCTGCCGCAAAGGTAATCTTCACCTTTTCCCAATCTTGTAATGGTAATTCTTTCTCTACCGTTTCCACCTTCTTTCCTTCGTAATTTCTTTTAAGAATTCTCCCGGTTATCGTCGCTTGAAAATCTGCCTCAGAAATTGATACTTTAGTTATGTTATTACACTGTATATCTTTGGTTCTTTCTTGAATTAGTTTGACTCTTGTTGTCTTCATGGATCCCTTATGAATTTCATATCTATTAACAGGAATTAACATCCAGAGCTATTTTCTAGCGCCAAAAATGTAGTTGTAAGAAATCTTACAACTACACTCCACTATAACTGACTCAATCTCTAGGTGATCATCATGAATTCTTGTTTTATAACTAAAGATTAAGAATGTTTACAAGAATGATTCAAGTATTACAACAATTCTACTTGAAACCTAAGCTCACTTTCTCTCTCTTTCTATTTCCTTTCCAAGACTTGTCCTAGAATCCTCCCAGAAACAATGACCTCTCCCCATTATTTTTGGGATCACTATGCGATACATTCGCTCATATACAATCTCTCATATTCGCATAGCGTACCTTCTCACACAGTTCTTCACACTTTACTCGTGACTTTGCTGACTCATCTGGTGCGTCATCTCAACTTTGTTGTGTGCGATGTTATTCGCTTAAGTTATATTCTTTACTTCGCTTGATTGCCAACGTGTGCGATATTTAACTCCTACAGGTCGCCTCCGGCAAAGTGCAGCAAGATTTTTTGAGTTTTCGGCCTCTTTTCAACCAAAACTTTCAGGAACTCATCACACAACACCTCGTGACACCAGTATTCTGTTAGAGGTTCGTTATGAAGTGTTTAAAAACTGGAGACGTTCTATTAGAGGTTCGTTACAATATGAACGGGTTTTGCAAAGAGGCTTTACTTTATATGACCTACGGAACTGGAGGGATTCTATTTTAGTGATAAGGATACTTGGTCTTCATATTCAGTATCATTCCATACTTGTGTAAATTGCTCGGTTTCAGTTTCTTCAGAATACCAACGCCGGCTAATTACGGTCAAACTTAGTGTTTCCAGTTATGACAAGCTTAACATTGACATATTTATCATATATATTAACTAATTTTATATAGCGATGAACTTTTTCTATGAAATCTATTATTACGATCATCCATATCATCTTTGTTTATTTGTGTTATACTGTTTTTGAGCAAACAAACAACTTAATTCTCCATGATTTGTTTTTGGTCTTCTTGAAAACATTGGATATTGCAAGATAATCCTTGTCCCTGATCTCTGTGTATCAATTCTTTATCTATGTATACTCATCGAAGGTTTAGGGTGCATGAGTGTTTTTTTAGTTTGAGAAGTTTTTACGTATACTCATCAGATGAATTTTTCTGTTTTTATTTTTTCTGAGAACATATTATGTTCTATTGACACTTATGCTTTTATAAAATTGACACTTGTTCATTTTATATTTTATACCGAGTCAGAAGTCATATATCTCTTGTTAGTCTCAGTCCAATAACTCTTTATACCCATAACTCTTTATACCCCAATAAACATAAAAGATTTGTCAAGCTTTAAACTAATTGAACAACTCATAAAATCAATAAATTTATGAAATGAATGTGGAATCTGTCAAGATTACCGAACTCACTATTCTCAAAAGCTGGATAGACTAAGTGTCCATAATTTTTAAACTAATTACTCATAATTCCTATTGAAGCTTATAAATCATAATATAATTGATTTAACCTACCATTTTTAGTTTGAAATATACACACACAACAAGAAAACGAATTAGTCAACCAAATAAATATTTTAGTTCTGGATAGCTTTTAGTGATTAAGATTTATCTCACAACCCAACCCAGTTAGACAAACAAGTATAATATACACATGAGTGATTTCCCTCAAATAAAATAATATATATAATAAAATGATGAATTATCACCCTACTAAGATAACATTCTAACGGATTAGTTACTGCCCTACTATATTAATAAGCAATAATATTAAAACGGATGAATTACTTCCCTACTAATGAAATAGATATAATAATATTAAAACGAATGATCAACTGCCCTACTAAAATAATATTGTTGTTAGAGCACTACTCGGTCCAACACGCAAGCATTGCTATCTCAATCTTGTTTGTCAAGTTTAGTTGTCAAAACTATAAGTCTTGATTTCTAGTCTACTTATATCTATGTCTCGGATTAGGATAGAATGTATAGTTGAGCTTTAGACTTCACTGGGTTTATCGATTTAAGACGAAGAACTACTAAGGGGATCTTGTGGAACTTCATCAACAAAAGGTATGTGGAGACCTGAACTCACCTATCACTAAGAAGTCTATTTCTATTCTATCTTCTATTGAGACAAAAAGTGGTATAGCTATATAGATTTTTTTTATATAAAATTGATATTTTAAGCTGAATTTAACTCACTTTCATATTTCTCGAAATATGTATGGGTAAGATTTCGCTTTAACCAAGTTCATCTTTTATTCTTGACGAAAGTCAAAAGATGATCATGTGAAAATTGCCTGGTAACATCTTCCATTATTTGTGTGAGACAATCATTTGATGTAGATTCGGAATGTTTCTTATTGATTATTTGATCACTTGAAAATTGCTTTGAAGCTAATATTTTATGTGACACAGCTATTCACGTCTTCTAAGAATGCTTCATTGATTTAAATGGAGTACAGAAAAATTAACCTTTGGTTGGATATAGCACAGTATGTGTACTGTTGCAATTACACTCCAAGCCCGGGAACCATAGTATGCATACCCGTATGCATATTGGTTTGATAGTTGAAGTCCGAGAACTATAGTATGCATACCCTTATGTGTACCGGTGTAACAGTTGAAGACTGGGAATTCAACTGAGTTTGGTCATGTACGAAAGTATGCGTACCCATTGGCATACTGGCGAACCAATACCAAGTCTGGCTAATTAGGTTTGTGTGCCCGTTGCATACTTGAGTAGGTTAAGTTCTAAAATTGGTTTATTCATGAACAAATATATTTAAATAATAAGGAACACAATCTTTTGCAAAATGTGGCTATAATGTTCATGAATTAATTCAAGTGAATCAAAACCGTTTTTGCTTCAATTGTGTCATGTATACTTCCATGAGAATATAAACAATTGAACAACTCCATAACTAGTTTCATTGAGTCATTGGAACTAGTTGTGATAACGATGAATAAGGTTGATATGAAAGTGTTCATATGGCTAACTTCAATTAACTATTGTTGAGCCAACCAAGTCTACACGTTTAGGTACAGTTACCCATTTCTAAATGAAGGTACATTTCACATGTTTGTAACAAGTTAAGACGATCTAAAGGTTGAAAGATATTAGCTTGCATCTAATCAAGTTTTCATCTAACGGTAAATATTGAATGCTTGGTTACCAAGGTAACTTTGATTGCAAACCCTAATTTGAAGACTATATAAGGGAAAAATCTAGCAACTGAGAAACTTAATCCCCACACCTCATGTGTGTTACTAGTTGCAACTAGAGTCGATTCTCCTTTAACCTAGGTTTTTCTTAAAACCATTATAGGTTAACGACTTAAAGACTTTATTGGGATTCTGAATCCAGGCCCCAACTATTTTCTACGTAGTTGCGTGTTCTGATCTTACTTTGTTCTATCGTTTTAAATTACTATCTTCTCTAAGATTTGCTCGAGATTTAATCTCCGATAGGTAAGATAAAAACTAATCACAAAGCTCTTTATCTGATTATTTGTAATTCTACAATATCTTTTAGCTTCCATATGATTATGATTATTGTGATGAGGTGATTGATATTTCTAAGCTATTCTTCGGGAATATAAGTCCGGATTATCATTTGTTTCCTGTTCACTTTGATTTATCAAAAGACGGAAGAAAAACTCATAATTATTTCTGTGGGAGATAGATTTATCTATTTAATTAATAAACTTTTCTGTGTGAGCCAGATATTTTTATCAAGTCTTCGACTTTGGTTCGTAGAAAATCACGGTTGTGGGTGAGATCATCCAAGGGAATCAAGTGCGTAGAGTCGTGCTAGGATTCAGAGGCGCTAGGAAATCGACTGTACTTTAATCAGTGGGAGATTGGTTAGGGATCAACTACGTACATTCTAGTCTGAAGTTAATTTGTAGTGGGTTAGAGTCGGTAGCGGCTTAATACAATGTGGTGTTAAAAACTGGACTAGATCTCGGGGTTTTTCTGCATTTTTGGTTTCCTCGTTAACAAAACTTATGGTGTTTGTGTTATTTCTTTTCTGCATTATATTTTTATATAATTGAAATATTACAGGTTGTGCGTAGTTTAATCAATTAAATAATCCAACCTTAGGTTGTTGATATAAATTGATTGACACTTGAACTTTGGTATTTGGTACCTTTCAAGTTGTTTCTCATATTAATAAGGCTCACAAATTTCTATTTGTTCGATTGCAGATTGATTTGAGAAACTGATATATAACTCTTGGATATATTTTCCTTGATTGAGTATGACTATCTAGTTGATTCTATTGGAATTATACTGGAGTTAGTCCATAGATATTTCCTAAACAAAATATTGGGTGTTGTTGTTAAACCCCCGCCTTTTCAATTGGTATCAGAGCAGGCAAACACGTTCGAGACTTCATAAGTCTGTTTTTGTAGCATCATGACCCTATGGATATTAAGGTCTTTATAAACGTTTTACCATATTTAGATCTACTCAACTCCGAGTGTGTTATAGAAACCATCGATGAAGTTGAGTGCCTTGATCTAAAAAAAATCAACATAAATCTCTGTCATGAAAAATAACGATGAATAAAAAAATGATGGTCTTCATTGAGAAATTTATATCAAAAACTCTTATCTTCGAGAATGTTCTGAAGAGATAGTTAATCTCCATAAGAAGTTGGATGGACAAATCCGGATCAATTCTGATCTTGATGCAGAAATTGCAAGTTATAAGGATTTGAAATCTGTCAAAGTGACTTCTATGGATATGAATAACTTCTCTAATTCTTCTATGAATAATTGTCGAAAGTCGGGAGACAAGCGAGGTTTAGGCATTGTGAAATCTGATACTACCTAGAATCTCTCTAATGAGTTTAAAGATGTTGGTTTATGTATGTTTTTTATTCTCATAATCATTTTCAACATAGGGAGGGGATCGCTCAACAAAACATTTTGACAAAACCTTTTAACAAAATTTTGTAATCGTAAGATTCTGTATATCTAGCGGCTTATTTTTGGGTGACGTGGCACCTAATAGTGTGTTTGGAAAATAGATCCATTAAAACAGTTGAATATGTTTCTCTGTTTTTCATCGTGTTCATCCACAAATATCAAGCAAGCTATTATGCACAACATAAACCAGAAAATATTGCTCTTTACATTTGTCTTTTTCATTTTGTTTGTGTATTATTTCTGACTGCATTGATAATAGCAGTATTTGGATCGAAAAAAAACTCTCTTACTTCTCGAATTGAGGAAGATCCCAACAACTATGTTTAACTTGAATCTGTAACAAGTGGGTCTGATCCAAAACATAAAATTGGTCTTGGTGGATTTGGGTCTGTTTTTATAGGAAAACTAATAGATCTAGACTTGTTGCAGTGAAAGAAACTTCATAATTTACATAGTATGGTAGTAATGAGATTTTGATTCTTTCATCCATTAATCATCCAAATCTTGTTAAATGAAGGGTATTGTAGTGAGCCAAAAGGTTTATAAAACTACTACAAGTAATTATAAGAGAACGTAAATCTGATTACCGATTGGAGTTCTACTCCTCCCTCCCATATTCATAAATTGATGATCCAACATACTATTTTGATCTGTCTTTAGCATTCATAAAATTATATATTTTAAACATTTATGAATTAAAAAAGAACTTCAAACTTTTTTACCAAAAAATGGTCGGTCAAAAAGGAGATCAGGAATTAGGAGATGCACTTGATAACATCACGGTAAGACGATTAAGGTTCATCCTAATACGCTGTTTTATCAGTCAAACACAAACTAAAAGAGAACTGTGGACCATGTCATCCTAAAGGAAAGCCGTTATATATAAAATATCTCACGGTTGGAAAATTTTGTTAAAATCCTTTGTGGAAATCGTTTGTTGAGGGTTCCGTTTCCTTCAACATATGTGTATGTTCTTCAAGAAAAGATTAAAAGTTGATCTTCACGAGAAAGTTGAACAACTGTTTTCTTCTCTTAGAAGGCGTGCATATCTAACAAGCAAACCTAATCTAGTTAGTATTATTAGTATAGGAGATTTTTGTTAGAGCATTGCTCGGTCGAACTCGCATGCGTTGCTATCTCAAGCATGTTTGTCAAATTTAGTTGTCAAAACTATATGTCTTGATTTCTAGACTACTTATAGATAAGTCTCGGTTTAGGACAGATTAGTGTAGTTGAGCTCCAGACTCCATGGAGATTCTTACGAAGACGAAGAACTACTCAAAGAACCAGTGAAACTTCATCCGACTAAAAGGAATATGGAGACTTGAACTTATCTATCACTCAAAAGTCTATCTATTATATCTCTTACTCTTGAGACAAAGTCGTATAAGTATGATAGTTTTCATACATACACATTTGCTATTTCGAGCCGAGTTTACCCGCCTATCTTTTTCTAGAAATACGTGTTGGTAAGCTTTTGCTTTAACCACTTTTCATCTTTATACGTGACGAAAGTCATGATGACGTTTCAATCTTGAAAATAGCTTTGATGACGATAGTTGTGAATAACGACTGTTATAACATTATAGAAGAATGTTTCAATGATTGAAATATAGAGTTGAGATTACATAACTGATGAGTACTAAAAAGTGCATATTTCTATATCTTTCTCTTGGCAATTAACTCATCTTTTGTGCTTTAAAATTGCATTTTATCCCATATTCTGTATTTTCATTGTTTTCAAGAATAAATATTTTTATTAATTAATTTTGCACTTTTAGGTAATAAATAAAGTTTGGATGAATTGCGGAGCGAAAAGAGCAGAAAAGTGGTGGAAGCCGGGAGGAATCACGCAAGGAAGCCGCGAATAATGTTGTGCGCAATACCAAAAGGCTAGCAATGGGCTTAACAAGGAAGAAATTGTTCTTAAAGAAGAAATGGGCTCAGAATTATCCCAAGCCCAACTTATCTCTCAAGCCAAATCTCAACCCAAATCCCATTCTATTGTAGCCGTCAGATTGGATCCACAGATGCATCCAACGATTGCTTCATCGCCGGTACATAAAATTTGCTACAACCGCTTCACACCACAGCACCTAACTCCATCTTGAGCCGTCAGTTTCGTTGTATTTTGGCATCCAACAGTCTCTCATAATCTGTTTCCCTCGTGCCGTTCGATTCAATTCAGATGTGGTCATCCAACGCTCTTGCTTTGCAAATCATCAAACTCGCTGTACCCGATCAACACCCAAACACCAAATTCCCTATACCCGAACCAAACACACCTTACCCAAATTTCCCATCGACTTCTTCTTCTCTTTCCCCTAACCTCCGTCTGCAACTCCATCACCACCACGCCCTGCCACTGCCACATCCACCTTCTCCACCTTCCATAGCCACCATCACCACTCTACAACAACCCATCTCCTTTCCCATCATTCTACTAAACTTCTAGCCATCTATTCTCTCGATTTCATCCTTGATTTCTCTCTGAAACCCCAGGTAAGAAATCAATAGAATAGGTCGAGTTAGAAATGCAATTGGAAGGCATGGAGAGGAGCAGGAGAGTTGGAGAAGAAATGGTTCAACCTTCTTGAGTGATTTGTCACGTCAAATTAGGTAAAGTCGAACCCTAATTTCAACTATGTAATTTGGGGATTTGGGGATTTTCTCTGTAAACCCTAATTGATTAATTTGGGTATAAATATGGGTTGTGGGTGTTGTGTTGAAGATATGCATGGGCTAGCCAGAGATTCACCCAAGAGGACTGGACTAGCCAGTTCCTCAACTGTGTTATCAATTTTTTTGCACAATGTTTGTTATGTTCTGATTTCATGTCTAGGGTTTAGATGAAACCCCAATTCTGATGTTAAGTTGTTCATATTCTAGACAGTGTTCTTGTTGTGATATAATATTGTGGATAAATATAATCTAAACATGTCAGCATTTTACTTTCACAATGTATGCCTTGTATCCATTGTAGTCAGGTTATTTCTATGTTGAATGTGTTGCAACTCATGCTTAACAGATTGTTGTTCATAACTTTGACTAATTGTACTTTAATCAGACAGTTAGTACTTTGTAGGAACACCTTAGTTGCGATTAGAATATCCTTCAGGATTGTTTAGCTATCTAAGAGGTTAATCCATAGTTAGTTGCATTGTGAGAAGGCAGCTAGAACTAGGATTAGGATCATCTTAGAGACACTGAACCATTCTCCTAAGACCATCCTTTGATGAGCAGCAGGCATAGAACCTAAACTGCCATCTAGATAGTTAGATGAGGCTAGAACTTCACTAATATCTATACAAGGAACAAGACTCTATTAGAACTAGGAGGACTTAGCTTAGGAAAAGGGTGGATTCAAGATCCTAGTCCCTCCCATATCACTGCCATTTAGAATTCTTTAGGAAATCACTTAGAAAACAACATATCACCCTCCTTGTCCCTGTGGACTTTCCCCTACTTGCACACTAGCTTCATCAAGACCCTGTATACTTGTAGGTAAAACATAGGTTGTAGTTTTAGGTACTCTTTGCCCAGCTACCAAGTTTTTGGCGCCGCTGCCGGGGACTTGGCGTTGTGTGTTTGTTGTTCTTTTTATCTTACTTTGATGTTTTGTTTTTTTTTGTGTAACTTAGCTGCTGTGTAGTGTAACTTAGTGTAAGTTAGCTGCATTGCATACTGTCATGTCATACTTGCATATCATTGCATAATTTGCATAACTTAGGAGCATATTCATCTTGCATTTTCATATTCATCCTGCATCATCTTTTTTCTTGCATCTTAGTAGCTCTGTAACCTGCTGTGTAGTGCAAGCATCTCTGGCCATGTTTATCTTGTAGCAGTTGCATATCTTGCTCTCAAGTTATTGAAACTTCTGGAACTAAGAACTTGGTTGAGTGACAGGTACTGCTGCTAGTGCTGCTACTAATTGGTGCTGAGCCTCTGGTGCTCTTGCTGTTGTTGCTGCTGCTGCTGCTACTTCTTCCTGCTGCTGCTGGTGCTTGGGCCATTGCTACAGCCAGCCTCTGGTGCTGCTGTTGTTTTCCTTCTACTGTTGTTGAGTTGCTGGTCTGAGCTTGTTGCTGAGAACCAAGCCCAACTGGGCTGTGCAACCAAAATCAGAGCAGCTGGGCTGTGCTTAAAGAGTAAGCCTAAACCCATTAAGAGAACCCAAATTGTGGGCTTCCATTTTCTATTGGGTTTGTAATTTGAACTGAACTGTGGGCTTGACCCAACAAAAATTTGAAAAACGTTTTTAAGCCCAAGTGGGCCTCGTATTTTGTCTAACTGAGAGCCCAAAAATCAAATACCCAGCTGGGCCTCGTGCATTCCTGGGCTTGGTTCGCTGAACTCGTTAGTTGGGCCGTGTACTCAAATCTCTAGGCCGTTCGCTGGGCTTGTCCCACAGAAAATTTGAACCAGTTAGCTGGGCCTCATCCCATTAAAACCAAAAGGAGTTTTCAAAACCCATAAAAACCAAATGTTTTTCATTCCCATCAAAACCAAAATTTTCCCATAAAAAACCAAATTTTTGAAAACCCATTAAAACCAAATAGTGGGCTTTGTGTCTTTTCAATATGGGCCAACCTCGTGCTCTCCATGAATACATGTATCCCACAATAAAAATTCCATTATCATTGTGTTACCTCAAACCAATAACCCTTTTAAAATAAATGCAAGCATGATACAAATACTTCCTATATTTCGAGGGTTCGATTCTGAGAACCCCTATACTCATGTAAGAGAGTTTGAACAAATTTGTCGGACTATGCAACCTGATCATATGTCTGAAGACTCTCTGAAATTGCGTTTGTTTACATTTTCTCTAAAGGAAAAGGCCAAAACATGGTTTTACGGTTTGAGACCACAATCAATCAACACTTGGGACCAACTCACAGATCTATTTTTCAAAAAATTCTTTCCACATCATAGGACCATCGCTATTCGTCAAAGTATCAATTGTTTTGTCCAATTGGATGAGGAAACTGTTTTTCACTATTTTGAACGTTTTAATGATTTGTTGAGCTAATGTCCGCACCATGGATTTGAGAAGTGGAGACTTGTCGTCATCCTCTATGAGGGACTAGACTTTAAATCTCGAACCATGGTTGAGTCTATGTGTAATGGTAAATTTCTTGATAAATCTGTGGATGATGCATGGAAATTTTTAGCTGAAATTGCAGAGAAAACCCATCAATGGGAATCTGTTAGGGAAACAGGGACAACGCCACATGGTATGAGTCACCCCCATGAGTTAGAGTCTTATTCTTGTGATAGCTCCGACCTTAGGATTGAAAATTATCCTAGATTGCAAAAGCCCTATCATGATGATGATGATGATTATGATGTTATGTTAGAAGAACATGTCTATACTGAAAATGTTATGGAACCTTTGGGTTCAAATACATTAGGCTTCTCTGCCTCGACCTTCATGAATGATGTTTCTTCTAGTATTCCATATACATGTGATGTTGATACTGATTTTGAGCATGTGCATCTGTCCTATGAAAATGACTTAGGTAATATAGAATCTTCTGTTGACACTAATATGCATGAAAATATAATTGATGTGTCTGATTCTCTACCTGGGTCACGTTGTGATGTTTCCACTGATTTGCCGATGCATGAGAAAAATTCTTCTGATGATGTTGATGATTCTGATTTGTATGAGCATGGTGAGCATGTTGTGACACTTGTAGAAGACTTAGAAGATGTTGATTTGATTAATAATGATGTGCCTATCTTCCTACATAAGTCACAATCTGATGGCCTTCCACCCAACCTAGATTGGTTTGTAACAAAACTTTTAAACCAACTTTTCTGAAAATTCCCAACCTAGGATTGGAAATGTGTGCCTCCCAAGTCCTTTTGGACTATTTTGCATCCAAATACAATACCTTTAAGGAGCCACAGTTGGAATTAGCATGTTTGCCCGTCCCTAGCAAAGTTCATTTCGAGCTAGACCTTGTGCATGATGAACCCCCAAAACTGCGAGATTTTGTACCCAAAATTTTATCTGTTGAAAAATCCAGGTTTGGGGCTAGCTCATTTTGTTTCACAGCTTCACTTGCATGCCTATCATATTATTATTGTGTGAAGCTGTTGAAATGTCTACACTTCGTCTTTTGGGTTGATCCTCAACTCTTTAGATTGTTAGTGTATAGTGAATTTTCTTGTATATAATCATGTAGATAATATTCTAGATAAATCTTTTGTTTCTTTTGTATATATTGTGCTAATCCAATATGATCTCGGCTAAAAAATGTTGGATTCTAGCCTTGAATAACGGAGTTCTAATCTTGCTTTCACCGTCAAATTGGGTAATCTCTTTCCTTTTTCTCTACTCAGCATGATCCTCTTCGTATGTTGTATTACAATTTTGTTCATCTTTTGAAACATTGAGGACAATGTTTAGTTTAGGTTTGGGGGTAAAGAGTAGATACCACGATAGCATGCAATAATTGAAAACAGAACTCTTTCTTTTTTTAAAAAAAAAAAAAATCATAAAAATGGAGCTCATTTACCTTGAAATGTTGACTCTTGTGCATGTATGTAAACATAAGGATTCTTAGTCTAGATATTTAGGCACCCTGATTCTAGCACAATTCACATGTGATAAGAAACTTGCACACGCACAATCTACCAATACATGTATAGCCTCGATCTTCAAGGAGTTTGATAGGAAGTTAGATTGCCAATCACTTTAGAATACTGAATGAGACTTGACTAGCTTGTTCTTTGGTTGGCTGGGATAGAAGTTGGAGGATACGTTAAGAAAAGCAACCATAGAATTTGACCGGATGCATTCGATAAGGGCCACCTCTTGCTAAGAGTCATGTAATTATGTTTTTGTTTTTGTTCATGTATCAAAAGTGTCAATATGTTGTAAAGATCAAAGTTATTTCATAAAAAAAAAATCAAAAAAAAAATTAATAATAATAATAATATCAAGTATTTATTTATTCCATGTTTTGTCATGTTAAAGACAATAGTTCTCTCTTGTTCCAAAAATAAAAGAGAGTAATCAAGGAGGGTGCAACCATCGATGTAAAAAGTCATCTTTTTGTTGTAAATAGTCTTGTAATAAGCAAGGAGGGTGCAACCATCGATGTATAACGCGGGTAAACTGAAATATCACCAACTCATTGGGTGAACATTCACAATTCTCGTAAAGCCGGACAGCTAGCTTGGCTTAGAATTCGGTTCTTAGCCTAAAAACTATCTCTTGGTGATTAGTAGTCATAACTTCAGGTCATTCTAGAAACATGTGTAGATACACTTTACACTCTTATCACGTGTCTTTAGTTGTTATCAGTGCTAGGATTGTGCCTTTGATAGCTAGATTGACATCTCCATTTTGTTGTGAGCTTCTACTGTCTTGCACATGTCACATTTCATGGAATCTGAGCTTATATTTTTTCCTAGAACTTTGTAGGTACGTTCTAAGCAAACCTTCACGAGACTTCAACTCGTCCACTAGGGACACTTAGTGGTTTAAAAGGCTTAGTGCATACGCTAAATGCATTCGAGAGACCAGCGACAGTGGTATAGGTAGGATTTCCTTAGTTTTGTTTTACTTGAGGACAAATAAAATTCAGGTTTGGGGGTATTTGATGAGTACTAAAAAGTGCATATTTCTATATCTTTTTCTTGGCAATTAACTCATGTTTTGTGCTTTAAAATTGCATTTTATCACGTATTCTGTATTTTCATTGTTTTCAAGAATAAATATTTTTATTAATTAATTTTGCACTTTTAGGTAATAAATAAAGTTTGGATGAATTGCGGAGCAAAAAGAGCAGAAAAGTGGTGGAAGCCGAGAGGAATCACGCAAGGAAGCCGCGAAGAATGTTGTGCGCAATACCAAAAGGCCAACTTATCTCTCAAGCCAAATCTCAAACCAAAAGCATTCTACTGTAGCCGTCAGATTGGATCCACAGATGCATCCAACGATCGCTTCATCGCCGGTACATCAAATTTTCTACAACCGCTTCACACCACAGCACCTAACTCCATCTTGAGCCGTCAGTTTCGCTGTATTTTGGCATCTAACGGTCGCTCATAATCTGTTTCCCTCGTGCCGTTCGATTCAATTCAGATGTGGTCATCCAACGCTCTCGCTTCGAAAATCATCAAACTCGATGTACCCGATCAACACCCAAACACCAAATTCCCTATACCCGAACCAAACACACCTTACCCAAATTTCCCATCGACTTCTTCTTCTCTTTCCCCTCCCCTCCGTCTGCAACTCCATCACCACCACGCCCTGCCACTGCCATAGCCACCTTCTCCATCTGCCATAGCCACCATCACCACTCTACAACAACCCATCTCCTTTCCCATCATTCCCCTAAACTTCTATCCATCTATTCTCTCGATTTCTTCCCTGATTTATCTCTGAAACCCTAGGTAAGAAATCAATAGAATAGGTCGAGTTAGAAACGCAATTGGAAGGCATGGAGAGGAGCAGGAGAGTCAGAGAAGAAATGGGTCGACCTTCTTGAGTGATTTGTCACGTCAAATTAGGTAAAGTCGAACCCTAATTTCAACTATGTAATTTGGGGATTTGGGGATTTTCTCTGTAAACCCTAATTGATTAATTTGGGTATAAATATGGGTTGTGGGTGTTGTGTTGAAGATATTCCTGGGCTAGCCAGAGCTTCACCCAAGAGGACTGGACTAGCCAGTTCCTCAACTGTGTTATTTTCAATTGTTTTGCACAATGTTTGTTATGTTCTGATTTCATGTCTAGGGTTTAGATGAAACCCCAATTCTGATGTTAAGCTGTTCATATTCTAGATAGTGTTCTTGTTGTGATATAATGTTGTGGATAAATATAATCTAAACATGTCAGCATTTTACTTTCACAATGTATGCCTTGTATCCATTGTAGTCAGGTTATTTCTATGTTGAATGTGTTGCAAATCATGCTTAACAGATTGTTGTTCATAACTTTGACTAGTTGTACTTTAATCAGACAGTTAGTACTTTGTAGGAACACCTTAGTTGCGATTAGAATATCCTTCAGGATTGTTTAGCTATCTAAGAGGTTAATCCATAGTTAGTTGCATTGTGAGAAGGAAGCTAGAACTAGGATTAGGATCATCTTAGAGACACTGAACCATTCTCCTAAGACCATCCTTTGATGAGCAGCAGGCATAGAACCTCAACTGCCATCTAGATAGTTAGATGAGGCTAGAACTTCACTAATATCTATACAAGGAACAAGACTCTATTAGAACTAGGAGGACTTAGCTTAGGAAAAGGGTGGATTCAAGATCCTAGTCCCTCCCATATCACTGCCATTTAGAATTCTTTAGGAAATCACTTAGAAAACAACATATCACCCTCCTTGTCCCTGTGGACTTTCCCCTACTTGCACACTAGCTTCATCAAGACCCTGTATACTTGAAGGTAAAACATAGGTTGTAGTTTTAGGTACTCTTTGCCCAGCTACCAATAACCAACTATGGATATAAGCATATATAGGGTGTTCGCACATTAGTGTATAAATCCATGTGTCGGAAACTAATTGTGTGCACTTGTGCATGCGGTATTGGTAAAGGAGACAGTTTAGGAACACGTACTGGCAGAAGTTTCCTAAACGAAAATTTATGCTGGAGTTTGTAAGTTTGCAAACCGGAAAAACCAGTCACCTTAGGTACGCGTACCCGTACGCGTACTGTTAGAAGTTTTCGAACCGAAAATTATTGTGAAGTATGGTAATGAAACCCTTGGTATTGAAGTATGGTTATATTGTGAATAAATCAATTAGGAATGAAATCTTTGCAAACCGTGGTTATATTGTTCATGAATTGATTCAAATGAATCAAACTGTTTTTGTTTCAATTTTGTCTATGTATAAAGACCTAAGCAATTGAACAACTCTTTAACTAGTTTTGTTGAAGTCATTTGAACTAGTTGTGAAGAATATGAATACGGTTGATATGAAAGTACACATATGGCTAACCATCTGTTAACTTTGTGAACCAACCAACTATACACGTTTAGGTACGGTTACTCAAACCTAAATGAAATACATTTCATTTGTGTATGACAAGCTAAGTTTCGATCTAACGGTTGAAAGATATTAGCTTGGAGAAATCAAGTTTTTCATCTAACGATGAATATTGAATACTTTGTTACTAAGCTAACATAGATTGCAAACCCTGATTTGAAAACTATATAAAGGAGGACTCTAGCAACTGGGAAAACTAATCCCCACACCTCCTGTGTGATACTAGTTGGTTTAGCTAGATTCTATTATCTTTTAACCTTAGGTTTCTTCCCGAGACCCTGTAGGTTAATGATTGGAAGACTTAATTGGGATTGTGAAGCCAGACGAAACTACTTCTCTTGTAGATTAACGATTTGATCTTGCCATTTTCTATCATACGAGTTCAATTGAATAATTGGCTTGAGATTTATCTCCGATGGGGCAAGATAAAAATAAATCACAAACATCTTCGTCCCATCATTTGTGATTCTGCAACATCTTGTTTCGCTACCATATGATTAAGATTGTTGTGAGGTGATTGATATTTCTAGGACGTTCTTCGGGAATATAAGTCTAGATTATCAATTGGTTCCTGTTCACCTTGATTTATCAAAGAACGGAACAAAACTCTTAGGTTTATCTGTGGGAGACATATTTACCTATCGTAGACTTTTCTGTGTGATACAAATTTGTTTATTCAAGTCTTCAACTTTGGGTCGTAGCAACTCTTGGTTGTGGGTGAGATCAGCTAAGGGAATCAAGTGTGTAATATCCTGCTGGGATCATAGACGTAAGGAGCGCAACTGTACCTTGTGTGTTGTTGATTAGGGTTCAACTACAGTCTAGGCCGAAGTTAGTTTGTAGTAGGCTAGTGTATGTAGCGGCTTAATACAGTGTGGTGTTCAATCAGGACTAGGTACCGGGGTTTTTCTGCATTTGCGGTTTCCTCGTTAACAAAATTCTAGTATCTGTATTATTTCTATTCCGCATTATATTTTATTATATAATTGAAATATCACATGTTGTGCGTTGTATCGATCAATAGTGAAATCCAACCTTTGGTTGTTGATTGGAAATTGATTGATCCTTGGATATTGGTCTTTGGTACCATCCAACTTTATAATCCTTGAATTTGATAAAGACTCGCAGATTTCTATTTGCTTTAGTAAATATCAAATCAAGTGATCGAGATATTAACTCCTTGATATACGTTTTATTAAGATTGAGTCTGACTGTCTAGTTGATTGTCTGAAAAGTATATTGGAGTTAGTCCATTCAGATTATTAATCGAAATATTGGGTGAGGTTGTTAGACCCCCGCATTTTCATTTTTTTCTCTAAAATCAACATCACCCTTTCAGTGGTTTCTTGACAGTGGATGTAGCCGACACATGACTGGAGATATATCATGGTTTGTGAATTCAAATGACTTTGAATGAGGACCAGTAACATTCGGAAATGGGAGTTGTTGATACATAAACAAGAAGGGGAAGATCAAACTACCCGGCGTTCCTGAAATCCATGATGTACTATACGTTAAAGGTATGACTGCTAATCTTCTTTTTGTTAGTCAAATTTGCGACAAAGGACATAAAGTTGTCTTCAATGCGAATGGATGTGACATTTTAGACAAAACTGGAAAAGTATTTTTTCAGGGAACTCGTGGTAAAAATAATTGTTATCTTTTACATGCTCTGTTTAGCAATTGTTGCAATATGACTAGGGTGAAATCTACTCATCTTTTGCATGAACGTTTCGGTCAAATCAATTATCGCCTTCTAACTAAGATCATTAATAAATAACTTTTTAGAGGTGTTCCCAAAATCAATGCTATGATTGAGGGTGTTTGTGGTGCATGTCAAAAGGGTAAACAAATGAAAGTTCCACATAAATTATCTCAAGATATTATTAGTAAAGAAACACTTGATTTAATTCATACGGATGTCTTCGGTCCTATTCAACAACCTACTGTTGCTGGGAAGAAGTATGCTTGAGTTATGATTGATGAATACACCAGATTCACTTGGTTGGTTTTTTAGCTCATAAAAATCAAACCCTTGATGAATTCAAGATTATTGTTAATAGAATCCAGAACGAACAAGGTCACAAGCTAAATAAAATAAAAAGTGATCGTGGAACTGAACTCAAGGACATTGAAGTTTTTGAATTTTGTGACAAACTAAGGATTATTTAACAATACTCACCACCCATTA
The DNA here is from genome assembly GCF_003573695.1 of Papaver somniferum. NCBI lineage: Eukaryota > Viridiplantae > Streptophyta > Magnoliopsida > Ranunculales > Papaveraceae > Papaver > Papaver somniferum. The sequence goes on along the minus strand of NC_039367.1, from coordinate 151,125,336 downwards.
TTCTACAAGCAAATAGAGTTGCAGAAAGGAAGAATAAGAATATTCAGGAAATGGCACAAGTAATGCTCCATAACAAAAATTTACCATTAAAGTTTTGTGGAGAAGCTGTTATCACAACATGCTATTTGATCAACCGTGTCTACCTACAGTCAAGAACCCTAAATACTCCTTATGAGTTGTTATGCGGTAAGAAACCCAACCTACACTATCTTAGAGTGTTTGGAATTATGTGCTACATTCTGAAAGATCGATAAAAGAAAGGGAAATTTGATTCTAAAAGCGATGAAGGTAATTTTCTTGTCTATGCTTCTGATAGTCGTGGTTTTTGAGTGTTTAATCTCGAAACCCAAGTCATGATGGAATATGCAAATGTCATTATCGATGATCTGAGCAATTTTTTTCAAGATAACTCTCCTACTAAAACAAGCACATCGCGCGTAAATGGATGTAAAATCCGCGTTCCTAAATGGAAATTTGAAAGAAGAGGTCTATGTTAATCAACCTAAAGGGTTTGAAAATCCCGATTTCCTAGATCAGGTTCTTAAGCTCAAGAAGGAATTATATGGGTTAAAACAAGCACATCGCGCCTGGCTCGAAAAACTAACTACTTCTCTTCTTATGAAAGGTTTTTCGAGAGGTGAAGATGATAAAACTTTGTTTACCAAATGGAGTGGGAAAGATGTCGCCATTGCTCAAGTTTATGTAGATGTTATTATCAATGGATCAACTTCCGAGAAGCTTTCTAAAGACTTTCGAGTTTCTGTTAGTAACGAAACTGAAATGAGCAAAATGTTGGTGTATTAAAATTCTTTTTTTAGATTGCAGATTCAACAACACAAGGATGAAGTTTACTTATCTTAATAAAAATATGCTAAGGATCTTGTAACAAGATTCGGCCTTGACTCTTGATAAGTCAACTCCAAAACTGACTTCTATTCCTATCACTAGTAAACTACATCGAGATGAGAAAGGAGTAAACGTGGATCAAAAACGTTATCGATTTATCATTGGAATCCTTTTATATCTTACAACCACTAGATCTGATATTGCTTTTAGTGTTGGTTGTTGTGCTAGATTTCAAGACATTCCAAAGGATTCTCATCTTGCATCTGCAAAAAGGATCATGTGATATATTCAACACACTATCGGGTATGTTCTATACTATACTTTTGATACTAACATTGAACTTACTGCCTATTCAGATGCTGATTTGTCAGGATGTGTAGAAGGAGAAAAAAGTACATCCGAAGGATTCTACTATGTACAATTGAATCTTGTGGCTTGGCATAGCAAGAAACAAATTTCCAAGCTCTTCCAACATGTGAAGCATAATATATTGTTGCAGGATCATGTTGTACTTAACTTCTATGGATGGAATAAATGTCACAATCTCTCACAAAGATCTATTAAAATCTTTTGTGCAAAAAAAACTTGAAGTTTCAGTGATTTGTTGTTACGATTCCTCATTTGTTTCCAGTAGTAGGAGTTTGTTTATGTTTACACTAGTGGAAAATGGAAGTTAAACCACTGTCAGGACATGAAGTAAAATCACTAAAAACGACCGTGTCCATCAGCAGCATTCTAGAAGTGGTTTTTTCCAAAACGATTGTGTCTAGCAAAGGTTGAATTATTTAAGAAAACCACTTTCTTTAACAGTAGATAGACAAATACTGACATACACGGTAGGTTTTTTAATGAAATTTCATTAAAAAAAATGGATATTGATTCAGCTAAACCCAAAGCTGATTCAACTGAATCAAAAACTAAAAATTTAATCAGAATTAAATTAATAATGACTTCGGAACTGAATTTAATAGTGACTTTAAAACTCATTTTGTATTAAAAAGTGAACTCAATTTACAATTACAACTGCGAATTCCAAGTCCAGAGACTTATAACACTAAGTTGGAAGAACTTAACCTATATTCCTATTACAAGAATACAAGCATAAAATTTCAACACTAAGTTGAAAGTAAGACTTCACCATCTATATCTTCATCTTCTGACAAACTAGATCAAATCAGGTTCATTAACTCCTAAGCTGCAAACAAAAAAACTAGGCTATATCAATTAACAACAGTTAAAAAATAGAAAATGTGACAATGAATATACTTGAAACTAGCACCACCTACAACACATACACAAGTATCCATTTAAATTGAAATTTAAGGAAAACATATGACCTGTAGCTATTTTTGTACATAAAGTTTCCCGTCCATAACTCATGAAGAAATTGATATCCTAACCCATGAATTGACAGAAGTCTTAGGAGAGAAACCACAAACTTCACCAATTGAGATCCTTACCAAGGAAACTTGCCAGTTGAACTCGCACGCACAATTAACTAGCTACTCGTAAAAATTTTTTTATAAATGTCAGATATATATGTACATTCAAAACAATGGCACCTGTTGTACATTCAACCATCTTCATATTGCAAAGAAAAGAAAATACACGGTTAAATGACTTAAGGAAGACATGGTGTGATATTCGAATCCAGCAAAATAAATAAAAACAAATTAGTGCAAGCTCTTTACCAGTTACGCTGTAAGATGCAGCCATTTGTTCTTCCCCTTCAACTTCTTGTTCTCCTGCACATCATCACGTAAATGAATTTAAATCCATGGCCATCATATCCTCGTAAAACTGAAAACATATGTAAGAAAAACTGCATATGAACACCTCTTCTCCTAGTAACCATGCCATGAAGAGTTCGAACTCAGAGTCTAATAAATCATATACAGTCTAGGTGCCACTTTTACAAGTATACCTCTAAGCAAGTACATTACAGATGAAGTAACCCACAAACAACTACTCAAAGAAGGGTAATTCTCAAAGGATATCCACTTTAGTGCAAACTTAACCATCGGACTGACAACGCTCCAACTCCCAGATTCTGCATTACAATTTAGATTTTGTAGCGGTTGCACTTTTAGCTGTTCCCTGTAATGAAGGTTCGGGAGTCTTCTAACAAGAGCACCCGGAAGAATGCACGCTTGATCATTTGAGAGCAAACATTGAAGCATTATAAGTGAATGATAACTCAATACAGTAGTTGCACACTAAGGACAACAAAAAAACACTAGTGGAAAATAGCCGTTTTAAGATACTCTGATAATGTCATTTCAAAGGATAAAAAGACACAACCAGACTGTTACTGAAAGTGCCGTAGATTCACTGTCTTTTTCTGAAAACACTTTCAAGGTGCCCCTCAAAAACGATGCTTTCAGAGTGCCGCTAAGCACGACATCTGTGTGACGTCGTAGATTTGATTTATTTTAATATTAAAAACATGTCAGATCTGGCTAGCTGACTTCTGTCATTCTGACTGGACTGAAATAATTCTGATTCAGATTCAAATTACAGTAAACTCAAATTATATTGAAATTCAAATTCATATTAAAATTCAAATTCCATGTAAAACCAGATTCATCTAATACAAAATCAGAACTCTATTACATTGAATTGTACTCAAAAAATTTGCCCAAACTCACAAAAAAAAAGGATTCAGCTGCTAATTAACAAGTTCAAGGTTTCTTAAAGAAAAGTGATACAAGTCCTAAAAATTTCAACAATTTCAGTCATTATGACCTTGGCACCAGGCTTGCTTGAGAACAGAACTGCAGAAGCACAACCCTTTCCAACATTTCCTTACTCAGTAGCAACAGAGATCTTACCATCAACCATGACATCAGTGCACCTTCATCAAAAATAAAGTTTCAAAGTTAACCAAAATGAACTTCAAACTGTATGATGGAATTTGAATAATAGCACAACAAAATAACTTCATGACAATAGATAGTTCTCACCATCTCCTTCTCTAATACAACATCAACATCACAACAATTGAACCTAACTAGTAAAAAGATGGTTAAGCTACTAGGCAAAATCACCCAACAGAGAATTAGATTAAGATTGTGGATGGGAGATAGCTTAGCTGCAGCAATCATGTGCTTAATAGCATCTAAATCTTATAACCCAGCAGCGGAAAATAGTTATTATGATGAGAGGGAAACTAAGAGAAGTGGTATGTTACAACTAAACCATGTTAATGATTACCACTACAAGGGTCCATATATGACTAATATTAGGTGTAAGTTATACAAAGTTATACGGCCACTGGAAACTAGCATACTAAGGACAATAAGCAAACATCGAAACTTGACGAGCGATTAAGAAAGATTCACCTTCATTCATCTTCCTCCTTTTCTTTTTCTTCTGGAGGATCTGCTGAAAATGGTGGTGAAAACGTTTGTTTTCATTAAGCAGGACTGAAAATACATTAGGTCTTCGTGCAGGTAGTCTTTTCCCACTCCTGCAATAAAAGAGCAATACAAATCACATCAGTTTATGTCACCTCATGAAAATAATTCAACTCATATACAACTGACTGCAATGCTTCAAGAAAAATAACAAGACTCAAGAAATACAACTACCCAAAAAATATGGTTCTCGATATATAGCTAAATTCCAGATAGGCACATCACATTAACACAATTAAGTGACATCTAAACTAGATTTGTATCTAGCAGAGAAGGCTGTCAACACAGTTAGATTTTGACAACATGAAAAAAAGTGAATTTCCCGCGAACACCCACAACCTGACCATGGTATGTATTTCTACACATCAAAATGCGACAAAATAAAAAAAGGGAACATGGTTACAACTACTCATAAAAATTACCAGAATCTTACGAATGCACAAGGGGAAGTCCAACGTGATGGTAACATGTGAAACAAGACTTGCTAATTCGACAACAATACAAACAAAAATACCAAGTAACCTTACCAATACCTCAAGCACCACCACTAACAATAGCGGCAACCTCACTTGCCTAACAGCACCACCAGCACACTCCACCACCAACATTAAATCCGTCAAGAGTAGTGGTTCAAGCCATGTACAGTTATTGCATTAGTTTTCATTCTACAAGATGTGAACAAACTAAAAACTTCAATACCAGCATACAAGAAAATCCCAGCATTATTGCATTAGTTTTCATTTACAAGGTTGAAGAAAATTAAAATTTATTCTGCGTGAACTCTTCAAAACCCCAGGAAAGGAAACTATATGATTCGACATTCACAAGAAAATCCCAGCATACAAAACAATACATGTCTATGTTGCTATTCAGTAAGCTTGTAAATGAAGAAAACAATACAGATCCAGGTTTACAATTTCCATTTTGCCAGCAAGATTAGCAGCCAGTTACTTCTGCAAATTTGAACAAGAGAATATAAAAAATACAAGACATACACAGAAAAGGGCACTGCCTCACCTTAAATGGCACCACAAGCTGCCTGCAAGTTTGTCATGCCCTCAAATGGCATTCGATTACGTCAACCTTGTTACCTTAAACATACTTCTGCGGAGGGTGTACTCTTGCTCAACCCCATATCTGTTAATTCAATAACACAAATCAAATCAATAATATTCACCAACTATCTATGAGTTCTCACTATTATCAGTTCTAAACAATGAACTGTGACTGTTTAAAACAATATCATCAGTAATCTCTTAATATGGTTCTAAACAAAGAATTATCTATATGAGTTGTCGGTAAGCTCTGAATACAATGCTAAATAACCAACTATGTATGAGTTGTCGGGTTGTCCATGCTATTTAGGAAGGTCCATTCCTACAAGCATGAAATTTTCAGTTCTTAATGGATACAACTAACATTTCTATTTGAGTACTTAGAAAGAAAAAAATAGAAGTGCAGTAGAATCATATGACTAGTGTTTCTAGCATATATTCACAACAGCTCCTGAAAACAATATAATGAACGAATCATAATCAGTACAGTGGCTACCCCAATAAAAGATACAAATATACCTAATATGGTTGTCCTTGCATCATTGTAAGATTAAACCAGACATATCAAATCAGTGTTGTCATACTAATTAATAAGTAATAACAAGAGATTATTTAAAAAGGGCCTTCATTTTCATTTTCATTTTCATATTTAACAAACTAAATCTACAAAATGTTTGAAGTTTGCGCAGTAATGTATTTAACTAGGTTAAGTTAACAATATATAGCAGCATGTCAGCATCGTTCTTCAGCAACTTTTTTTGGTGTAATTCGATTAACTTGGCATGGGTTCCATTGAAACAAAGAAGAGAGGCTGATTTCAGGCATTGCAACGGAGGGATGGTGCTAAACTAGCAAATTATGCTAGGCCCTTTTGTAGTTTCACTGAAGTTGGGCACGATGGATGCTAACTACATATGTATAACCGGGAAGAAAAGATGAAAACACCACAATAACTTAATACTCCCTCCGTCTCTAAAAGATAGGCAGGTTTGTGTGTAAATTTACAAGCCTCCCTCCCTCTTAATTTACACACAAACCTGCCTATCTTTTAGAGACGGAGGGAGTATTTTACAAGACTATAGAAACAAAACTTACTGTGGGATTTTAATTTACAGTTGACAAGCCTGCACTCTTCAAGAAATGAACCTTTTAGTTCCCAATTTTCCCACACATCGAAGCTATGACTTACAAATACAAATTCCATTCATCTATTATCAGAAGTGCGATAAGCGAAAAGTTCAGTTGGGCCAACCATTCAATAAATGATTCCCACTGAAACACAATAAGGAAACCGCAAAGCATCACATTTTCAGGACATCTAGAGCAACTATGAAAAAATCCTATACAATAGTCAAGAATCTTGTACGAAAAATAAAGAATGATAAGAACAGTAGTTCAAAACTTTTTTGGGACCGAACAAGAAATCATGATATCGTAGCAAATTAGTCAAAGAAGACCTTAGATCTCACCCACCCTATGATCCTAGTTTTAAGTCCCTGCAATCTAACCGTCGGAGGCAAAGGGGACCATAATTCTCACAATTCAAGAGATATTTACAACCAAAAACAGTAAGTATTATATCATTTTCCTCTCTTAAGAATTTTCACAAACAAATAAAGGCCACTCAAAGAAAGGTGTGCCAAAAGAAGTAGTTACACTTTCCATCACAAATATACATGTCTTTATGTTTAACATCCACATGAATTTAGATAATTGAAAACATGAAGTGATCGCACTGACCCTTGGATCAAGAAGTTCACCTTTCTTGATTTCATCTATCCTTCACAGGGCTATCATTGAAAACAATAGATTTCTACGCTGGCTTGACAATAGGTGTAACAGAGCTTGACGAATTTAGGCTATCATTAACTACCCCAAAAAAAAAATTCCTTTGATACACCCCTGGCTTAAGCCAGGGGAAGTCTGTGCGTACATCCGCCGCTGCTAACGGCAAACCTACTAGGATTAACATAACAATTTATGGTAAAATCTACTAAGTTAATCAAGCTACGAAGCATTATCACGAAAACATAAGGAGGACTCTTAACTTTGAAGTTATCACCATATTTTCGGGATACAATTTCCCATCAAGAATCCTTGTTCTGTCACCATCCTGCGCAAAATAAACATACAACAACAAGTTAACCAGAATCCCATTTTCAGTGCACATTTCCTTAAATACGAAATCGAGCAATAGATTAGTGGAGTGGAGTTAGAGAATTTACCCATGAATCTTATTCTCAATGCTGCCTTTCAGAGCTTCTCCAAGACCAGGACAAGCTCTATTCATGCATCTACACAGACAACAGAATGAGTTATCAAAATAAATCCTTCACCAGAAAAATAAATTGAACCAAAAAATGATATGAAATGAAGATTATATTCTCATCTAAAAACAGAAACTACAGCAGCCTCGCTTGGTCTTGTGTGGAATCACACTGAAAATAGCCAAATAACAGAAAAACCCAAATGTTAAAATCAACTTTAAAAATCAAAATCAAAATCAGACGTGGGTTAGGGATTACAAGAGAAACTTGCCCAAAAATGGTCTTCTTCCTTCTTGAGAAACGAAAATATACTTCGTTCTATGAAAAACATATAGATCTGGAGTTCCGAAACAAAGACCTTTTCAGCACCACGCAAACTGTTTCCTTGATAGAAGAAGAAGAAAAAGAACCCTTTCTTTCTTCTATAAACGAATTGAAGAAGAATAAGAAAAAAATCGAAGCCTTTTTTTTTCCTTCTGTGATTTGTATGGTTAGTATCTAACTTTGAAATTTCAAACCATAACTTTACCTTTTTTTCTCTTCAAGGTTTAACGGAGGTGGGTGTTTAAGAAATTTTTCTAAGAACATCAGATAAAATGGTTGGATGGAGGTGGGATTTCAGTGAAAAAGGTTTTGATTTTTCGGATTTAAGAGAAAATAGTTAATTCTGTGATTTTTTTTTTCTCTGTTGTACGTGGTGCTTCGGTGAGAGCTGAAGAGAGAGAGAGAGTTAGATGAGTGAGGTGAGAGATGAAGGAAAGATAAAAGATGAAGAAAATAATTTTACTCGATAATAACGAAGTTCTCTTACTTCATCTCAGCCGTCCCAACAAAGAAACTAATCCTAACCACACGATTGTGCCAGCGAAATGACACTACTCTACGTGTCCTTGTACAAGTCAACCAAATTCCAATCATTACAACAGCTTGACTTTAGTCAGAGACAAATACCATAGTGTCGTTGTGGAAGTCAACTAAAGTCCAACCACAACGATAACTTGACCTTAGTCAGCGACGTGTTCCATATGTGATGGTTTCGCTACTTCTGTACTGTGCCGTTTCGTTATGTCCTAGATAGCCTTTTTTCCACTAGTTAAACATTAGTCTCCTTTGATGATGTGAAGAACTTTTCCATGACATTTAAACAAACATGTAGTGTCTCTAAAGAATTAAGATGAGAAAAATTAAAACTCTACAAAGCTAAACAACCTAATACCATCAATGAGCTTCAGCAAGTTAGGGACATACAATTTAACACAAATCCCAAACTAAAACATAAAACGAAAAATATTCAAAACTGATAGATAGAAATTGAGATTACTGCAAATAAAAACCCAAATAAAAAATTAAAATAAACACGAATCTCTTACAGAGCTTCAACACCTTTACTAACATATGTTGAAAGGGAATCAATAAATTCAGGTTATCCTCTTTACAACATCACATTAGCTTATTCAACACCTTTAATCAGAATCCTTTGATCAAATATACAAAGCAAGTACTACCTTACGAGTACCAACAAGATTATTTCGATCATAAGCAGTCAAAGCTTCAATCGAACAAAAGTATTTCAAGGTTTTCAAATACTAAAAACAAACTCAAACTGAAAAACCCAGGGGTCTAACAACACCACCCAATATTTCTCTTAGCACTCTGTATGGACTAACTCCGAAATACTTTCTAGAGAATCAACTAGATAGTCAGACTCAATCTAGGTAAAAGTATCTCAAGGAGTTAATATCTCTTTCTTGTTTTGATTTACTCGAGCTAATAGAAATCAGCGAGTCTTTCATCAAACACAGGGAATAACTTGGATGGTACGAAAGACCAATATCCAAGGATCAATCAATGACAATCAACAACCAAAGGTTGGATTACTCTAATTGATGATCTAATGCACAACATGTATTATTTCAATTATAAAGATAAAACAATATAATGCGGAAATTGAAATAACACAGACACCAGAAATTTAGTTAACGAGGAAACCGCAAATGCAGAAAACCCCGGGACCTAGTCCAGATTGCATACACACTGTATTAAGCCTCTACAAACACTAGCCTACTCCAAGCTAACTTCAAACTGGACTGTAGTTGAACCCCAATTAGTCTCCCGTTGATCCAAGGTACAGTTTCACTCCCTACGCCTCTGATCCCAACAGGATACTGCGCACTTGATTCTCTTAGATGATCTCACCCACAACTAAGAGTCACTACGACCCAAAATTGTAGGCTTTGACAATAAACAAATCTGTCTCACACAGACAAGTCTATCAAAGGATCAATCTGTCTCCCACAGAAAAACTCTAAAGTTTTTGTTTCGTCTTTTGATATATAATCAAGGCGAACAGGAACCAATTGATAATCCGGTCTTATATTCCCGAAGAACAGCCTAGATTGATCAATCACCTCACAACAATCTTAATCGTATGGTAGCGAACAAGATGTTGCAGAATCGCAAACAATGAGACGAAGATGTTTGTGATTACTTTTTATATCTTGCCTATCGGAGATATCAATGTCAAGCCAATCAATCTGATTGTACTCGTACGATGGAAGATGCAAGATCTGATCACACAACTACGATAAAAGTAGTATCGATCTGGCTTCACAATCCCAATGAAGTCTTCAAAGTCGTTAACCTGGTTTTAGAAGAAGAAAACCAAAGGTTAAAGGAGAAACGACACTAGTATGCAAACTACTATCACATGTAAGGTGTGGGGATTAGTTTTGCACAATACTAGATGCCTCCTTTATATAGTCTTTCAAATCAGGTTTTTCCTTGGTTACAAAGCAATCAATATCCACCGTTAGGTGAAAACCTGATTTAGATTCAAGCTAATATTTCTCAACCGTTAGATCGAAAACTTATCTTGTTATACACAATTGAAATGCACGTTTCTAGGTTTGTTAACCGTACCCAAACGTATGCACTTGTTGGTTCAACAATAGGTAACCATAGGTTAGACATATGATCATTTCATATAAACCATGTTCTTCTTCACCATAACTAGTTCAAATGACTCAAATGAACTAGTTAGAGAGTTATTTAATTGCAAGGAAATCTTATGTAACTACACAAGATACAATTGAAGCAAAGATGATTTGATTCACTCGAATCGGTTCATGAACTTTATAGTCACGGTTTGCATACTACATTCCTTAGTGTTTATAAGTTTAAGTTCAGAAATCATCTTCAGATATATAACCTTCTTAAGTTCGCAAACTAGGTTCACGGACTTAATCAACCGGGCAGAGTTCACAAACTCCATCAGAAAATCTCGGCAAAGACTTTCCGCCGGTTCGCGGACTGGGTTCGCGGACGCAGCTAGTTTGTCAACTCCAGCAGAATTTCTCGGCATGAGAAGTTCGGCAGTTCGCGGTTTGGGTTCGTGGACTTGGCTCACGTCATTCTACCGGTTTCTCTTGATCAACAAAGTTCGCAAACTTTGGTTCATAGAATAGGACTTATGCACATATGTGTTTCCACAACAATACTTATGTCCATCATTGGTTTTGTAATCTAAACTCTCATTCCAATTATTGAAACATTCTTATAAGACGTTATATAGTTGTTACATCATTTCTCGTCAAAGAAATTTTCAAGATGATCGAAACATACTAGGTAAAGATAAACTTGGTCGAAGCGAAAAGCTTACCAACACATATTTCGAGATATAGATAGGCGAGGTAAACTCGGCTCGAAATACCAAATGTGTATAATCTAAGTCTATATATAGAATACGAATTTTTGTATCAATAAGTAAGAGATAGAATAGATAGACTTTTGAGTGACAGATAAGTTCAAGTCTTCACATACCTTTTTTTCGAGAAGTTACACCGGTTGCTTGAGTAGTTCTTCTACTTGTATGATGAATTTCCATGAAGTCCTTGAGCTCAACTGCACTTTCTATCCTAGTCCGAGACTTAGCTATAGTAGACTAGAAATCAAGACTTATAGTTTTGATCACTAACATTGACAAACATGCTTGAGATAGCAACGCATGCGAGGTCGACCGAGCAGTGCTCTAACACAAACAATCAAATAAAGTGAAGTATTTTTGTGATTATCATTACCATCAATAAGAGAAGATTCATTTTCAGATTTAGGGGTTTTATTTCTTGCACTAGGAGAAGAGATCTTCAACCCACTTGAAGACTTGATGAGTTGTTTTGCAGGAAAAAAATATATAAGGAAACACCATTCTGCAAAATTGAGAGAAATGAAAAGAAATTAAATCATTAATTATACTAAAAGTCTATCATATTTAGCAAACAATGACAAGATCGATAATACCTAATGATTTCAGGAGCATAAAACTAATCCAGGGTTACAAAGTTTTCTTTAGATTTATAATGATACGTGCGTTTTGATTTTGAGATAGGGGTTACAGGGAAGCTATGATTTGCTATTGAGTTTCGATTCTTGATGTGAGAGTGAAGTTCGTCTTCAATTTCTAACTTTGATTTCTAATTATTGAGAACAAACCGGATTTTGAATCTAGGGTTCTAAGAGTTTTGTTGAATTTAATTAATGCAACAAAATAATAATAAAGCTTGTAAGAAACTTGTTACGATTGAGTAGTTGATAGTGATGAAAGTAAGAAGAGGTCATGATCTAGTATTATGACAGTAAGAAGAGGTCATGATCTAGTAGTTGATTGTGAGATGAAGTATTGACTAAGGGGGAGTGATACATATAACAGTACATAGTATTATTGTCAAAGTTGTGATACAATTGAAATTTGATGTTGTGTAATAATACTATGTGAGATGAGGTAAACCCAATCATGATCTATTAAAGCACTGCTCGGTCGACCTCGCATGCGTTGCTATCTAAAGCATGTTTTTCAATGTTAGTGATCAAAACTTTAAGTCTTGATTTCTAGTCTACTATAGCTAAGTCTCGGACTAGGATAGAAAGTGTAGTTGAGCTCAAGGACTTCATGGAAATTCAAAATACAAGTAGAAGAACTACTCAAGGAACCGGTGGAACTTCTCGACAAAAAGGTATGTGAAGACTTGAACTTATCTGTCACTCAAAAGTTTATCTATTTTATCTCCTACTTCTTGAGACAAAAAGTCGTATGCTATATATATACTTAGATTATACGCATTTAGTATTTCTAGCCGAGTTTACCTCGCCTATCTATATCTCGAAATATGTGTTGGTAATCTTTTCGCTTCGACCAAGTTTATCTTTACCTAGTATGTTTCAATCGTCTTGAAAATTGCTTTGACGAGAAATGGTGTAACAACTATATAACGTCCTCTAAGAATGTTTCAATGATTGGAATGAGAGTTTAGATTACATAACCAATGATGGACATAAGTATTGTTGTGGAAACACATATGTGCATAAGTCCTATTCCTTGAACCAAAGTTTGCGAACTTTGTTGATCAAGAGAAACCGTGAGCCAAGTCCGCGAACCCATTCCGCGAACTGCCGAACTTCTCATCCGGAGAAATTCTGCTGGAGTGGACAAACTAGCTGCGTCCGCGAACCCAGTCCGCGAATCGGGGGAAAGTCTTTGCCGAGATTTTCTGCTGGAGTTTGTGAACTCTGCCCGGTTGCTTAAGTCCGCGAACCTAGTCTGCGAACTTAAGAAGGTTATATATCTGAAGATGATTTCTGAACTTAAACTTATAAAGACCAAGGAATGCAGTATGCAAACCGTGGATATAAAGTTCATGAACCGATTCGAGTGAATCAAAGTCATCTTTTCTTCAATTGTGTCTTGTGTAGTTACATAAGATTTCCTTGCAATTGAACAACTCTCTAACTAGTTCATTTGAGTCATTTGAACTAGTTATGGTGAAGAAGCACATGGTTGATATGAAATGCTCATATGGCTAACCTTTGTTTAACTATTGTTGAACCAACAAGTGCATACGTTTGGGTACGGTTAACAAACCTGTAAATGTGCAATTCAATTGTGTATAACAAGCTAAGTTTTCGATCTAACGGTTGAGAAATATTAGCTTGAATCTAAATCAGGTTTTCATCTAACGGTGGATATTGGTTGCTTTCTAACCAAGGCAAAACCTTGATTTGAAAGACTATATAAAGGAGACATCTAATATTCTGCAAAACTAATCCCCACACCTTACTTGTGATACTAGTTTGTGTGCTAGTGTCGTTTCTTCTTTAACCTTTGGTTTTATTCTTCTAAAACCAGGTTAAAAACTTGAAGACTTCATTGGGATTGTGAAGCCAGACTGATACTACTTTTGTATGATCTGATCTTGCATATTCTATCGTACGAGTAAAATCAAATTGATTGGATTGAGATTGATATCTCCGATAGGAAAGATATAAAAAGTAATCACAAACATCTTCGTCTCATTGTTTCTGATTCCTCAACATCTTGTTTCGCTACCATACGATTAAGATTGTTGTTAGGTGATTGTTAATCTAGGTTGTTCTTCGGGAATATAAGACCGGATTATCAATTGGTTCCTGTTCTCCTTGATTATATATCAAAAGACGGAACAAAAACTTTAGGGTTTTTCTGTGGGAGACAGATTGATCCTTTGATAGACTTGTCTGTGTGAGACAGATTTGTTTATTGTTAAAGCCTGCGATTTTGGGTCGTAGAAACTTTTAGTGGTGTGTGAGATCAGCTAAGGGAATCAAGTGCGCAGTATCCTGCTGGGATCATAGGCGTAGGGAGTGCAACTGTACCTTGGATCAGTGGGAGACTGATAGGGGTTCAACTACAGTCCAGTCCGAAGTTAGCTTGGATTAGGCTAGTGTCTGTAGCGGCTTAATACAGTGTGTATTCAATCTGGACTAGGTCCCGGAGTTTTTCTGCTTTTGCGGTTTTCTCGTTAACAAAATTTCTGGTGTCTATGTTATTTCTATTTCCGCATTATATTGTTTATCTTTATAATTGAAATAATACAGGTTGTGCGTTAAGATCATCAATAGGTATAATCCAACCTTTGGTTGTTTGATTGTCATTGATTGATCTTTGGACATTGGTCTTTTGTACCGTCCAAGTTATTCCTTGTGTTTGATTATTGGCTGGCTGATTTCTATTAGCTTGAGTAAATTAAAAATAAGAGAGAGATATTAACTCCTTGAGATACTTCTACTTAGATTGAGTCTGACTGTATAGTTGATTCTCTAGAAAGTATTTCGGAGTTAGTCCATACAGATTTCTAAGAGAAATATTGGGTGGTGTTGTTAGACCCCCGCCTTTTCAATTGGTACCAGAGCAGGCAAACACGTTTAAGACCTCAAGGGTCTGTGTTTGTAGCGATCTGACTATATGGACTATAAAGTCTCAATTGACGCTTCACCGGGTTTAAAAACCAACCGTAGAAAAAGGTCTGATAAACTGGCCACTCTTCAAAAGCGGTTGGATGAACAAATTCGGATCAACTCTGGTCTTGTTGCAGAATTTGCAATTCTTAAGGATTTGATATCTGGTAATAGTACCTTTGTGAATCTGAGAAACTCCAGATGTTCCTCTTTAAAGAATAGTCGTAAATCCGATAGTAATCAATGACCAGTTGTTGTGAAAACTGATGTGACTAGCAACCACTCAGACAAATTTCAAATTTTTGGCCCGTATTGTTGTTGTGATTCTTCCAATCTCCCTCAACAAGTTTGTATGTCATTTCAAAAGAGTCTGAATGTTGCTAGTAATCTTTGTAAGAAAAATAAACAACTTTTTGATACTCTGAAAGGACATACAAGACTATCAGGAAACTCTAAACAGAGAAATAGTAATAGTATGGGTGCCTTTGATTTAAGATCTACTTTTCCTTTTCAATGGTTTCTTGATAGTGGATGTAGTAGAAATATGACAGGTGATCTCACATGGTTCGTTTCGTCTGTTGACTATGAAGGAGGTCCTGTAACGTTTGGAGATGGGAGTTGTTGCTACATCAGCAAGAAGGAAACGATCGAACTGCCCGGTGTTCCAGAAATCCATGATGTAGTATATGTAAAAGGTATGACTGCTAATCTTCTGTCTATTAGTCAAATTTGTGACAAAGGCCATCGAGTTGTCTTCAATGCAAATGGATGTGACATTGTAGACAAAACTGAGAAAGTAATTTTTAAGGAACTCGTGGTAAAAAAACAACTTTTATCTACTTGATACTCAGTTTAGCAACCGTTGCAATTTGACTAAGGTGAAATCTACATATCTTTGGCATGAGCGTTTTGGTCACATCAATTATCGTCTTCTAACTAAGATCATTGACAAAGAACTTGTCAGAGGCATTCCCAAAATTAATACAAAGATTGAAGGTGTATGTGGTACCTGTCAAAAGGGTAAGTAAACGAAAGTTCACCACAAATCATCTCGAGATATTCTCACTAAAGCTCCACTTGATTTAATTCATATGGATCTCTTCGGACCAATTCAACAACCCATTATTGCTGGTAAGAAGTATGTTTTAGTTATGGTAGATGATTACACCAGATTCACCTGGGTTGCATTTCTATCTCATAAGAATGAAACTCTTGGTGAATTCAAGATTATTGTTAAAAGGATCCAGAACGAACAAGGTCGCAAACTAAAGAAAATTAGAAGCGATCGTGGAACTGAATTCAAAGATACTAAGGTATTTGAATTCTGTGAAGAACTGGGGATCATTCAACAATACTCACCACCTATCACTCCTCAAGCTAATGGAGTTGTTGAATTGCCTCCAACCGAGAAAATTGAGAAAGTCAAAGAAATTCCAGAATCAGTTGAAGTTATTCCAACGATTGTTGATCCTGACATTTCTAGTGACGAGGAGAAGAGCACTGATCCTGACAAGAACGTGTCCCTCCACGACATATCTGGGTTCAAAGGAATCATGATCCCAACATTATTATTGGGGGAAGAGATTCTACAGCCAAAACAAGAGGACAACTTCAAAATATGTGCAATTTTGGTTGTAATCTTTCGCAAGTAGAAGCAAAGAATATTGATGAAGCTCTGAACGATCCTTTTTGGGTGAATACAATGCACGAAGAGTTAAACCAATTTCAAAGACAAGATGTGTGGGAACTTGTACCTTGTCCCTCCAATATCAATATTGTTGGTACCAAATGGATATTCAAGAATAAGTCTGATGAATTTGGCACGATTTTCAGAAACAAAGCTAGACTTGTCGCTCAAGGATATTCACTTATTGAAGGGATTGACTTTGAATAGACCTTTGCTCCTGTGGCACGCCTTGAGTCCATTCGTCTTTTGTTAGCTCATGTTTGTTTTCTTAAGGTTAAGTTGTTTCAAATGGATATAAAATCCACGTTCCTAAACGTAATTTTAAAGGAGGAAGTCTATGTCGCTCAACCTAAGGGATTTGAAAACCCTGAATCCCCGGATCATGTGCTAAAACTTAAAAAGGCATTGTATGGGTTGAAACAAGCACCTAGAGCCTGGTTTGAAAAACTTACCACTTCTCTCATTAGAACCGTGGCAATAAAGTTCATGAACCGATTCGAGTGAATCAAATCATCTTTGCTTCAGTTGTGTCTTCTGTAGTTACATAAGATTTTCTTGCAATTGAACAACTCTCTAACTAGTTCATTTGAGTCATTTGAACTAGTTATGGTGAAGAAGAACATGGTTGATATGAAATGATCATATGGATAACCTTTGGTTAACTATTGTTGAACTAACAAGTGCATACGTTTGGGTACGATTAACAAACCTAGAAACGTGCAATTCAATTGTGTATAACAAGCTAAGTTTTCGATCCAACGGTTGAGAAATATTAGCTTGAATCTAAATCAGGTTTTCATCTAACGGTGGATATTGATTGCTTTGTAACCAAGGCAAAACCTTGATTTGAAAGACTATACAAAGGATACATCTAGTATTGTGCAATACTATTCCCCACACCTTACGTGAGATATTAGTTTGTGTGCTAGGGTCGTTTCTCCTTTAACCTTTGGTTTTCTTCTTCTAAAACCAGGTTAACGACTTGAAGACTTCATTGGGATTGTGAAGCCAGACCGATACTACTTTTATCGTAGTTGTGTGATCTGATCTTGCATCTTCTATCGTACGAGTACAATAAGATTGATTGGCTAGAGATTGATATCTCTGATAGGCAAGAAATAAAAAGTAATCACAAACATCTTCGTCTCATTGTTTGTGATTCCTCAACATCTTGTTTCGCTACTATACAATTAAGATTGTTGTGAGGTGATTGTTAATCTAGGCTGTTCTTCAGGAATATAAGACCGGATTATCAATTGGTTCCTGTTCTCCTTGATTATATATCAAAAGACGGAACAAAAACTTAAGGGTTTTCTATGGGAGACAGATTGATCCTTTTATAGACTTGTCTATGTGAGACACATTTCTTTATCGTTAAAGCCTGCGATTTTGGGTCGTAGCAACTCTTAGTTGTGGGTGAGATCAGCTAAGGGAATCAAGTACGCGGTATCCTGCTGGGATCATAGGTGTAGGGAGTGCAATTATACCTTGGATCAGTGGGAGACTAATTGGGGTTCAACTACAATCCAGTCCGAAGTTAGCTTGGAGTAGGCTAGTGTCTGTAGCGGCTTAATACAGTGTGTATTCAATCTGGACTAGGTCCCGGGGTTTTTCTGCATTTGCAGTTTCCTCGTTAACAAAATTTCTGGTGTCTGTGTTATTTCTATTTCCGCATTATATTGTTTATCTTTATAATTGAAATAATACAGGTTGTGCGTTAAGATCATCAATAGGTATAATCCAACCTTTGGTTGTTTGATTGTCATTGATTGATCCTTGGACATTGGTTTTTGGTACTGTCCAAGTTATTCCTTGTGTTTGATTATTGACTCGCTGATTTCTATTAGCTTGAGTAAATCAAAAACAAGAGAGAGATATTAACTCCTTGAGATACTTCTACTTAGATTGAGTCTGACTGTCTAGTTAATTCTCTAGAAAGTATTTCGGAGTTAGTCCATACAGATTGCTAAGCGAAATATTGGGTGGTGTTGTTAGACCCCCTCTTTTTCAGTCTCCTATTGAGACAAATAGTCGTATAGCTGTATAGATTTTATTTTAGACACATTTTATATTTCAAGCTGAGTTTAACTCGCTTACATATTTCTCGGAATATGTGTTGGTAAGCTTTCGCTTTAACCAAGTTCATCTTTTATTCTTGACAAAAGTCAAAAGATGATCATGTGAAAATCGCCTGGTAACATATTACATGATTTGTGAGAAAGTCATTTGATGTATACTCGGAATGTTTCTTATTAATTATTTAACCACTTGAAAATTTCTTTGAAGCTAATAGTTTGTGTGATACAGTTATTCCCGTCTTGCGAGAATGTGTCGATGATTAAAATGGAGTTTAGAAAAATTAACCTTTGATTGGATATAGCGTCATATGTGTAATATTGTTATTATACTCCAAGTCCGGAAACCATAATATGCATACCCGTATGCATACTGGTTTGATAGTTGAAGTCCGGGAACTATAGTAAGCATACCCGTAAGCGTACCGACGTAACAGTTCAAGTCTGGGAATTCAACTGATTTTTGTCATGTACGACGGTATGTGTACCCGTTCGCTTACTGGCGAACCCATACCAAGTCCGGCTACTTAGGTATGTGTACCCTTTTGCATACTTAAGTGGGTTATGTTCTAAAATTTGTTTATTCGTGAAAATTGCATTTAAATAATAAGGAATGTAATCTTTTGCAAACCGTGGCTATAATGTTCATGAATTGAGTCAAGTGAATCAAAATAGATTTTTATTCAGTTTCATCTTGTATACTTCTATGAGAATATTAACCATTGAACAACTACTCAACTAGTTTCATTGAGTCATTTGAATTAGTTGTGATAAATATGAATAAGGTTGATATGAAAGTGTTCATATGGCTAAAAATTCGGTTAACTATTGTTGAGCCAACCAAGTGTAGACTTTTAGGTATGGTTACACATATCTAAATGAAGGTACATTTTACATGTGTGTAACAAGCTAAGACAATCTAAAGGTTGAAAACATTAGCATGAATCTAATCAGGTTTTCATTTAACGATGAATGTTGGTTACCAAGGTAATTTTGATTACAAACCCTAATTTGAAGACTATATAAGTGAGAATTCTTGCAAATGGGAAACCTAATCCCCACTCCTCATGTGTGTTACTAGTTGCGACTAGAGTCGATTCTCCTTTGACCCATGTTTTTCCTAAAACCATTATAGGTTAACGACTTAAAGACTTCATTGAGATTCTGAAGCCAGACCCAACTATTTTCTCTGTAATTGCATGCTCTGAACTTACTTTGTTCTATAGTTTTGAGTATTATCTTTTTTAAGATCTTCTCGAGATTTAATCTCCGATATGTAAGATAAAGAGCAATCACAAATCTCTTCATATAATTCTTTTTGATTCCGAAATATCTTGTTTCGCTTCCATACGATTCATATTATTATGAGGTGATTGATATTTCTAGGATGTTCTTCGGGAATATAAGTCCGGATTCTCAATTGGTTCATGTTCACATAGATTTATCTAAAGACGGATCAGAAACTCGTAGGTATTTACGTAGGAGATATATTTATCTATTCAATAGACTTTTTTTTGTGATACAGATTTATTTATCAAGTTTTCGACTTTAAGTTGTAACAACTTTTGGTTGTGGGTGAGATCAGCTAAGGGAATCAAGTGCTTAAAGTCCTGCTGGGAATCAGAGGCATAAGGAACACCACTGTACCTTAATCAGTGGGAGATTGGTTAGGGCTTAACTGCATTCCAGTAAAAAGTTAATTTGTAGTAGGCTAAAGTCCGTAGCCGCTTAATACAGTGTGGTGTTCAAAACTTGACTAGATCCCGGGGTTTTTCTGCATTTGCGGTTTCTTCGTTAACAAAACTTTTAGTGTCTTTGTTATTTCTTTTCCGCATTATATTTTTATAAAATTGAAATATCACAGGTTGTGCGTAGTTCAATCAATTAAATAATCCAATATTTGGTTGTTGATATAAATTGATTGATGCTTGAACAATGGTCTTTGGTACCGTTCAAGTTGTTTCTTATATTAATCCCGCTCACAAATTTCTATCTAGTTGATTGCAGATTGATTTGAGAAACTGATATATAACTCTTGGATATATTTTCCTTGATTGAGTCTAACTGTCTAGTTGATTCTATTGGAATTATATTGGAGTTAGTTCATACAAATTACCTAAACGAAATATTGGGTGTGATTGTTTTACTCCTTCTTTTTCAATTGTCGACGGATGATTTACCGCCTTACTTAACTTAGCTAAGAGCCGTTGGGAAACACAGATACTCCTTGCACGTAAATCTCACAATGCACATCACATAATATACATCGTAGCAAAACATCGTACATACACATTCAATATATACATCATAATCAAAGATACATTAGTAGTACATCAAAGTACATGCAGTGTTGCACACAGTTAGTAAAGTCTCTTCATGCTCGCATGTAAATAAACCTTATTGATCATTACAAGTAGGTTACAGAGTTCCCACCTGATTTGATGACAAGCCACGCCTACCTTGCGAATCTCAATACATCAGTATATCTTTGAAATTGATCGTCGCTAATACACACTGACTGTTAATCATACAATCACTCTAAGAAATTAGTCAACAGGCTCAAACAAGATCCTAGGTAAACTATCTAATGGTTATAGGCCCATTTATAGTTCTACACCTTTTCATAATCTACCTTTAGTATTTCTAAGTGTTTAATAATTCAATTGGGTTGATTTTATAGTCCATACGATAAGTCTTAAAAAAATCTACAAATTTGTAGAATGAATCAAAGGCTAATTCAGACCATAAGGGGTCTGAAACATCAATTTAAAATAATTCTCCCTAAGCCTAAGCCCACGAAACCGGCCCGTTAATCAATTTAGGTCAACTACAGTATTTAACAGTCGAAGATATCAACTAACAATCAACGTCTAAGTCCAGTCCAGGGTCAACATATTCAAGGTCGGGTCAATGGTCAAAGGGTCGACTTAGTAAGTTTGGTCAAATTCAAAGTCAATGGTCTTATCCAGTTAAAGGTCAAATCAGAGTCAAACATGAATTGTGTCAAATGGTTCAAATCAGGTGAAGAAAGGTAATCGGTGAGTCAACACAATCAACAAGACTAATTCGGGTAAGTCAGGTTCACATTTGACTCAGTCAGATTAACTGAGTCAACTAAATGGAATAGTCAGACATCTTACTGAACAGAAAGGCTCAAGGCCAATGCCTTTGCACGGGTCAAACTTTTAATGCACAATCAAGATGCAATACAAATGCAAACACCCATACCCTGTAACTTAATTACAAGCCTAATCTACCACTATAACATCTATCAATTCAACTATACAAACATTCTCGTCTACAAGGCCTTTATCTTTAACTAGCAACCATCAACACTTCCAGTATCACTACCACATCCCAACTTCTTTACATAACAACACTTTGTACAACACCATTCATATCTCTAAATCCTTGTTACAATAAAACCACCACTTGTGACAATAAAACCACCACTTCCTAAATCACCTCATGAAATTCCTAGCTAACTTCAACATAAACAACCTTACACAATCAATCTTCATCCAACCAAAGTTATCACATAAACTCATTTCTAAACACAAATACCATATCAATTCCTATTCTTACTCAAGTTCATTAGTTGCAACTGCATCTCAAATCAACGTAGTTAACCAAGCAGTACCACAACCTTAGCATCACTAATGCCAGTTGAGAAAAACTCATCCACACACCCACATAATCTGAGATGATTCAATCTAAGTTACACCAACATCTTTATATCAGAGGAGAAGGTTTTACTTATTGATGAGAGGAGGTTTTGCATATTTTATTTGTGTAGGGGAAGTAATGCAAATTACAAATCTTTACAGGGGAGGTAACACAAATTACCCCAAAGAATAAAGAAGAAAGAGAATTAATGATTTTTCGTTGACATTGTGCATATGATAAGACCAAAGGAATTACTAGGACACCCAATTTATTCCATAAGGGAAGGTACAACGTGTTTGTGTTTCATTAATAGCGTTTATCCGAGAAATGATAATTGTACCCTTCGTACTGATTCAATGATCTCTTCTTCGTGTGATATCTGAAGGAAACGTTCCAGTAGTCCATTTCACACAACTTTCCGAGATCTATCCAATAATATTATTTTCGTAAATAAATTATTGTTAGACCAATTTCTAATCCCTCTGTTTCAAAAAGACCGTCCTCTATTCCATTTCCGGCAGTTTCAAAATTGTGTCCAGCTTCTGTTTATATGCATATTTTTTCAATGAGTTGTCAATTATAGCTTTTAATTTCTTATATTCATAGATGCATATTAATGGAACCTAATCTAAAATATGAAATAAATTTATACAATTAAGGACACAAATATATCCTTCGTTCCTTTAAAAGACAACATATTTGGCTCCAAGAATTAAATTCCTTAAAGAGTTTATACTCCATAATTCAATATCTTTTAATTTTCTTTTTTTTGTTTCTTATTTACAATCATTTCAATAATTTTAGGCAGTTTTTAATACTTTCATTTTTATTAACATAAAATAGGTACATAATTAAGAACAATTAATTGGGGGATAAAAAAAGGAACCGGGGGATATTGATTACTTCCCCCAACCCATGGTGTGCGCTAAGGGGTTATTTTTGGTTATGAAAATACTAAAATACCCTTTGATTAATTAAAAAACATTATGAAAATACCATTATACCCTTTCTCCTAAAACATTAAAATCAAAAACCAAATTCATATATCCCCCATTTCAGTACCGCCACTGACCTAGGGTTAGGTTTTGAAAAAAAAAAATTCATCGTTTTTCATCCGTTCTTCTTCGATTAATCGTCGATTCAAAAATTTCTTCGTCGATTAACCTACCCGAATCATAAACAATGCCTCCACGAAAGAAAACGGATGCCCAATCGAACTCAAAATCGATTGCTCAACAAAAACAGGAACAAAGAATTGCTAAGATTGCTCAAGAGCAAGAAGAAGAACAAGCGGCGGATTCGGACAATCAACCTCTCGCAACCATGACTTCTGTGAGAAGGTAAGTGTTTTTAAACTACTTTATGAGTGTTTTAATCGATTTATAGCAGTGGATTTAGGTTAGAATCGCGAATCCTAACTGAAACAGTTGAGTTTCAGTGATTAGCGGCACTGAAATATGTATGAATACGATGCCGGTTTTACCTTCCGGCATTCAATCTAGGATGAATGCAATGCCGGTTTCACTCCGCAGATTCACCAGAAACTGAATTTTAGATACCGACATAGAAATTGGGTCGAATTCCTTGCCGGTTCTTGGTACCGGCAGTCATTTATAACTATTCGTGTATTCCGGTAGTGGTCTAAAAACATACAGGAGAGTTTATGAATTTGTCACCAGTACCTGTATATACTTTTGGTTGCAATGTATGTCGGTTTATAGTACCGACATTCTTTTGTAAAATTCGAGCATGCCGGTAGTGGACTTAAACCATACAGGAGAGTTTATGAATTTGTCACCAGTACCGGCATAGATATTTAGGTTGATTCGAATGCCGGCACCAGGTTACGGCATGGAATTGATTTATTTTGAGCATGCCGGTAGTGGACTTAAAACATACAAGAGAATTACATATGATTGTCGGCATTGTCGACAGTCATTGTTTAATGCCAGAAAAAACAACCGGCATGCTTTGTTTCAGTAAGTCAATGCCGGTGGAAAAACTGAAAGTGAGTTGTCTCACATTCATTTCGTGTGATTTTATGATATAGGTCAAAAGCCAAGGAGGCTAACAAAAGAAAAACTAAAGATGCTGTCACTAAGAGAAGAAGGAAGGACGGTCTTGATACTCCTCAATCTCTCCCTCCTCGAGGGAAAGATGAAGGTCGTAAAAAGCGTTTGGGGGCTGAGAAAAAAGGGATAATTTGGGAGAGTGGTGGTGACCGTAGTCGAGCTGTAATCCGTGATCACGATGAGCAAGATGAAGAGGAAAGTGAGGATGAAGATAATGTGGTTCCTCCAAGTCAATTAGCAAGCCAAAGAGAAGTTGGTGGGACAAGTCAACAACCAACACAAGCCAATGACAAGAAGGGAAAAGGCAAAGTGAAAGTTAAAGGTTCCCACCTTCCTCATATTAATGACATGATATCTGACCTTGAACGTGGTAGAATATGGGGTGAAGCTCCGGAACCGAAAACACTATTTGGATACAAGCACTCGTGGGCTCGTACTATCTATCAAACCTATCTAAGTATTTTTTATCTTGTGCATATGTATTGTTGTGTATTTATGTAAAATATCTTAATTGTATTGTCTCCTAATTGTAGGATCATACGAAGGCTGTGCGTGGTTGCCGAAACCAAGCCGCGGATTGTTGGAAATTGTCCGATGAATGTGAAGAGGTCCAACATATAGTAATGGAATCTGGTCTATATGATTTGGTTGAAAATTATGTGAAGCCTGATTCCGTGACTGTCAATTTCTTCGTCAAAAGGTATCATGGTGAAACCGATACCATGCACTTCCCTTTTGGGGAGATGACCTTCATCCCTGATGATGCTCAGAACATTATAGGCTTGAGTGTTACCGGAAAATCAATTCTAGAAGGAGTTGAGTCTCTGTACCTATAATGGTCGAAGTTGCACGCTCTGACTAAGAACCTGTTGGGTTGGGACTATAAAACTTCTGTGGAGAGCTTTTATGAATCCAAGTCTAGTAGGACAAAGATAATCAAGTTGACCCTGCTTAAGAAGAAGTTTGAAAACACCAAGCAAAGAAGTTTGGAGGATGGATGGGACCCTGAAGAAATTCGTTATACTTCCGCTGCATACCTGTTATACATCTTGGGCACTAGGGTATTCCCTGACACTAATGAAAACAGGGTTAGTGCGAACTACCTTCGGTACTTGGATCCATTAGAAGATGTTTATGGTTATTCTCGGGGCACCGCGGTAATGGCACATTTGATGATGGAATTGAGAAGGGCCTCTAAGGCTAAAACCAACCAATTTGTCGGGAATTTCACTCTACTGCAGGTAATTTTGTTTTTAAACTTATGTTATTATGTATATTGTTCACATGTACCCTTATCGTGAACTTAGAAATAAAACTTATTGCTTCATCTGGAAATAGGTGTGGGCTTATGTACACTTCCCCACCTTGTTAAAGGACTGGACCTCCTTGAAGATCAAACACCTTCTCGAACCCGATACGCCTATAGCTAGGAAATACGAGTTCAACAACACTCCGAAGCCCGGTAACATAGGTCGACTGATCGATATGAGGTTGGCTTTGGACGCGATGAGTACCCAAGATGTTGTCTTCGACCCTTACAAGGAGGTTAGAGGAAACCGCTAAGTTTTGAGGTATGCTAACGTCGCATTCTACCATGGGCCGTTGTTCCACCCAAAAGGATATGTTATGGCCAATCCTACACGTGTGTTGCGCCAACTTGGATTCAAGCAATTATCACATATCAAGACGGACTCTTTTCAATGTTTTTTTCTTGATATTTCTTGGTGATTTTCAACTCCTAATCGTTTGCATGTAGAGTATAATCCAAAACCAGATCCAACAGATTGGAAGGATAGGGAACCACGTCATTTGGTAGATATTAGTCAGTGGGATAAGTGGGATCTTGCGGAAAACGGTGATGAGGTTGATGCCGACTACATGGAAGATTACCAGCAATGGTCACATCCTTTTGTCGTCCGCCTGGATGACGTCCAAGTTCCACCCCGGAAACACCCTCCCGTTCTAACTTCCGCACAAGCACCACCTACGATCGCCCAATTTAATAAGACCGTTGGATTGCTAGTAAGTATTGTTAATTACTTAGTCGTTAATGTACACATAATCTTATATTACCATATATATACTAATTATGTGTTGTATGTATGAAACTAGCGGCGTCGGCTTGACAAGTTGAGGAAACAGTTATGTTGCAAGTACGATGAAGGAGAGGGGCTATCCAATGAAGAAGTGAAGGAAGTCGTGGAGAAGATTGATAAAATTGAAGAAACCGACCCTAGTGCAAGGGATTTTTTCGGTGAAATTAGGAAGAAACCGGCACAAAAGAAGCAAAAGACCAATTGATTAACTATTTAGTTGTGTTTCTTTTTCTGGATGGTGGTTGTTACGTCTTGAACAATTACAAACTTGTTTTCGTTTGTACGTCATGGTTAACTCTTTAGTTGTTTGGTTTGCTTTTAGTTTATGTTACCTGGATTAAGAACATTTAAGCAGAATCCAGTTGTTTGGTTTGTGTTGAAAATGTTTAGGTTTCGAGTGATTGCTTTATGCTGAACATGTTTAGATTTCTAATGAAATGTTATTTTTGCAAGATTTAGTTACTACAGCTTCCGGCATGGAAAAGCTTTGGCTCAACAACGCCGGTACAGGTTCCGGCATGCGAGAAAATTACAGTTCATTGCCGGTTTCTGGTACCGGTAAGGAAATGTTTCATAAAACCATACCGGAAATAGAAGATTAAAAATTTCATGTTCCTGTATAGAAATTGGAAGGTACCGGCATAGTCGTTTTTCTACAAGCTATGCCGGTTTTATGATTTTTTCCCAAATTTTCATAGTCGACAGAAAACCGGCACTGTAATATTGGTTGCTTCTATGCCGGCAGTCTGCTAGTTTTGAGTATAAATCCATTTCAAATGTTCTTTTATTTCATTCCTAAGAAGTCTATTACATTGGATTTGATATTTTAAATTAAAACATGCTAAAAATCATATAATGGATTACATTTGGGTAAAGATTAACTATTTCCATCCCTTTTCAACAATTGCGGAACCTTTGAGCGTTTCCCGAATCTGTTCGAAGACATCGTCCGGTATGGGGGTGTCAAGGATAAGCTTCATTGGTTATTCTTCTCTTTCAACATATTCCTTTCCCTTCATATAACACCCATAACACCCATCGATAGGCTTGCATTGGACCTTGTGGTTTTCTCTTGATTCTGCTAGTTCAACAGCTTTGTCAAACCATTGACACTCATCGCACTTTGGATGATTCAAACACCTTAGAAACATTCTTCCATTTTCAGCATCATCAGTTTTTGCAATCCAAAACCGGCATGTCCCATCACAGCTTCTATACTTTGAATAAATAAAAGGACAGTCCATGGCTAGATGAGAAGGTGACTTGCAAATTTGACACTTGCAATGATGACTCTGTAAGAGAAGATTATATTAGTTATGTGTCATAGTAGTGAAGATTATATTGTTAGTAAAGTTTATTCTACTTACTTTGCAAATAAACCTAGATGATGAATCTCCCATCCCTTGTGAAGCTTCAACCGTGCTTGCTTTCTTGAGAGAAGGATTTTTGTTATTTGGCGGGTGGTTTGTGTATATTTTTCTCAAGGAATGGGGGGTATTATATACAAATGAATCACCAACGGTCTTATTTTTGTAAAAACTAGCTATTTTTTTTTTAATTTCACAAACACCGACATAGTCGCTATTATATATCCAATGCCGGTTCTTTGTAACGCCATTGAATGTTGTTGTACAAACATGCCGGTAATGGTTGCATATTTGGCCCAATATCTGTGAAGAAATTCCCTTGTACCGGCATGGTTAGCTTATGGAAAAACTGTACCGGTACTTGTTGCCGGCAGCTTATGTCACAATTACCTCAATGCCGGGTTTGGTGATTTTAAAAAAAAATAGTCGTTGAGGTTTTTCTCTATATACAGTGAGCTAATACTTGGCCCAAAAAATTCCAAAGGTCGTGTGTTCTTATATATTTCCTTGAGCCTCTTAACTTAGAAACCCTAAACCCTAGAAAAATTATCTATAAATAGCTTAGTATAGTACCTAATCTCATATACAACAAATGGCATCGTTCGACTCGGAGGAAGATTTAGCAATCACCCAAGCATGGTACGCCGAAACTCGTCCTTCAACTATAGATATCAACACGCGGGATTCCACGTGGTTGAAGATTTTTAACAAATTTATTCACGATTACGGTAACCCGAAATAAAGAACTGCCAAACAAATCGAGGAACGACACGACATCATCCTAGATGCGGTGGTTGAGTATCTAAAAATGAAACACCGGATCAATCACTCTACCCACAATACATTGTCCCCTCAACAACTCGTAAGTATCTTTATGGTTAATTCGACATAATCTACTCGTTTGCAAATTTTATGAAACAAACAAAGTTTGTGTGTTGTTTTTGTAGCATCAAGCCGTGAAAACGAGTTACTTACAAGAAAATGGGGAAGCATTCATGTTTGAAGCCAATGTCAACTATACTGTAACCAAAGTCACGGAGTACCACCAGCTGGGTGAATCGGAGACGGATTCTTCTTAAGAAGATTGATAGTTTAGTGGTGTTTGCTTAGGTTTTTAGGGCATTTGGTTAGGTATTTCGTAAGGTTTTGTGGGTAGATCTCTATGTAAACCCTCACGAGACTATAACTCATCCACTAGGGTCTCCTAGGGGTTTAAAGGCTTGATGCACGTGCTAAGTGCATTCGTTGTTCCGTCGACAAGGATTACATTTGAAATAAATTACATTTCCGGCATTCTATGTTTACATAATTCCATGCCGGTACCAAGAACCGACATGGATTTTATATATTTATTGCATGCCGGTATAAAGTGTCAAGCACTATATTGTTTCCGTGTATAATAAACCAGGTACCGGCATTGACGATATATACGAAACAACGCCGGCTCCAACTTCCGGCGCGTCGTTTATCCTTATTACTATGCCGGAAAATTAAAAATTCAAATTTTTGCAAGTACAACTTCATTGATTGAGTACAATAACGGCCATATTTGGGCACCATCCTATAAATACACTTTTTCTCCCTACAAAACAACACACACCTGGTTCTATATACTCTAAAAAGATGATATCATTATATAATATTTCTAACTCTACCAATACCTCAACATACAAAGCAATGACATCCTTTGATTCAAATGAAGATTTGGAGATCACCAAAGCTTGGTACGCGGAAACTCGAGCTAGGAGCCAGTCCTCCGTAAGGGTGGATTCCGTGACCTTTTGGGGTAAGGTATACAACAGATATATGCAAAAGTTTGGGAATCCGAATAGAAGAAGTGTTCAACAGATTCATGATAGGCACCAAGTCATCGAAAGTGCGATACTTGCTTATTTAGAAATCCAAAAACCAATTTTCAATGATCCCCACTTTAACTTGTCCATTGACCAATTTGTAAGTATTGTTGTGGTTTATTTTACGTGATCCATGTTGTTTGATCTTCATACTAAACACCACTAACCAAGTAAGTTTGTGTTATGTTTTTGTAGCATGAAGTCGTCAAAGCGCGCTACTTGGAGGAAAAGGGGGAAGCATTCGCATTCGATTCAAGCTACCAATTCATGGAATCCAAAATCCCGGAGTATGCCCCGGAGATGATGGAGGGTGTATTGTCCTCGGACGAAGATTGATGGCTTTAGAATTTTGTGTGTAGTTTTTGTGGGTAGATCTCTATGTAAACCCTCACGAGACTATAACTCGTCCACTAGGGTCACCTAGGGGTTCAAAGGCTTGATGCACATGCTAAGTGCATTCGTTGTTCCGTCGACAAGGATTAAATTTCAAATAAATTACATTTCCGGCATTTTATGTTTGCATATTTCCATGGCGGTACCTAGTACCGGCATGGATCTTTTATATTATTATTTGTCGGAATTAAGTGTCAAAATTCTGAGTGCGATAAACAATGTTCCGGATTTTTGGTTATATACATTAGCGTGCCGGCAATCGTTTCCGGCATTGTCGAAAATCTAACATTCACTGCCGGAATAGAGCATTCAATGCATAACGACTATTTTTTTGAACCATAAACCAGTAAAGACCATTTCCGGCATGGGATCTAAGATACTGACAATGCCGGAATGCTAAAGTGGAAAAGAGCCGTTGTGTCCTCATCTATTTAAAGGAATGGATACACTTATTGCAGTTGATACCTCAAAAAAAAAAAAAAGGTGACCTCCACCACATCTCTCTCATGGCAAAGAAATCACGAACTACCGATTTCAGAGATTTTTTATATAAAAAAAAAAATCCACTCCGATAGGGAATCAATCATCATCCACCACCAACTCAATTCCCATGATACTAGAAAAACTTAAAAGGAAGGATCCAACCACCAAGTCACTTGCCGCAATGGAAGAAGAGATACTTAGAAGGAAAAGAGTAGAAGAAGAGGAAGCAATACAAGAAAAGTATCGCAAAGAAACTAAAGAGATAATCGAACGTGTAAAACAAGTGCACATAGAAGTGGATGTTGAGGAAGAAACCGAATGGATTAAGAATTAATTCATAGTTTCGGATTTGCCGGAATACCACCGCCCTTCAAACCTTTTTTGGGGTCTTGTTGCGGATGGTCCTTATATGTCGAGGTTATATGACGGTAAGTGCAAGAAACACAAAATGGATTACGGGGATGAGTTTGTAGCGAATCGGAAAATTGCCCTCATAAAATTGTGTCACAAATACAATGAGTTTATCGCAAGATACCGAGATAATAGGTATCAAGCTCAGGAAGCATATACGAAGTGGAGAAAATAGCCTTTTAGGCATTTCAAAGTTGGGTTGTTTGTTGAATCTCGTACCAAGAAATGATGTTAGTTGCAATTAGCTTGAAATATTTCATTTAATGTGTTTAATGTTTATGTGTAACGTTGTTTATGTTTTTAATTTTTTTTAATTTATTTCCTTAGTATTATGAAGCCCAATTTGGGTCAGTTTGCTTGCTTAAACCTTTTGGAGACGCGTTAATAATGAATCAAGAATCACTACCGGCGTTGAAATGTGATCAACATACTGTGCCGGTTTTATGGTTACAATTGAAACTTATTGTCACCAGTACCGGCACTGAATTTTGCCATCTTTCCATGCCGGCATTCTGACGGTTACAAACACAAGTTATGTGGCAGTTACAAACTACTTCATTTCACTAATTTGACGGTTACAAACTATTTTATCCCACTTATTTGACGGTTATAAAATCATTAATACCATTTTATGCGCCGGTTACAAACTCCTTCATTCTATTTAAGTGACGGTTATAGAAAAGAAATTATTCAATCTCCCTTTGTAGTCACTCTCCCATTTTGTTTCATCTTCTATATCAAAGACAATGGGTCGTCGCAAACCTCGTGAAAAACCCATAACCAATCCTGAAGAATCTGCTGATGATGGTGGTAAATCGAAATCAAAAGCGCAAGAAATGGAGGATCCTGAAGAGTCTCTTGGTGAGGCTGAAATAACACAATTGCTCTGGTAAGTGATGTATATGTTAAATTGAAGTATTTTTAGGGTTTATCCAAAGTGGAACTTGTATGTTTAGTCTTTCTTCTACACTATAAGTAAATTTTGAAATTGAAATTTGTAGTTTAGTTACATGTTTGATTCACGGTAGAATTGAATTTGAAAATCATGCCATATTATATGTCTTGAATCGCTATTTTATTGCATGACCCTGCCGGCATGAAAAATTAATTGAATACCATGCCTGTTTCCGTTTTCGGCATTGTATATTTGATCAATAATATGCCATTTTTATTAGCCTCTTTTGTTAAAAAATCTATACTGAAATTAAAATGTTCTGGCATACACAATACATATCTTACAATGCCGGCAACAGTGCCGGGAGTGTCTATATGTGAAAGTTCTATGCCGATTTTCCTTACAAAAAATTTGTTATTTCGTATCTAAAATTCAATACAACCGGCATGTATTTGTAAATATATACCATGCCACTATCAAGAACCGGCATTGATGTTTTGTTCAACATATATGCCGGCTGTGATTATTTAACTCATTTTACATATTGGAACATAGGTCAACAGCAGAAAAAAGAACGAAGGAAAAGGAAAAGTTGTTGTAGAACCAAAACGTAGGACTTGTCGACGTAGCCGTCCTGATCCGGGTACTGCTAATGTGACAATTCAGGATCAACCTATAAGCGACTCAACCAGCAGTGATGATAATGATGAGTGGGAACAATTACCTGTACCGGAACGAGCAGGTGGCTCATCCTCACAAGAAGGTGGCTTGGGACATACTGATGTCGGAGTTGAAGCCCCTGAGGATAATGAAAAGGCACCCCCAGCCCACCTTCCTGATAAATATGACATGATTCCAAACCGCGCTGACGGCAAACATTGGGGTGAACCGATAAACCCGCAACTTTTATTTGCTTACAAAGACTCTTGGGCTTGTTGGATTTATCAATCTTATGTAAGACATTTGCATCTTCTTATTATATTATTTATCTTGTTATTCTTTTATTTATCTGTGATCAAGTGAATTGAATTAAGTTTGGTGTGTTTTTATAGGACCACAAAAAAGCCTTCCGTATTAGCCGCCATCAACAGGCTGACTTATGTCCTTTGAAGCATGAGTGTGCCGCTGTTAAAGCAATAGTCAAAACATCTGCATTGTATCCCGCGATTAAAAATTATTTGGCCATTGATACCGTCACGGTGAACTGCTTTTTGGAGCGGTTTTTTGGTGAAACTGATACCATGCATTTTCCTTTTGGCGAGATGACCATTATCCCTGAAGATGTCCAAAGGATAATAGGTCTAGAGGTTCTTGGGAAAGCCGTTAAGGTAGGAGATGACTCTAAGGACCTTGGATGGGACAAGATCTATGAGCTGACTTCTAAGTTGTTTGGATGGGACAAGGAAACCACTTTGTCGAATATGTACAGGACAAAGCGTTCCCAAACAAATACCATCACATTCGTCAAACTCGTTGAATTGTTTGGGAACACGAAGAACAAGGAATTGAATCTCGAACAAGTTCACCAAACTGTCGCTGCTTATATGTTGTTCATCTTGGGCTCCCCTATATTCCCTGACGCTAATGGTAATGATAGACACATTTTTGTGTCTAATTTGTCTCGATTCTATATATTGATAGTGCTCATTTTTGTACTTACTATGGTGTTTTATGTGTGTGTAGGTATTTTTGGCCAACAAACATTTTTGGAAAAATCGGCTCGAAAAGTTGCGCGGGACACCCACGGAGGACACTTGCTATTCGGACCCCTCAAATGGATAAGGGGTGACCAATTACTAAGGGGCATACATTTCCAGGAAGCTTATAAATGGATACCAGCACAGGATAGGGGGGAGGTCATCTTCTTCCTTTAAATTCAGAAAAAGGCGGGAAGAAATAACCAGCGAAGAACCAAACTTTCGATTGGATTTCGAAGATGTTTGAGTGAGATTCAATCACTGAAATTTGCTGGGCTGGACGTGATTCAACTAAAAAGGCTTGGTATGTGCGCTGGAATCAATCGAATTGGGCTGGATAAGCCGGAAAAAGGAAACAGAGTTTGAGTTTTGCACGGGTCTCTGTATGACTTATTTTTGGAATTCTAGGAAGACTAAAGGCAAGAAACTCTTCCTAAAGATACATATTTATCTAAGGAAGAGTTTGAGATAAGTTGGAAAGCTCAAAAACGCGTGAAACAATTTTGGGAAGAGATTATTTCCGTAACTGCCAAGAAAAGAAAAGAAGAGATTTCGAGAAGTTTTGGGGAGATTAAATCGCTCTGTTGGCTATATGTAAGTTGCTGGGAGTTCATAGAAGGGAGTGGAGACTTTGGGGTGAAGTTAGAGAGGCACGGGAGAGCCAACGAAGGTCTTTTCTCGGAGAAAGAAAGTTGCAGAGTCGTTTCTGCACTTTCAGGGAAGAGGAAGAAGAAGAAGAAGAAGAACTGACGCCCTGAGTCAGTTGCAGAGAGGTGTAGTTTACTTACTGCAGCAAATAAGTATCGTTTAGAAGGCAGTCTTATATTCTCTGTAGTCCTTTATAACAGTCAGTCTGTAACGCTTATAAACGTTGCAGTTGATCTGTTTTATCTTTTTCTTGTATTTTCACTCTATTCAAACACGTTGGAGCCATGAATAAATATTTTGAGCATGTTTTCACCATGAAGAGGTAAAACCCAATATTGGGATGACGGATGAAGCCTAATATCATACATGGGTAATTATATTTAATTCTTATATGACTTTTGCACTATTTTAAATTGATTCATGATTTTGATTAATTAGTTGTCATCTCGTTTGATGGGTCATGCTTGCCTAGATGTTTTAATGTCCCATGCTTAGGAGTTACAACTAATGTTTTGAGAATCTGCCTTGGCAAAAATAAGAGTCCATGTCTTTATTTATTGAGCTATAATTGTTTAAAGAATTAACATATGAACCTTATGTTATGAGTTTGGTGGAATCCTGAGTCCCAGTTTCTCTCGATATTGTGACAACTTTTGTATATATATTTTCTTTGTTTTTATTTTTAAGTCTTAAATCCAGTCTTATCAAGTCCGAGTTGAACGAACTTTACTACCCCACTTAAAAACTACATCAATTTTTGGCGCCGCCGACGCGGACTTGTATTTAG
This sequence comes from Papaver somniferum, assembly GCF_003573695.1. Classification (NCBI taxonomy): domain Eukaryota; kingdom Viridiplantae; phylum Streptophyta; class Magnoliopsida; order Ranunculales; family Papaveraceae; genus Papaver; species Papaver somniferum. Next base: position 151,090,356 of record NC_039367.1, on the reverse strand, counting down.
ATTTGTTTTAGGTTTCTTTTTATTTTTATTATTTTTTTTGTTCTTTTTACGCGTTTTGGTATTTTTCGATTCTTTTCAGATTTGGAGCGAAGCTACAAGGGAAGAAAAAGTGTTATAAAATGAAAGCATCGCCAAGCAAGGAAAGAAAAGAGGAATCCGAAAGGAGTGAAGAAGAAGATTTTGTATATAGTTATTTTGTTTTATTTTTAGAAACTGTAAATAGGGTGTTATTTTTGTAATTTTTCTTTTCCTTTTTGGACATTTTTATTTTTGGACTTTTTGGACATTCTTGGACATTATTTTTAAACCCTAAGGAAGGGTCAAAATTAAATATCAATTGTTTGCAGGGAAGGACGACAGCTACGATACTGTCTCGGCCCCTCGGTTTCGTATACTGACATCGGAGTCGGTGGCCTGAGTCGACTTCAACGGTTCATCGCCCGTCTGGTATGGGAGGTAAGACTCTATCCACCCACGAATCCCCTGTCAGTGGGTTTTATTTTGTGTGACAACTCACACCCTTGCAATAGAATGTCGAACTGGTATTACAATAGCCAATACAACGAATATCAGACTGAGTTTCAAAATGGACATTACTACTTTGACCATAGTGTGAATAATGGTTGGGAACATCAGCCTTTTGAAGGTTATGGTCCATACCATGGTGAGACCAATTACTATCCACACGCCAACCGGTCATACAGGCAAAATTCCTCTCTACTAGAGTCAACACGTAAGTTAGCTGAGTCGACACGTAAGTTAGCAGAAATGAATAACTTAGTTATGGACGAAAGCAATGCAACAAGTGAACTTTGTTTCCTAGATTCAATCAGGAAGCCATGTGAGTCGACTCAAAATATTTTGTTAGAGGCCCAGAACATAACTGCTCTTAATTTCCAATATAGTGTTTCCAATAATACCTTTGAAAATGGAGATAGTTATTTTACATAATCAAGATGACGAGGATAAAATTGGTAACATTACTTGTTTAGATGAGGTTCAACCATTTTCATGTTATTATAATGATGATTATGATGAGGATAGTGTTGATGAAGAATTTAAAATAAGTAGGCATAGTGATCAGGAATTTGTTACTCCAATTGAGCTTAATAATGATAATGTTTCTAGTTCAAATACAAATAATTTTAATAATTATTCACCTATTCAATAGGACGAGGATTTGACTAGAGATACCCCCGTTTTAGACGATGTAGTATTTCCTTTTGATTACGAAGCTAATAATGGTTTAGAGGAACGAGTTTTTTCTGAAAATATTGTTTTAGAGTCTAGCAATTTAGAAACATTAGTCTTAGACAAAGAAAGTAAACTCGTAAATATGAGTGAGGATGAACCTGACTCAGAAGAATCAATTGACCATTTTCAGAAATCTAATGACCTTAAAATTAGGGAAGTTGTGACTAGTCTTTCTAGAGACACTGAAAACTCTAAGTTTGGGGGTGATTATCATTCTCCACGTGCTTTAACTATTAGAAAGGTCCCTCACTTGGGACTTGACATATGTGCCTCAACCATTTTACAAGATTATTTTCATACACGTTTTCCTGAACCTAGTGATGTCCATAAGGAAGTTCAGTTGTTAGAAACCCATCCTCTGGTTGATGTGGTTTACCCAGGCTATGATATCCAGATTAAATTTGTTTTCCCACCAAATATTTTTCAACCAATTGTGGGAATGTGTAAGTTTCAGATGTGTCAGTTATTAAGTTTTGAGACTAAACCTAATTACTTTAGGAGATTAGGGTCGACACATTTGTTTAAGGAAGACCACCACTCTTATTGTGGTCCGCTGTGTGAGTCAAAACTGATTGACTTTAAGGATCCACAATTATTCAGGTTATTATTATGTGCTTCTAAGTTTTTACTTGAGTTTTTCCAGACTCTAATACCTGAACCGGACCTTAGCTTTGAGGAATTCCAGCGCATGAAAATATTTTATCTAGACCCTTTCATAGAGCCTGAACCTGAACCACAGCTAGATGTAGTTGTCTTAAACAGGAAACTAGACAAGGATGCGCTTTATTTGTTATTTTTCTTGGCATGTTGCAGATTCCTTTTACTTGTGATAGCTCTATTTGGTTTTGATGACCCACGAATATTTCGGCTATTACTTTATGATACGAGGTGATTAATCCTTTCTTATGTCTTGCTGAAGACGTTAAACTTAGCACTTCTTGGGAGGTAACCCAATCTCATGAAACACGGTAATATCTTTCCTTTTGCTTCAAATGGTAACAGTTTCTCCTTGTTCATGCTTTTAATTTTATCTTTAGAACATTGAGGAAAATGTTAGATTTAAGTTTGGGGGTATGGGAGAAACTTTTTAGTTGCAGTATGAATAAATAAACTCCAGAACCTAGAAATTTATGCCTATTGAGGATTGCACTAACTAATCTAAGTGGATGGAAGCATTTTGATCGTAGGAGTTGAGGAACCAATCTGATTAGATGGCAACATCTAAAGAGTCTATTCTTAAAATCACAGAGCTCAGGTGTTAGAAATAAGATGATAGTTTCACCATATCTCGTTGAGTCCTTTTCACTTCTATTTTTATTTTATTTTGTTTTTAAACCATGTTTCTCTAAGTGATAGGTGGTGCCCACGATTCAAGTTGTTACCAATGCTAGGGTGAATTAGAGTGATTGAGTTAAGACCAAACAGATCAAAAAAAAAAGGTTGAAAAAAAAGAAAAGAAAAAAAGAAAGTGAATAAAGTCGACCACTGGTACCCATTTATATGCCAGTTTTGTTGAACTAGAATTAAGATTATCGATCACTGGTTCCCTTGTACATGCCAGTTGTGTTGATATTAGTCAGACTAGTATCTCAATCCATTAGGATAGGTTCATTTTGGCGGAGGCCTTCAGACAGATATGGGAAACGCCGTTCACTTAGTAAACATCAAATCCATCTATGTTTTTCTCTATATCCATCTTCTTGATCTATCCATGTGATTAGTTTTGACTCCGGATATTGATGTCCATAGTGCGACTATCTGAGTAGAGCTCTTTCACTTTATATTAATTTTAGTATGCTTGAGTGCAAACTCGTGCACAAAAATTGGAATTTCGCATCAGGGTACTTCCTCTTGTAGTCAATAAGTATGCCAACCAAGGAGATTCTTTAGTGCCTTCCAAGGTTCTGCGTAGATAGCTAAGGTCTGGAGTAAAGGTTTTGTGGGTATACCTCTTGTAAGCCCTCCGGAGACAACACTCCGCCACTAGGGACGCTTAGGGGTGTAAAGGCTTATTGCATACGCTAAATGCAATCGACGATGCCTGCGTCAGTGAGTTAGGATTTTATTTTATTTTTGCTCGAGGATTAGCAAATAATAGGTTTGGGGGTATTTGATAGACACATTTTTGTGTCTAATTTTTCTCGATTCTATATATTGATAGTGCTCATTTTTGTACTTATTATGGTGTTTTATGTGTGTGTAGGTATTTTTGGCCAACAAACATTTTTGGAAAAATGGGCTCGAAAAGTTGCGAGGGGCACCCCCGGAGGACACTTGCTATTCGGACCCCTCAAATGGATAAGGGGTGACCAATTACTAAGGGACATCCATTTCCAGGTAACTGCTAAAGGGATACCAGCACAGGATAGGGGGAGGTCATCTTCTTCGTTTAAATTCAGAAAAAGGCGGGAAGAAATAACCAGCGAAGAACCAAACTTTCGATTGGATTTCGAAGATGTTTTAGTGAGATTCAATCACTGAAATTTGCTGGGCTGGACGTGATTCAACTAAAAAGGCCTGGTATGTGCACTGGAATCAATCGAATTGGGCTGGATAAGACGGAAAAAGGAAACATAGTTTGAGTTTTGCACGGGTCACTGTATGACTTATTTTTGGAATTCTAGGAAGACTAAAGGCAAGAAACACTTCCCAAAGATACATATCTATCTAAGGAAGAGTTTGAGATAAGTTGAAACAATTTTGGGAAGAGATTATTGCCGTAACCGCCGAGAAAAGAAAAAAAGAAGTTTCGAGAAGTTTTGGGGAGATTAAATCGCTCTGTTGGATATATATAAGTTGCTGGGAGTTCATAAAATAGAGTGGAGACTTTAGGGTGAAGTTAGAGAGGAACGGGAGAGCCAACAAAGGTCTTTGCTCGGAGAAATAAAGTTGCAGAGTCGTTTCTGCACTTTCAGGGAAGAGGAAGAAGAAGAAGAAGAACTGACGCCCTGAGTCAGTCGCAGAGAGGTGTAGTTTAGTTACTGCAGCAAATAAGTATCGTTTAGAAGGCAGTCTTATATTCTCTGTAGTCCTTTATAACAGTCAGTCTGTAACGCTTATAAACGTTGCAGTTGATCTGTTTTATCTTTTTCTTGTATTTTCACTCTATTCAAACACGTTGGAGCCATGAATAAATATTTTGAGCATGTTTTCACCATGAAGAGGTAAAACCCAATATTGGGATGACGGAGGAAGCTTAATATCATACATGGGTAATTATATTTAATTCTTATATGAATTTTGCACTATTTTAATTTGATTCATGATTTTGATTAATTAGTTGTCATCTCGTTTGATGGGTCATGCTTGCCTAGATTTTTTGATGTCCCATGCTTAGGAGTTACAACTAATGTTTTGAGAATCTGCCTTGGCAAAAATAAGTGTCCATGTCTTTATTTATTGAGCTATAATTGTTTAAAGAATTAACATATGAACCTTATGTTATGAGTTTGGTGGAATCCCGAGTCCCAGTTTCTCTCGATATTGTGACAACTTTTGTATATATATTTTCTTTGTTTTTATTTTTAAGTCTTAAATCCAGTCTTATCAAGTCCGAGTTTAACGAACTTTACTACCACTTAAAAACTACATAAGGTAACAGGGTGCATATGAACAACCTACAATACTTGGATCCGTTGGAAAAGGTTCATGAGTATTCATAGGGCACTGATTTCTTGGCACATTTTTTGGCATAAATGCGTCGAGCTTCTAAGGCTTACGCCCGTCAATTTAATGGGAATTTCACTGTAATTCAGGTATAGTGAACTACTTATTTTTTGATTGTTGTCATTAAATTTGTTAGTTTCCAGTTATTTATGTTCTTATACATTTCATTGGAACGATCTTTCATTGGCGTAGGTATGGGCTTATGAACACTTCACAAAATTGTTCATACGGTATAAAGGATTGGAGGTTGTCCCTGATTATCCACAAAATAGGCCTATAGGTCATAAATACTTCTTCAACAATACCCCAAGGCCCAATAACAAGAAACGGTTATCAGAAATGAGATTGGCTTTGGATTCGATGGATGTCCAAGATATTGTGTTTGACCCATATAGGAATGCCAGAGGAGTTCACTTCGAAAGGCGTGACAATGTTTCATTTTACAACAGACCGTTATTTCATCCAAAAGGATTTGTTATGCACAACCCTCGACGTGTAATTTGCCAACTTGGGTACAAGCAGAAAGATCTCACAGATACATCTTATCAGAAATTATCTCATGACTTTCCTAAATCCCAATCAAATGAGAACAATACTCTCGTAGTTTACGACCCAAAAGCTATTCTTGCGCATTGGAGTGAGAGGGAAGAACAAGGACTTTTGTTGGATAGGGATGATTGGGAATTGGCTGAAAACGGTTATAAGAGTGAACCAACCTTCTTAACAGGCCATCGGAAGTACTCGCATCCTTATATTGTACGCCCGGATGTGGTAGAAGTTCCTCCACCACCAGCACGTCCCTCCACAACTCCGACAACTGTACTCGCACTTCTACAGCTCGTTACATTGTTGGTACGTACGTCTTGTTCATTAGTAATCTTTTAATCTATATCTATGAAGTTATACAATTGTACATACTAAGTACATGTTTAATAATTCCTTAACAACATGAGCGGATCGGAAATTTGTCAAAGTTCTTTGAGAAAAAGAACAAGGAAGAGAGGTGCTGACCAAGAAAGAAATGGAGAACGTCTAGAAAAAGATCGACAAAATTGAAGATCCGGCGGCAAAAGACTTGTGGGGCGAAAGGAAGAAGAGGGCACACAAGAAGCCAAGAACCGAGTGATCGTCTGTTTCTTCTGTAGTATTAGTTTGGTTTGAACAATCTAGTGTTGGTTTATGTTTGTTTGCGAGTCTTGAACAATGTGTTTGTTTGTGTGTTTGCTAAACTCTTTGCTTGACTTGGTTTATGTTTGATTTGTTTTCGGTTTGGAACAACATAACTTTGGAATTTGTTCTGGTATAGAATCTAGTATTGTTATTATATTTATTATGTTCATAAACTTGTGCCAAATTACCTCTTTTACAGAGTTTGAATGTGGCACGATCACATAAATTTCTAAGTTATCTGCAGTACTGGTATGCTCGAAAAGAGTAAAATCAATGTCGGTTTCCTAAATGAAAGAGTTCCGGCATTTAAATGTGTTTGTATACTATGCCGGTGGTCTGCAATCTCCTTGGAAAATATGTTTTTGACAGAAAACCGGCACCGTTATGATGTTAACTTCTACTCCGGTGAATTTACTGATTTCTCTGGATGTTTTTTCTGTATTTCCGGCATGGTTCCAAAACAACAATCTACGCCGGCACAAAAGTTCCGGCGTAATAATTATAAAACACAACTATGCCGGCACATGAATCAGAATATGATTTAATGTTTACAATTCAAACTTCCCAAAAAATAAAAGGTTGTGTATTAGTGAACCACATATACCGAAATTACTCATCATCGCTTCCACACGTATTAAATTCAATCTCCTTCTATTGAATAGGTTTCTTTGATAAGGCCAACGCATCCCAAAATTGGTGATTATCCTCATACAATGCCATCCATCCCTTCCAGATATTTGGATCTAGATCCTTGTTTTTTACCATCCACAAACAGGTGGCAAAGGACAATTGTCCTTGAGTTTGGAATTACGAAATGATTATCGTTCACGAACGCCAAAACAACTCTTCTCTTCTTAAGGGATCCTTCGCATTTTTGCCACTTTGGGGTAAACGTTACTTTTACGGTGAGGGTAAAATAATGAAAAACACATCTAAATGTATCCGCCACTAGATGCCCACAAAGCGACATTCTCATCCATTATTGAGAAGGAAGAAAGTCCATCTCTTGCTCGGGCCCTAATATTTGAGAATGCATAACATCAAACCCCTCGCCTACACCAACCAATTTCTCATAAAAGCTCTTCTTGTTCACAAGTTGTTCGGACATCCTCGTTCTAGCATATCTTCATGGTGTCATATCTCTACTAACCGCCGTGTCAAAGATTCCTAATTGTTTTGTCACAGCATGATAGCCACAATTTCCATCTCCATCGACATCATACGTATATACGATATACTCGCGAATAACATCAGGAAGTTTGTCTACGTAAGACTGTATCTTGGTATGATAACTTCTAATTGTCCTACCTGTTCTGGGATCCTTATAAATCTTCATATTACCCTTTTATAACTTGATTATATCCAAACCATCCTCTGCAATCTCTACACTTGCACTGTCTTCGATATGTGATGGGAGTCCGTACTTCCTTGGCCTACCCCTTCTCCTTGGAACTAAAACTACATCAACTTTGATATCACTTGGGTTTGTCACCAACTTTGCCTCGTCACCTTGTTGTTCTATGTCACTTGATGATGATACCTTTGGAGGCCTAACCCTTTTCCTTGGAACCTCCGCTAGATCGACTATGGGCATGGCTTCGGAATGCTCACCTTGTTGTTCTTTGTCACTTGATGTTGATACCTTTGGTGGCCTACCCCTTTTCCTTGGAACCTCCGCTAGATCGACTATGGATATGGCTTCAGAATGCTCACCTTCTTGTTCTTTGTCACTTGATGTTGATACCTTTGGTGGCCTACCCATTTTCCTTGGAACCTCCGCTATATCGACTATGGGTATGGCTTCGGAATGCTCACCTTGTTGTTCTTTATAACCTGATGTTGATACCTTTGGCGGCCTACCCTTCTTCATTGGAACCTCCGATGAGTTGGATTTTGGTGTGGATACGGAATCCTTCGTTTGTTGTTGACTTGATAACGGTTCCTTCCTTGGCCTACCTCTTTTGTTTGGAACCTGCGCTTCCACGAACCATTGTTCCGAAATCTCACTTGCGGTTAGATCTCGTTTCTTACTTGTTGCGCGTTCTTCTTCACGTTGAGTCATTCCTTTCAAATATACCCTTTGTTTTCTCCTTGACGTTTTAGTTTGGGGTCTACCTATTGAATTTCCCTTTCCTGGCTCTTCTCTTTGTGTAATCCATGGACGAGTAATTAGCCTTAATTGGCTCAACAAAATTTGCCGGCTTACCGAGGTGCCACGTGTGTAATCTTCATAGAATTCCTTTGCTTCGTTCGTATCCCATGGAGATTTCCCGGGATCTCCCGAAGGGGGAGGGTCGAAAGATAGTTGCTTCCAAAACGGATCAATAACCTCAATAGGTATCACTTCTTCATACTTCACAAGCATATGACGACACGGAAGCCCCAATGAGGACATGTCGGGACAAATACACACATCACCCGGTTTTCCGTAATTTTTCTCATATTCCATTTGTCTCATCATATGTTTTATTGCCCAATGAGAGACGTTGAATTCTATTCCTTGGAGCAACTTACGATAACGAAGAAATTGAGTCATCCTTTCCATTGAGCTTTTCTCAAAAGCCACCTTGATCCTATTGATATCAGCCTTAAAGTATTGCTCCATTGCCTCGGTGACCGTAACCACATTGCCTTGACCGGACTGGATGAGATCTTTAAATCTCCCATGAGCGGACTCCGCTGCACTAGTTGCTTCAGTCTTGAAGTGTCTATACCGGTTTGTCCATGCACGCACAAATTTTTCCTTGAACTTATCCAACCATTGAGTCCGACAATACCAGACGGCAGTCGGATAAACTTCGTTCCAATCGGCAATAAACTTCTCCAATCTCTTTTCGTACATAACCTCGGTAAGAGACCAATAAACTTTCTCCCAATCTCTTAGAAATTCCAACCACTTTTTATGATTTTCCGCATGTTCTTTGTCCACTCGCTCCTTTATCTTGCCTCTCTCATCTTCTTCTTCTTCGGGGGATAGTTTGTTCTTTCGAACATCTTCCTCTAGTTGAACAATCATTCTCTTCTTAATATCCGCCTTAGTGGGTTCAAACAAGGCATGGCAAGTTTTTATGATATTTTGACGTATATGATATGTACATAGGAAATTTTGTGCGTCCGGGAAGACGTCGGATATTGCTTTCATTAATGCATCATCTTGATCGGTTACGATCACCCTCGGAAGTTGATTTTCCGAAAGAATAATTTCAATTTTCGTAATGCCCAATGATAATTATAGTCCCTCTCGTTTTCCATTAAACACCAAGCCAATGTGAATGTTACCTTGTCCGAGGTTTTCCCCACGATGTTGAACAACAGCATATTGTATTTGTTTGTCTTGTAGGTACAATCCATAAGAACACCACAACATGTATTTGCCAATTGTGAAAGCAAAGGATGCGAAATGAATATTTGAAGGGGCTTCTCGTCCGCCCTCTTTTAATGATACGCGTGTAGTTGTAATCCCAAGCATCTTCTCAAATTCTTGCATAACGGACCTCCCTTCCCATTCCACCCTTCTAATAGTTGCTTGTGCGCTATAAATTGTACGTAGAGAAGACACGTTGGACTCATCCTTTTCCTTGAAGCCTCTGAGAATTTGTCTCGGTTTGATAAGTGCTTTGGTCAATCTCTTTACATCCTCGAACTCATGAGGTTTTAGCTTCGCAACTAGGGAGTGACCAACAAAATCTTTCGGATCCCGGTGGTTATGACAGCCACACAAAACCTCACAATCCCAATTGTTCATGTCATTTAAACGGAAAACAAGCTTAAACGGGCAATCATTCTTCCTCGTACGAGTCTTGTATACCCTATTAGTCTTCTTTGGATATACATAATCCTTTCTCTTGTGGCTATTCTTCTCCTTGTATTTCCCACTTCTCTCGCAAGCCATCTCAAAACGCCTCTTTGAACGTTCGGTATTCCTCACCAACACACACATGTTTTAAGACCGTCTCTTTAGCCAAGCGATTGCTTCATTTCGATATTATTCCCTACATAAGATCAATTTCACATTCATTAGAAGGTTCATTACTAGCAATCCATTAGTAAAGTATTCTTTGGTCACATACCGGAGGTATTTTATAGTATTCCGACGTATCCCGATAAAGCGGCTTTGCATTTGTTGGATCAATATATGTCACCACCTAAAGATCGAACGAAAATTAGTTCCAAACGAAATTAAAACACTATGCCGGAAACAAGTACCGGCATGCTCGACCAATGTTCCGGCATTGTCGAACTTAGCCAAAACTGAAGACCAAATTTGAAACATATTCCGGCATACATTATTCATTAGACAGCAACGCCGGAAAAACAAGGTGCCGGCACTGTCGTAATTTATTGTCCCAAGCCGGTACACGCTACCGGCATTCCAATTAATTGATATGTAATGCCGGTATTTAGCTTGGAAAACATTTATTCCTGTATGTTTTTTGTAGGTGCCGGCATTGTAAATTGAAACTCAACAACGCCGGTTCCACTGCCGGCATTCTCGAAATTGATGGTACCACGCCGGTAACTGGTTCCGGCGTTGATGGTTATTAATTTTCCATGCCGGTTTTGGGTTTATGGAAATGTTTCCTGTATGTTTTTCATGCAGTTCCGGCATGGTAACCTATCAATGAACCATGCCGGTTTAATATTCGTAGTATATTCCTTGGTAGGTAAAAAAGTTAACTGCGTACCGGCATAGTTTTTTGGTAGAATACTATGCCGGATCAATATTCAAATTGGGGGATATCGCTTTACCGGCATGGTCGTAGTATGAATACCATGCCGGTAACGGTCTGCCGGCATGGTATTCATACTACGACCATGCCGGCACCGAGGTTTTACAGTTGAAAAAATGGCGGGTTTAAAGAAAAAAATCGATTTTTCAACCTCCTAGCAGCTTTACCTGTGTATTGGGGATGCTTGCATGTTGTGCAAGTTTACTTTCTTGTGTAGCTTCTTCGAAAAACTCTCCATACTCGTCAAAATCATCATTCAAGGGTGTTGGCTAACAAAGAGTTGCAATTGAGAGTTGTTGTCGTTAGCTCCTTGTTGTAGTAGAGCTAAAGATTCAGCAGCTGCAATTCTCTCCTCACAATCATCTTCCATTTTCACAAAAAAATTTCCACTCAAAAATATTTTCCCTCCTTCTACTCTCACCTCACTCACCCAAATTCAAATAAAACACACACTAATCATTTATCAAAAATCTTAAGATTTTACTAATTATTATTAATCACTAATCCTGATTAGTGAGGGGTAGATTAGGTAATACGTAAAATACTTAGATAAGGGGTGACCCCGAATTGATATCTGGAACCAGTTTTTGTCCTTTTCTTATATCCCCAATTTTTTTTATCCCCCAATTAATGGTTCATAATTAAGGGTAGTCAAGTAAAGTATTATATATGTTGTCCTAAATATTTTGACAAAGTCAAAGAGGACTGTCTTTATGAAACAGAGGGAGTATTAATTAACGTTCGTGTTAAACTAATCGAGTCATTATCGGTTAAACGGTCTCTAGATCATCACTAGATCAATAAAATAGCATTGACGAGCTTGAGGGTCCTTACAGTCCTTCTGCTTCCAGTAATAGGGATGAAGGAGATGACACCGAGGAATAAGGTTTTGGAAGTTATGAAGAAGATGAGGATGAGGATTCTGAGTAGAATCATAGAGACTGAGGTTTTTAGGTGTTTCTCAAGCTTAAAGATAATTAACAAGTTTTTCAACAATACGTCTTTCTGGTTCTTGAGTCTAGTCTTCTTGCTGCTAGCAAGTATTTTCCTGACCTTTGTGAACTTGGATGGCTTTGGTAGTTGTTTTCATTTGTTTGTTGTTAAGAACTTTAGTGGTGTGCGTGATGTAAATACTGAGGGTTACGTTTCTTGGTATTTTATGGTGGAAAATAAGATTAGTAAGGTAGTAGCAGTTTGCTTGGATTTTCTTGTAGACGATGATGTTGGCGCATATGTTGATTTCAGTTACAATGAACCAGGTCTTTCCTGCATAATATGATCTTGTAAGAAATCCAATTGTTGTAATTAGCATGTCGGACATTTAACTGACATGAATGAGTAGTGTTGTTTGAATATAAGTTTTACTAATTCGTGTTTTTTGACTGAGAAGTTTATTGAAATTAGCAAAGTATCTGCAGTAGATATAAATCACACTATCGATGTTCTTGAAGATAGCTTGAAAGAAATTATGAGAATTTGAAAATTGCAGGTGAAAACATTTGCCGATTCTTGAGAACTTATGCACCCCTATGCTGTTGGTATTGTCTTCTTGGTTTCTCTTTACTCCCGCATAAAAGACATAGGACATCTAAGTACACATTTTAATAGTAGCCGGATAGGGGACCGGCCAAATTATTGTATTGGAGCCTAAAGACTAAAACAATACACAACAAATTTTACTTAAATTTTGCATTGTACAAACTTTTTCTACATGGTGAGGAAAATTGAAAGTGCATTTGTGACAGCCATCGTGCATTTGTACAAATTTAGTTCCATATAGTAGAAGGGTGCTAAAAGGGGAGTCGTTCTGTAACTAAGACCGTAAGTCTGTACTCTGTAACCTGTCAAGTGAGGACAAATTATACGTGGGTGGACAATACCACTGAATATGTTAAAAACGCCCTCATATTTGATGTGGGTGGACAATACATATGGTATTCAAATAAGAAGAAATGGTAAAACCATCTATTGATTCCCATGTCAAGTTCTTTTAAGTTTGTTTGTGCGTGAAATTATTTTCTGAGCACTGCTCTCTACAGGTCCGGTGTCCGATTCTAATTAATGCACACTAAAATTATGGTGGTGTTTCATCGTCGATAGTTAAAACCCACAAAGATCCTTTATCCTTATCTGTTTGACCGGACCCACCGTGGGGATTTTTAAATCTAAAACTTGGGTAAGTGCCACGTCATGGTGTCAAATAGTTAGTCAGCGTTTGTTATATGGCAGCCGTACTAGTGAAATGGCAGAGAGGGGTGAGACTCACAGCGGACAGGGTGGTCAGGTGTGTGGCAAAAGAGAGAATAAGTTAAAGTAAAATCACCACATCCACATTTTCAAACTTAAAAATCAATGAAGCTTCAAGGTTTCATCATACAGAAAAATCTGCAAACTTCAAAATTAAATCCAGTATGCCTTCAAGAAACGTAGACATGTCAAGAACATCACCCAGTGGTACTTCTTCTCCACCATCAACATCATCACTTAGTAATGGTAGTGTTCCTTCTGCGTCATAAGCATCAGTTTTTGAAGAACCAGTTTATTATCTACCACATCATCATCATCACCACCATACCTCTGCTTCTTCACAAACAATCGAGTCACATGGTAATGGTAGTACTGCGTCTTTTTCTGTTTCTTCAGAAGACCCAGTTTCTTCGTTACCTATCTTCACCAACCCATCACCACAAGCATCACCACCATCTTCTTCCATCGATACTTTCTTTTATGAACTCGTCTCTAAATACAAGGGTCAGTGTGGTGAGTTCCGTAAAGTTCCAGTATCAGACCAGCAGGTACATTTCTATTGGGTTATCTTACTACTCTCTTGTCTTCTTAAGTTTTTTTTTCATGGATTTTTCTTATACTCTTTCATAATCTATCTGAATCTTGTTCTTTCAGATGAGCAATAATGGAGATAATGAAAATGTATCGTTAGAAAGTAGTGACAAGCAAGAAGTAACTCAAGAACAGGACAGGAATATTGCAGATACAGTTTCTCAAGGTAAATAAATCCCTTATTTTGATTCCTTTGGGTTCCGGTTTCTTTATTTCACTTGGTCAAACTGAATTGCTATGATTATATTGCTATGTTAGGATTTCAGATCTGACAGATTATAAGTTTGCCTATTGGTTGAACCAAGCATTTCAAATTTTTCATTCCAATTTGGCCTATCACTGGTTCAACCTAGTTTGGCCCAATTATTGAAAGTGACAAATAGTGCCACAAAGAGACCAATTGTACCGCTTGTGAACCTAGGAATCATATGATTCATAATTTCATATTCTTTAGTTGTGGTTAGTCTCATTCCATGGTGATTATTTTATGCACAGAGAGCAATTTGAAGAAAGCTAAGTCTGCCGAAGGGAATAGTAACAGGGATGACTTCTTATCACAACTTTGGGGGAGAAACATAAATGTCAAACCTGAAGACATTTTGAGAGCTAAATCTGCTGAATTTCATAGGAGGTAAGTATACCACCATGCCAAGCTGATTATTTATAGCTCTAACTACAATGTTATACTCTTAAGCTAAATTGCTTAGCTGATAATAATAAACTTCGTGTATTGAACAGGGCAAGCAGGACAGACTATCGCATCCGGAGTAATAATTTGTCTAATAGATTATATTCCTCTACTAGAAATCACTCGACTATATAGTTGAGTTATAGCAATAGCTGCCTGGTTGGTTACTCTTCCGATTTCCCTTTTCCTCAATTCACAGTCTACAACACAGCAAATGTAGTCAGAAACGAATCTCAAATTCTCAATTGAATACATGAAGAGGAAATGGATTCAATCAGATTGGTACACAAAGAAAAAGCAAAAGAAAAAAAGCTTATTATATCCCAAGTGCTGCTACAATCAAAGGGAGTAAAATATATATGCCTTGATACACAAAAGCTACAAAAATTTACAAGAAAAAGAACATTAACTCCGTTATGCCTTTGATGGGAGTGTGATGGTTTCACTTTCAGGCTTATTCTCCCTACCCGAGAGGGGCGACATTAGTAGAGACAAAGAGCATGACCAAGTATGGGTGTGTACCCTGGGTTGAATTCGGATAGGTAATCTGCTAGGAGACCTTTTCCGGACACAATATCCTCAACAATGAACCTAACCGTAGAAAACATCACGAGCCGATCATTCTTAAACTCTTTTACCTGCTCAGCAAATGTCTCTGGGTCTCTGCAAACCCCAAGGGATCAAAGCTACCACGCACCTGGGTAAGGTGGATCAACGACCTCACCTAGTGGAAGTGAGGAACTCTGTAGCCCTCAAACAGATCCAATAAGAATGATTTGAGTATCCGAAATAACTCGATGCTCTGTACGTGAACCAAGTTGGGATACGGCTTTCAACCAACTCAAAGTGCCAAGCATTTCCCACCTTAATTGGATCACCCCAAGTTTGTGTTTCCTAATTTTTGGGTCAGCTGACAGTCCAGCAGTATCCTAATTTTTGTATTGATGATAAGAAAGGAACATTACTAATAATTTTAAAACTAGTGAGAACCATTGTACTAAACCATTAAAGTTGATACAAGCAGATTAATTAAGCCCAAAACTCATTGAACCTGAATATGGACCAGTTGGAGATACTGTTACACAACTACTGGCCAATAAAAATCGCAGTCAATTTTTTGTGATTGTAGAGGTTAAGTATTTAAGCGAATACAAATTGGATGAACAGGTCTCGGATAGATCCTGGTGTGATCTAGTAATTGCCTTGTTCAGAGATCTCAGGGCTGGATGCAGAGTTCTGAAGTTTTCCTGGATCGAGTGACCATGAGCTTTACAGAATTCCTGAAAGTGCAAACAAACAAATGCTAATCTGTCAGAGTGCTTTGTTCAGCGACTGAAAATCTTTGGATGCAAGATTCGGAGAAAGACAAACCTGACACCACCGCAGAATAAACTCCTGGTACGGAGAATTTTCCAACAGGTTTGATAGTGCTTCCATTAGCCTCTGTAAATATCTGAAGGGGATTGATGAAGCAACAGCTGGTATGTCTGTTGGTTTCACAGACATTATACAGTGTTTAATCAGAGAATCCTCATTTAGACGGAAACTGAGAAACAAAGCCCTCTGGTGTTGATCCTCAGATAGAGCTTTTTCAACTGCCTGTGCAACGAGGTAAAGGAACATCAGGAAGAGAGGCTATAAAACGGAACCAAGAGAAACACTTTAAAAATGAAGAAGTAAGTACCTCTGGTGTAACATCCATGTCAAGATCTGTGGGATCAAAAACAAAAGATTCGTCCATTGAATAGATTAAAACACCCTCTGTCGTTGCTGCTGCCCAACTTCGGCCAGTTGGTGCAATTTTTAGGCACTTTGTCCGGATAATTGGCCTTCCATTGTTTGGCATAGACCCTGGCAGATTATAGGCCAACTTTGTCCTGGTTTGTTTGTCAATTCCTTCCTCTACATCACTATCTTCATCATCGATTAAATCCATCGGCCCAACATCAGTCATCTTCTTCGAGTTTAAGAAGTCCAAAACTCCATACATAGAAAGGTTGAGGGTTATTTGGAATCTTCGTAACAATACCTGTAGTACAGCACAACTCAACTCATAAGCTGACCTCATAATAATACAGCATGCAACTAGTTTATAGAAGGTAATTTCATTGCAAACACCTCATACTGATGTGTCGTAGTAATTCATTTACAACCAAACAGGGAAACAGCAATTAGAAGGTAATTTTAACCATCACAAGACAAGTAAGAGACAGAAAACCAACCTGATCTGCAATGTCGTACACACATATATATTTGCTACTTCCTGCGGCCAACATATAAATGCCATCGGAAGAGTAACATAAGCTTGTGAAACCCACTAATGCAATCTAATTGCCTTAATTTTGATATGTCTATACCGGTTTGTCCATGCACGCACAAATTTTTCCTTGAACTTATCCAACCATTGAGTCTGACAATACCAGACGGCAGTCGGATAATTTCGTTCCAATCGGCAATAACCTTCTCCAATCTCTTTTCGTACATAACCTCGGTAAGAGACCAATAAACTTTCTCCCAATCTCTTAAAAATTCCAACCACTTTTTATGATTTTCCGCATGTTCTTTGTCCACTCGCACCTTTATCTTGCGTCTCTCATCTTCTTCTTCTTCGGGGGATAGTTTGTTCTTTCGAACATCTTCCTCTAGTTGAACAATCATTCTCTTCTTAATATCCGCCTTAGCGGGTACAAACAAGGCATGGCAAGTTTTTATGATATTTTGACGTATATGATGTACATAGGAAATTTTGTGCGTCCAGGAAGACGTCGGATATTGCTTTCATTAATGCATCATCTTGATCGGTTACGATCACCCTCGGAAGTTGATTTTCCCGAAATAATAATTTCAATTGTCGTAATTCCCAATGATAATTTTAGTCCCTCTCGTTTTCCATTAAACACCAAGCCAATGTGAATGTTACCTTGTCCGGGTTTGCCCACGATGTTGAACAACGGCATATTGTATTTGTTTGTCTTGTAGGTACAATCCATCATAAGAACACCACAACATGTATTTGCCAATTCTGAAAGCAAAGGATGCGAAATGAATATTTGAAGGGGCTTCTCGTTCGGCCCTCTTTTAATGATACGCATGTAGTTGTAATCCCAAGCCATCTTCTCAAATTCTTGCATAACAGACCTCAATTCCCGTTCCACCCTCCTAATAGTTGCTTGTGCGCTATAAATTGTACGTAGAGAAGACATGTTGGACTCATCCTTTTCCTTGAAGCCTATGAGAATTTGTCTCGGTTTGATAAGTGCTTTGGTCAATCTCTTTACATCCTCGAACTCATGAGGTTTCAGCTTCGAAATTAGGGAGTGACCAACAAAATCTTTCGGATCCCAGTGGTTATGACATCCACACAAAACCTCACAATCCCAATTGTTCATGTCATTTAAACAGAAAACAAGCTTAAACGGGCAATCATTTTTCCTCGTACGAGTCTTGTATACCCTATTAGTCTTCTTTAGATATACATAATCCTTTCTCTTGTGGCCTATTCTTCTCCTTGTATTTCCCATTCTATCTCAAGCCATCTCAAAACGCCTCTTTGAACGTTTGGTATTCCTCACCAACACACACATGTTCTTAAGAGCCGTCTCTTTAGCCCAACGTCGGTTCCCATGTCGGCATTCTCGAAATTGATGGTACCAGTTACCGGCGTTGATGGTTATTAATTTTCCATGTCGGTTTTTGGGTTTACATACAAATGTTTCCTTATGTTTTTCATACAGTCCCGGCATGGTAATCTATCAATGAACCCATGCCGGTTTAATATTCTGTAGTATATTCCTTGGTAGGTAAAAAAGTTAACTGCGTACCGGCATAGTTTTTTGGTAGAATACTATGTCGGATTAATATTCAAATTGGGGGATATCGCTTTACCGGCATGGTCGTAGTATGAAACCATGCCGGTAACGCGTCTGCCGGCATGGTATTCATACTACGACCATGCCGGCACCGAGGTTTTATAGTTGAAAAATGGCGGGTTTAAAGAAAAAAAATCGATTTTTCAACCTCCTAGATGCTTTACCTGTGTATTGGGATGCTTGCATGTTTTGCAAGTTTACTTTCTTGTGTAGCTTCTTCGAAAAACTCTCCATACTCGTCAAAATCATCATTCAAGGGTGTTGGCTTAACAAAGAGTTGCAATTTAGAGTTGTTGTCGTTAGCTCCTTGTTGTAGTAGAGCTAAAGATTCAGCAGTTGCAATTCTCTCCTCACAATCATCTTCCATTTTCAAAATTGTTTACCTTTTTAAATTTTTTGTCTTTAACTAGTTTCATTTGAGTCATTTGAACTAGTTATGGTTAAGATGAATAAGGTTGATATGAGAGTAATCATATGGCTAACCTCCGTTAACTATTTGTAAACCAACCTGGTGTACACGTTTAGGTACAGTTACATAAACCTAAATGAGGGTACATTTCATATGTGTCTAACAATCTAAGTTCGATCTAATGGTTGAAAGATATTAGCTTGGTTGAATCAGGTTTTTCATCTAACGGTGAATATTGAATGCTTAGTTACCAAGGTAACTTGGATTGCAAACCCTGATTTAAAAACTATATAAAGGAGAACTCTAACAACTGGGAAAACTAATCCCCACACCTCATGTGTGTTACTAGTTGCATAACTAGAGTCGATTCTCCTTTAACCTTAGGTTTCT
Source organism: Papaver somniferum (assembly GCF_003573695.1). Classification (NCBI taxonomy): domain Eukaryota; kingdom Viridiplantae; phylum Streptophyta; class Magnoliopsida; order Ranunculales; family Papaveraceae; genus Papaver; species Papaver somniferum. The sequence goes on along the minus strand of NC_039367.1, from coordinate 151,071,342 downwards.
TCTCGAGACCCTGTAGGTTAACGACTTGAAGACTTCATTAGGATTGTGAAGGCATACCCAACTATTATCTTTGTAGTTGCGTGATCATATCTTGTTGTTTCTATCGTGTTGAGTGCAATTGAAATAATTGGCTCGAGATTTTATATCCAATAGGCAAGATAGAAAACTAATCACAAACAAACTTCGTCTCATCGTTTGTGATTCCACAATAACTTGTTTCACTAGTCGATTAAGTTTATTCTGAGGTAATTGATAATACTAGGTCGTTCTTTGGGAATATAAGTTCGTTTTATCAATTGGTTCATGTTCACCTTGATTTATCAAAAGACGGAACAAAAACTCTTGGGTATTTCTGTGGGAGACAGATTTATTCAATCCTATAGATTTTTCTGTGTGAGACAGATTTTTCTATCAAGTCTTCGACTTTGGGTCATAACAACTCTTAGTTGTGGGTGAGATCAGCTAAGGGAATCAAGTATGTAGTATCCTGCTGGGATCAGAGATGTAAGGAGTGCAACTGCACCTTGAATCAGTGTGAGATTGATTAGGGTTCAACTACAGTCCAGTCTGAAGTTAATTGGTAGTAGGCTAGTGTCTGTAGCGGCTTAATACAATCTGGTGTTCAATCTGTACTAGGTCCCGAGATTTTTCTGCATTTGCGGTTTCCTCGTTAACAAAATTCTGGTGTCTATGTTATTTCTTTTCTGCATTATACTTTTTTATATAATTGAAATATCACAGGTTGTGCATTAAGATCAATCAATTAGAATATCCAACCTTGGGAATGTTGATTTAAATTGATTGACACTTGAGCATTGGTCTTTGGTACCGTTCAAGTTACTCCTCTTATTCAATCAGGATCGCAGATTTCTATTTGCTGATTGCGGATTGAATTAAGAGTTAGAGATATTAAACTCTTTGATATACTTTATTCTAGATTGAGTCTTACTGTCAGGTTGATTCTCTAGAAAGTATATTGGAGTAAGTCCTCTCAGATTGCCAAACGAATTTTTGGTGTGGTTGTTAGACCCCCGCATTTTCAATTGGTTTCAGAGCAGGCAAACACGTTAAAGATCTTACAAGTATGTGTTTGTAGCGATCTGATGATGGACAATATTGTCTCTAAACACGCATCACTAGTTCAGGAGAGCTTGGATAAAAATCATGATACGCCTGAGAAATCAGTCACATCTTCTTCATCGTCTAAACCCACTCTTGACTGGGAAGCTCGTCTCGACGAACAATTAGATAATCTCTCTGATGGGAGCGATTTAGAAGAAGGACAAGATGTTGAAGAAGAAGTGTCACTATACATCCTCCTCATTGATCGTCTTCTAAAGTAAAAGAAGTCAACATCCTGTTTGGCTGAATTTCTAACTCCTCTCTGCGTTGAAAACAGAAAATTGAGAAAACTCTTTAATAGTTATGATATCCTATTACAAACCACTCTTAAAGATCGTAACGAAGATATATGTTCAAAAATGTCTGAATGTGATGATCTTCGTCAGAATCTCTTTGTTTTGAAAGAAAGACTTGCATAAATCTATGCAATGTATGTCTCTCAACAAGAATGTTTCAACGTCTGAGAAAAGGCATTTCTCACACGAGAAAAACAATTGGAGACTGATCTTGGTACGACTCTTAAAAGGATCAAGGCATTAGAAGAGAATTTGAAAAAGTTCAATTCTAGCTATACAAAACTATCTTCTATGCTTGGAGCTTGCAAAGAACATCATGATACACGTGGTCTGGGATCTAAAGGTATAGAAGCTCCAGGTACAGGTAAGATAAGTTTTGTTAAGGCAAAAAATCCTTCTACTACCGTAGATTTATCTGATAGAAAAGTTCGTGAGCCTACAAGAATGACTCAATTGAGGAAAAAATAAAAACTATCCTGTCAACTGCTATTATTGCGGAAAGAAAGGTCATGTTGAAAGAAGATATCAACTTCGCATACGGAATGAAAAACTTCACAACACTCTTATTTGGATGTTGAAAGAAGTCGCTAAACCTGTTCCTCAGTGTTCAGTTAAAAACTCTTCCACAATCATGAAAAAGGCTGCATAGAGGTTTTTTCTGATTATGACCACAACATTTCTTCTACTTACAACTGTAAAAGGAACAATGTTGTGTGGACGATTGATAGTTCTGAAGGATCTGTAAGAAGAAAAAGGTGTCGAAGAAAGAAAAATTCTTCAAACTTCTCTCTTTCCCTCAGTAATGATCTTGCTGATATTCCTGATTACATTCACATCAATAATCGTGTCTCGGAACTCAAGACCAGTATCAACGGTCTCAAGAAGCGCAAGATCAAAAAGGCAAAGAAAACAGCTAATCCAGGTAACTCTTGTCATTCTCCTAATAATTCTAGTATAGGGGGGGAGAGTAAAAAAGAGTGTGTCAACACCACTTGATGAAATTCATGTTCATCAATATATAACTTGACTATTCTTTTATGTGTATCCTCTCTATGGACCAATGAGAATATACATATATAACCCTCAACGAAGATTTTCTTCTTGACAAATACTCTGTGTTGTATTGTGATGACAGTGTTCTATTTTCCTGTAGACGTCGGATATTGCTTTCATTAATGCATCATCTTGATCGGTTACGATCACCCTCGGAAGTTGATTTTCCCGAAATAATAATTTCAATTGTCGTAATTCCCAATGATAATTTTAGTCCCTCTCGTTTTCCATTAAACACCAAGCCAATGTGAATGTTACCTTGTCCGAGGTTTTCCCCACGATGTTGAACAACGGCATATTGTATTTGTTTGTCTTGTAGGTACAATCCATCATAAGAACACCACAACATGTATTTGCCAATTCTGAAAGCAAAGGATGCGAAATGAATATTTGAAGGGGCTTCTCGTTCGGCCCTCTTTTAATGATACGCGTGTAGTTGTAATCCCAAGCCATCTTCTCAAATTCTTGCATAACAGACCTCAATTCCCGTTCCACCCACCTAATAGTTGCTTGTGCGCTATAAATTGTACGTAGAGAAGACATGTTGGACTCATCCTTTTCCTTGAAGCCTCTGAGAATTTGTCTCGGTTTGATAAGTGCTTTGGTCAATCTCTTTACATCCTCGAACTCATGAGGTTTCAGCTTCGAAATTAGGGAGTGACCAACAAAATCTTTCGGATCCCAGTGGTTATGATATCCACACAAAACCTCACAATCCCAATTGTTCATGTCATTTAAACAGAAAACAAGCTTAAACGGGCAATCATTTTTCCTCGTACGAGTCTTGTATACCCTATTAGTCTTCTTTAGATATACATAATCCTTTCTCTTGTGGCTATTCTTCTCCTTGTATTTCCCACTTCTATCTCAAGCCATCTCAAAACGCCTCTTTGAACGTTTGGTATTCCTCACCAACACACACATGTTCTTAAGAGCCGTCTCTTTAGCCCAACGTCGGTTCCCATGTCGGCATTCTCTAAATTGATGGTACCAGTTACCGGCGTTGATGGTTATTAATTTTCCATGTCGGTTTTTGGGTTTACATACAAATGTTTCCTTATGTTTTTCATACAGTCCCGGCATGGTAATCTATCAATGAACCCATGCCGGTTTAATATTCTGTAGTATATTCCTTGGTAGGTAAAAAAGTTAACTGCGTACCGGCATAGTTTTTTGGTAGAATACTATGCCGGATTAATATTCAAATTGGGGGATATCGCTTTACCGGCATGGTCGTAGTATGAATACCATGCCGGTAACGCGTCTTCCGGCATGGTATTCATACTACGACCATGCCGGCACCGAGGTTTTATAGTTGAAAAAATGGCGGGTTTAAAGAAAAAAAATCGATTTTTCAACCTCCTAGATGCTTTACCTGTGTATTGGGATGCTTGCATGTTTTGCAAGTTTACTTTCTTGTGTAGCTTCTTCGAAAAACTCTCCATACTCGTCAAAATCATCATTCAAGGGTGTTGGCTTAACAAAGAGTTGCAATTTAGAGTTGTTGTCGTTAGCTCCTTGTTGTAGTAGAGCTAAAGATTCAGCAGTTGCAATTCTCTCCTCACAATCATCTTCCATTTTCACAAAAAAATATCCACTCAAAAATATTTTTCCCTCCTTCTACTCTCACCTCACTCACCCAAATTCAAATAAAACACACACTAATCATTTATCAAAATATTAAGATTTTACTTATTATTAATCACTAATCCTGATTAGTGAGGGGTAGATTAGGTAATACGTAAAATACTTAGATAAGGGGTGACCCCGAATTGATATCTGGAACCAGTTTTTGTCCTTTTCTTATATCCCCCAATTCCTTTTTTTATCCCCCAATTAATGGTTCATAATTAAGGGTAGTCAAGTAAAGTATTATATATGTTGTCCTAAATATTTTGACAAAGTCAAAGAGGACTGTCTTTATGAAACAGAGGGAGTATTAATTAACGTTCGTGTTAAACTAATCGAGTCATTATCGGTTAAACGGTCTCTAGATCATCACTAGATCAATAAAATAGCATTGACGAGCTTGAGGGTCCTTACAGTCCTTCTGCTTCCAGTAATAGGGATGAAGGAGATGACACCGAGGAATAAGGTTTTGGAAGTTATGAAGAAGATGAGGATGAGGATTCTGAGTAGAATCATAGAGACTGAGGTTTTTAGGTGTGTTCTCAAGCTTAAAGATAATTAACAAGTTTTTCAACAATACGTCTTTCTGGTTCTTGAGTCTAGTCTTCTTGCTGCTAGCAAGTATTTTCCTGACCTTTTGTGAACTTGGATGGCTTTGGTAGTTGTTTTCATTTGTTTGTTGTTAAGAACTTTAGTGGTGTGCGTGATGTAAATACTGAGGGTTACGTTTCTTGGTATTTTATGGTGGAAAATAAGATTAGTAAGGTAGTAGCAGTTTGCTTGGATTTTCTTGTAGACGATGATGTTGGCGCATATGTTGATTTCAGTTACAATGAACCAGGTCTTTCCTGCATAATATGATCTTGTAAGAAATCCAATTGTTGTAATTAGCATGTCGGACATTTAACTGACATGAATGAGTAGTGTTGTTTGAATATAAGTTTTACTAATTCGTGTTTTTTGACTGAGAAGTTTATTGAAATTAGCAAAGTATCTGCAGTAGATATAAATCACACTATCGATGTTCTTGAAGATAGCTTGAAAGAAATTATGAGAATTTGAAAATTGCAGGTGAAAACATTTGCCGATTCTTGAGAACTTATGCACCCCTATGCTGTTGGTATTGTCTTCTTGGTTTCTCTTTACTCCCGCATAAAAGACATAGGACATCTAAGTACACATTTTAATAGTAGCCGGATAGGGGACCGGCCAAATTATTGTATTGGAGCCTAAAGACTAAAACAATACACAACAAATTTTACTTAAATTTTGCATTGTACAAACTTTTTCTACATGGTGAGGAAAATTGAAAGTGCATTTGTGACAGCCATCGTGCATTTGTACAAATTTAGTTCCATATAGTAGAAGGGTGCTAAAAGGGGAGTCGTTCTGTAACTAAGACCGTAAGTCTGTACTCTGTAACCTGTCAAGTGAGGACAAATTATACGTGGGTGGACAATACCACTGAATAGTTAAAAACGCCCTCATATTTGATGTGGGTGGACAATACATATGGTATTCAAATAAGAAGAAATGGTAAAACCATCTATTGATTCCCATGTCAAGTTCTTTTAAGTTTGTTTGTGCGTGAAATTATTTTCTGAGCACTGCTCTCTACAGGTCCGGTGTCCGATTCTAATTAATGCACACTAAAATTATGGTGGTGTTTCATCGTCGATAGTTAAAACCCACAAAGATCCTTTATCCTTATCTGTTTGACCGGACCCACCGTGGGGATTTTTAAATCTAAAACTTGGGTAAGTGCCACGTCATGGTGTCAAATAGTTAGGTCAAGCGTTGTGTTATATGGCAGCCGTACTAGTGAAATGGCAGAGAGGGGTGAGACTCACAGCGGACAGGGTGGTCAGGTCGTGGGCAAAAGAGAGAATAAGTTAAAGTAAAATCACCACATCCACATTTTCAAACTTAAAAATCAATGAAAGCTTCAAGGTTTCATCATACAGAAAAAATCTGCAAACTTCAAAATTAAATCCAGTATGCCTTCAAGAAACGTAGACATGTCAAGAACATCACCCAGTGGTACTTCTTCTCCACCATCAACATCATCACTTAGTAATGGTAGTGTTCCTTCTGCGTCATAAGCATCAGTTTTTGAAGAACCAGTTTATTATCTACCACATCATCATCATCACCACCATACCTCTGCTTCTTCACAAACAATCGAGTCACATGGTAATGGTAGTACTGCGTCTTTTTCTGTTTCTTCAGAAGACCCAGTTTCTTCGTTACCTATCTTCACCAACCCATCACCACAAGCATCACCACCATCTTCTTCCATCGATACTTTCTTTTATGAACTCGTCTCTAAATACAAGGGTCAGTGTGGTGAGTTCCGTAAAGTTCCAGTATCAGACCAGCAGGTACATTTCTATTGGGTTATCTTACTACTCTCTTGTCTTCTTAAGTTTTTTTTTCATGGATTTTTCTTATACTCTTTCATAATCTATCTGAATCTTGTTCTTTCAGATGAGCAATAATGGAGATAATGAAAATGTATCGTTAGAAAGTAGTGACAAGCAAGAAGTAACTCAAGAACAGGACAGGAATATTGCAGATACAGTTTCTCAAGGTAAATAAATCCCTTATTTTGATTCCTTTGGGTTCCGGTTTCTTTATTTCACTTGGTCAAACTGAATTGCTATGATTATATTATGCTATGTTAGGATTTCAGATCTGACAGATTATAAGTTTGCCTATTGGTTGAACCAAGCATTTCAAATTTTTCATTCCAATTTGGCCTATCACTGGTTCAACCTAGTTTGGCCCAATTATTGAAAGTGACAAATAGTGCCACAAAGAGACCAATTGTACCGCTTGTGAACCTAGGAATCATATGATTCATAATTTCATATTCTTTAGTTGTGGTTAGTCTCATTCCATGGTGATTATTTTATGCACAGAGAGCAATTTGAAGAAAGCTAAGTCTGCCGAAGGGAATAGTAACAGGGATGACTTCTTATCACAACTTTGGGGGAGAAACATAAATGTCAAACCTGAAGACATTTTGAGAGCTAAATCTGCTGAATTTCATAGGAGGTAAGTATACCACCATGCCAAGCTGATTATTTATAGCTCTAACTACAATGTTATACTCTTAAGCTAAATTGCTTAGCTGATAATAATAAACTTCGTGTATTGAACAGGGCAAGCAGGACAGACTATCGCATCCGGAGTAATAATTTGTCTAATAGATTATATTCCTCTACTAGAAATCACTCGACTATATAGTTGAGTTATAGCAATAGCTGCCTGGTTGGTTACTCTTCCGATTTCCCTTTTCCTCAATTCACAGTCTACAACACAGCAAATGTAGTCAGAAACGAATCTCAAATTCTCAATTGAATACATGAAGAGGAAATGGATTCAATCAGATTGGTACACAAAGAAAAAGCAAAAGAAAAAAAGCTTATTATATCCCAAGTGCTGCTACAATCAAAGGGAGTAAAATATATATGCCTTGATACACAAAAGCTACAAAAATTTACAAGAAAAAGAACATTAACTCCGTTATGCCTTTGATGGGAGTGTGATGGTTTCACTTTCAGGCTTATTCTCCCTACCCGAGAGGGGCGACATTAGTAGAGACAAAGAGCATGACCAAGTATGGGTGTGTACCCTGGGTTGAATTCGGATAGGTAATCTGCTAGGAGACCTTTTCCGGACACAATATCCTCAACAATGAACCTAACCGTAGAAAACATCACGAGCCGATCATTCTTAAACTCTTTTACCTGCTCAGCAAATGTCTCTGGGTCTCTGCAAACCCCAAGGGATCAAAGCTACCACGCACCTGGGTAAGGTGGATCAACGACCTCACCTAGTGGAAGTGAGGAACTCTGTAGCCCTCAAACAGATCCAATAAGAATGATTTGAGTATCCGAAATAACTCGATGCTCTGTACGTGAACCAAGTTGGGATACGGCTTTCAACCAACTCAAAGTGCCAAGCATTTCCCACCTTAATTGGATCACCCCAAGTTTGTGTTTCCTAATTTTTGGGTCAGCTGACAGTCCAGCAGTATCCTAATTTTTGTATTGATGATAAGAAAGGAACATTACTAATAATTTTAAAACTAGTGAGAACCATTGTACTAAACCATTAAAGTTGATACAAGCAGATTAATTAAGCCCAAAACTCATTGAACCTGAATATGGACCAGTTGGAGATACTGTTACACAACTACTGGCCAATAAAAATCGCAGTCAATTTTTTGTGATTGTAGAGGTTAAGTATTTAAGCGAATACAAATTGGATGAACAGGTCTCGGATAGATCCTGGTGTGATCTAGTAATTGCCTTGTTCAGAGATCTCAGGGCTGGATGCAGAGTTCTGAAGTTTTCCTGGATCGAGTGACCATGAGCTTTACAGAATTCCTGAAAGTGCAAACAAACAAATGCTAATCTGTCAGAGTGCTTTGTTCAGCGACTGAAAATCTTTGGATGCAAGATTCGGAGAAAGACAAACCTGACACCACCGCAGAATAAACTCCTGGTACGGAGAATTTTCCAACAGGTTTGATAGTGCTTCCATTAGCCTCTGTAAATATCTGAAGGGGATTGATGAAGCAACAGCTGGTATGTCTGTTGGTTTCACAGACATTATACAGTGTTTAATCAGAGAATCCTCATTTAGACGGAAACTGAGAAACAAAGCCCTCTGGTGTTGATCCTCAGATAGAGCTTTTTCAACTGCCTGTGCAACGAGGTAAAGGAACATCAGGAAGAGAGGCTATAAAACGGAACCAAGAGAAACACTTTAAAAATGAAGAAGTAAGTACCTCTGGTGTAACATCCATGTCAAGATCTGTGGGATCAAAAACAAAAGATTCGTCCATTGAATAGATTAAAACACCCTCTGTCGTTGCTGCTGCCCAACTTCGGCCAGTTGGTGCAATTTTTAGGCACTTTGTCCGGATAATTGGCCTTCCATTGTTTGGCATAGACCCTGGCAGATTATAGGCCAACTTTGTCCTGGTTTGTTTGTCAATTCCTTCCTCTACATCACTATCTTCATCATCGATTAAATCCATCGGCCCAACATCAGTCATCTTCTTCGAGTTTAAGAAGTCCAAAACTCCATACATAGAAAGGTTGAGGGTTATTTGGAATCTTCGTAACAATACCTGTAGTACAGCACAACTCAACTCATAAGCTGACCTCATAATAATACAGCATGCAACTAGTTTATAGAAGGTAATTTCATTGCAAACACCTCATACTGATGTGTCGTAGTAATTCATTTACAACCAAACAGGGAAACAGCAATTAGAAGGTAATTTTAACCATCACAAGACAAGTAAGAGACAGAAAACCAACCTGATCTGCAATGTCGTACACACATATATATTTGCTACTTCCTGCGGCCAACATATAAATGCCATCGGAAGAGTAACATAAGCTTGTGAAACCCACTAATGCAATCTAATTGCCTTAATTTTGATATGTCTATACCGGTTTGTCCATGCACGCACAAATTTTTCCTTGAACTTATCCAACCATTGAGTCTGACAATACCAGACGGCAGTCGGATAATTTCGTTCCAATCGGCAATAACCTTCTCCAATCTCTTTTCGTACATAACCTCGGTAAGAGACCAATAAACTTTCTCCCAATCTCTTAAAAATTCCAACCACTTTTTATGATTTTCCGCATGTTCTTTGTCCACTCGCACCTTTATCTTGCGTCTCTCATCTTCTTCTTCTTCGGGGGATAGTTTGTTCTTTCGAACATCTTCCTCTAGTTGAACAATCATTCTCTTCTTAATATCCGCCTTAGCGGGTACAAACAAGGCATGGCAAGTTTTTATGATATTTTGACGTATATGATATGTACATAGGAAATTTTGTGCGTCCAGGAAGACGTCGGATATTGCTTTCATTAATGCATCATCTTGATCGGTTACGATCACCCTCGGAAGTTGATTTTCCCGAAATAATAATTTCAATTGTCGTAATTCCCAATGATAATTTTAGTCCCTCTCGTTTTCCATTAAACACCAAGCCAATGTGAATGTTACCTTGTCCGAGGTTTGCCACACGATGTTGAACAACGACATATTGTATTTGTTTGTCTTGTAGGTACAATCCATCATAAGAACACCACAACATGTATTTGCCAATTCTGAAAGCAAAGGATGCGAAATGAATATTTGAAGGGGCTTCTCGTTCGGCCCTCTTTTAATGATACGCATGTAGTTGTAATCCCAAGCCATCTTCTCAAATTCTTGCATAACAGACCTCAATTCCCGTTCCACCCTCCTAATAGTTGCTTGTGCGCTATAAATTGTACGTAGAGAAGACATGTTGGACTCATCCTTTTCCTTGAAGCCTATGAGAATTTGTCTCGGTTTGATAAGTGCTTTGGTCAATCTCTTTACATCCTCGAACTCATGAGGTTTCAGCTTCGAAATTAGGGAGTGACCAACAAAATCTTTCGGATCCCAGTGGTTATGACATCCACACAAAACCTCACAATCCCAATTGTTCATGTCATTTAAACAGAAAACAAGCTTAAACGGGCAATCATTTTTCCTCGTACGAGTCTTGTATACCCTATTAGTCTTCTTTAGATATACATAATCCTTTCTCTTGTGGCTATTCTTCTCCTTGTATTTCCCATTTCTATCTCAAGCCATCTCAAAACGCCTCTTTGAACGTTTGGTATTCCTCACCAACACACACATGTTCTTAAGAGCCGTCTCTTTAGCCCAACGTCGGTTCCCATGTCGGCATTCTCGAAATTGATGGTACCAGTTACCGGCGTTGATGGTTATTAATTTTCCATGTCGGTTTTTGGGTTTACATACAAATGTTTCCTTATGTTTTTCATACAGTCCCGGCATGGTAATCTATCAATGAACCCATGCCGGTTTAATATTCTGTAGTATATTCCTTGGTAGGTAAAAAAGTTAACTGCGTACCGGCATAGTTTTTTGGTAGAATACTATGTCGGATTAATATTCAAATTGGGGGATATCGCTTTACCGGCATGGTCGTAGTATGAAAACCATGCCGGTAACGCGTCTGCCGGCATGGTATTCATACTACGACCATGCCGGCACCGAGGTTTTATAGTTGAGAAAAATGGCGGGTTTAAAGAAAAAAAATCGATTTTTCAACCTCCTAGATGCTTTACCTGTGTATTGGGATGCTTGCATGTTTTGCAAGTTTACTTTCTTGTGTAGCTTCTTCGAAAAACTCTCCATACTCGTCAAAATCATCATTCAAGGGTGTTGGCTTAACAAAGAGTTGCAATTTAGAGTTGTTGTCGTTAGCTCCTTGTTGTAGTAGAGCTAAAGATTCAGCAGTTGCAATTCTCTCCTCACAATCATCTTCCATTTTCAAAATTGTTTACCTTTTTAAATTTTTTGTCTTTAACTAGTTTCATTTGAGTCATTTGAACTAGTTATGGTTAAGATGAATAAGGTTGATATGAGAGTAATCATATGGCTAACCTCCGTTAACTATTTGTAAACCAACCTGGTGTACACGTTTAGGTACAGTTACATAAACCTAAATGAGGGTACATTTCATATGTGTCTAACAATCTAAGTTCGATCTAATGGTTGAAAGATATTAGCTTGGTTGAATCAGGTTTTTCATCTAACGGTGAATATTGAATGCTTAGTTACCAAGGTAACTTGGATTGCAAACCCTGATTTAAAAACTATATAAAGGAGAACTCTAACAACTGGGAAAACTAATCCCCACACCTCATGTGTGTTACTAGTTGCATAACTAGAGTCGATTCTCCTTTAACCTTAGGTTTCTTCTCGAGACCCTGTAGGTTAACGACTTGAAGACTTCATTAGGATTGTGAAGGCATACCCAACTATTATCTTTGTAGTTGCGTGATCATATCTTGTTGTTTCTATCGTGTTGAGTGCAATTGAAATAATTGGCTCGAGATTTTATATCCAATAGGCAAGATAGAAAACTAATCACAAACAAACTTCGTCTCATCGTTTGTGATTCCACAATAACTTGTTTCGCTAGTCGATTAAGTTTATTCTGAGGTAATTGATAATACTAGGTCGTTCTTTGGGAATATAAGTTCGTTTTATCAATTGGTTCATGTTCACCTTGATTTATCAAAAGACGGAACAAAAACTCTTGGGTATTTCTGTGGGAGACAGATTTATTCAATCCTATAGATTTTTCTGTGTGAGACAGATTTTTCTATCAAGTCTTCGACTTTGGGTCATAACAACTCTTAGTTGTGGGTGAGATCAGCTAAGGGAATCAAGTATGTAGTATCCTGCTGGGATCAGAGATGTAAGGAGTGCAACTGCACCTTGAATCAGTGTGAGATTGATTAGGGTTCAACTACAGTCCAGTCTGAAGTTAATTGGTAGTAGGCTATCTGTAGCGGCTTAATACAATCTGGTGTTCAATCTGTACTAGGTCCCGAGATTTTTCTGCATTTGCGGTTTCCTCGTTAACAAAATTCTGGTGTCTATGTTATTTCTTTTCTGCATTATACTTTTTTATATAATTGAAATATCACAGGTTGTGCATTAAGATCAATCAATTAGAATATCCAACCTTGGGAATGTTGATTTAAATTGATTGACACTTGAGCATTGGTCTTTGGTACCGTTCAAGTTACTCCTCTTATTCAATCAGGATCGCAGATTTCTATTTGCTGATTGCGGATTGAATTAAGAGTTAGAGATATTAAACTCTTTGATATACTTTATTCTAGATTGAGTCTTACTGTCAGGTTGATTCTCTAGAAAGTATATTGGAGTAAGTCCTCTCAGATTGCCAAACGAATTTTTGGTGTGGTTGTTAGACCCCCGCATTTTCAATTGGTTTCAGAGCAGGCAAACACGTTAAAGATCTTACAAGTATGTGTTTGTAGCGATCTGATGATGGACAATATTGTCTCTAAACACGCATCACTAGTTCAGGAGAGCTTGGATAAACATGATACGCCTGAGAAATCAGTCACATCTTCTTCATCGTCTAAACCCACTCTTGACTGGGAAGCTCGTCTCGACGAACAATTAGATAATCTCTCTGATGGGAGCGATTTAGAAGAAGGACAAGATGTTGAAGAAGAAGTGTCACTATACATCCTCCTCATTGATCGTCTTCTAAAGTAAAAGAAGTCAACATCCTGTTTGGCTGAATTTCTAACTCCTCTCTGCGTTGAAAACAGAAAATTGAGAAAACTCTTTAATAGTTATGATATCCTATTACAAACCACTCTTAAAGATCGTAACGAAGATATATGTTCAAAATGTCTGAATGTGATGATCTTCGTCAGAATCTCTTTGTTTTGAAAGAAAGACTTGCATAAATCTATGCAATGTATGTCTCTCAACAAGAATGTTTCAACGTCTGAGAAAAGGCATTTCTCACACGAGAAAAACAATTGGAGACTGATCTTGGTACGACTCTTAAAAGGATCAAGGCATTAGAAGAGAATTTGAAAAAGTTCAATTCTAGCTATACAAAACTATCTTCTATGCTTGGAGCTTGCAAAGAACATCATGATACACGTGGTCTGGGATCTAAAGGTATAGAAGCTCCAGGTACAGGTAAGATAAGTTTTTTAAGGCAAAAAATCCTTCTACTACCGTAGATTTATCTGATAGAAAAGTTCGTGAGCCTACAAGAATGACTCAATTGAGGAAAAAATAAAAACTATCTGTCAACTGCTATTATTGCGGAAAGAAAGGTCATGTTGAAAGAAGATATCAACTTCGCATACGGAATGAAAAACTTCACAACACTCTTATTTGGATGTTGAAAGAAGTCGCTAAACCTGTTCCTCAGTGTTCAGTTAAAAACTCTTCCACAATCATGAAAAAGGCTGCATAGAGGTTTTTTCTGATTATGACCACAACATTTCTTCTACTTACAACTGTAAAAGGAACAATGTTGTGTGGACGATTGATAGTTCTGAAGGATCTGTAAGAAGAAAAAGGTGTCGAAGAAAGAAAAATTCTTCAAACTTCTCTCTTTCCCTCAGTAATGATCTTGCTGATATTCCTGATTACATTCACATCAATAATCGTGTCTCGGAACTCAAGACCAGTATCAACGGTCTCAAGAAGCGCAAGATCAAAAAGGCAAAGAAAACAGCTAATCCAGGTAACTCTTGTCATTCTCCTAATAATTCTAGTATAGGGGGGGAGAGTAAAAAAGAGTGTGTCAACACCACTGATGAAATTCATGTTCATCAATATATAACTTGACTATTCTTTTATGTGTATCCTCTCTATGGACCAATGAGAATATACACATATATAACCCTCAACGAAGATTTTCTTCTTGACAAATACTCTGTGTTGTATTGTGATGACAGTGTTCTATTTTCCTGTAGACGTCGGATATTGCTTTCATTAATGCATCATCTTGATCGGTTACGATCACCCTCGGAAGTTGATTTTCCCGAAATAATAATTTCAATTGTCGTAATTCCCAATGATAATTTTAGTCCCTCTCGTTTTCCATTAAACACCAAGCCAATGTGAATGTTACCTTGTCCGAGGTTTTCCCCACGATGTTGAACAACGGCATATTGTATTTGTTTGTCTTGTAGGTACAATCCATCATAAGAACACCACAACATGTATTTGCCAATTCTGAAAGCAAAGGATGCGAAATGAATATTTGAAGGGGCTTCTCGTTCGGCCCTCTTTTAATGATACGCGTGTAGTTGTAATCCCAAGCCATCTTCTCAAATTCTTGCATAACAGACCTCAATTCCCGTTCCACCCTCCTAATAGTTGCTTGTGCGCTATAAATTGTACGTAGAGAAGACATGTTGGACTCATCCTTTTCCTTGAAGCCTCTGAGAATTTGTCTCGGTTTGATAAGTGCTTTGGTCAATCTCTTTACATCCTCGAACTCATGAGGTTTCAGCTTCGAAATTAGGGAGTGACCAACAAAATCTTTCGGATCCCAGTGGTTATGATATCCACACAAAACCTCACAATCCCAATTGTTCATGTCATTTAAACAGAAAACAAGCTTAAACGGGCAATCATTTTTCCTCGTACGAGTCTTGTATACCCTATTAGTCTTCTTTAGATATACATAATCCTTTCTCTTGTGGCTATTCTTCTCCTTGTATTTCCCACTTCTATCTCAAGCCATCTCAAAACGCCTCTTTGAACGTTTGGTATTCCTCACCAACACACACATGTTCTTAAGAGCCGTCTCTTTAGCCCAACGTCGGTTCCCATGTCGGCATTCTCTAAATTGATGGTACCAGTTACCGGCGTTGATGGTTATTAATTTTCCATGTCGGTTTTTGGGTTTACATACAAATGTTTCCTTATGTTTTTCATACAGTCCGGCATGGTAATCTATCAATGAACCCATGCCGGTTTAATATTCTGTAGTATATTCCTTGGTAGGTAAAAAAGTTAACTGCGTACCGGCATAGTTTTTTGGTAGAATACTATGCCGGATTAATATTCAAATTGGGGATATCGCTTTACCGGCATGGTCGTAGTATGAATACCATGCCGGTAACGCGTCTTCCGGCATGGTATTCATACTACGACCATGCCGGCACCGAGGTTTTATTGAAAAAATGGCGGGTTTAAAGAAAAAAATCGATTTTTCAACCTCCTAGATGCTTTACCTGTGTATTGGGGATGCTTGCATGTTTTGCAAGTTTACTTTCTTGTGTAGCTTCTTCGAAAAACTCTCCATACTCGTCAAAATCATCATTCAAGGGTGTTGGCTTAACAAAGAGTTGCAATTTAGAGTTGTTGTCGTTAGCTCCTTGTTGTAGTAGAGCTAAAGATTCAGCAGTTGCAATTCTCTCCTCACAATCATCTTCCATTTTCACAAAAAAATATCCACTCAAAAATATTTTTCCCTCCTTCTACTCTCACCTCACTCACCCAAATTCAAATAAAACACACACTAATCATTTATCAAAAATATTAAGATTTTACTAATTATTATTAATCACTAATCCTGATTAGTGAGGGGTAGATTAGGTAATACGTAAAATACTTAGATAAGGGGTGACCCCGAATTGATATCTGGAACCAGTTTTTGTCCTTTTCTTATATCCCCCAATTCCTTTTTTTATCCCCCAATTAATGGTTCATAATTAAGGGTAGTCAAGTAAAGTATTATATATGTTGTCCTAAATATTTTGACAAAGTCAAAGAGGACTGTCTTTATGAAACAGAGGGAGTATTAATTAACGTTCGTGTTAAACTAATCGAGTCATTATCGGTTAAACGGTCTCTAGATCATCACTAGATCAATAAAATAGCATTGACGAGCTTGAGGGTCCTTACAGTCCTTCTGCTTCCAGTAATAGGGATGAAGGAGATGACACCGAGGAATAAGGTTTTGGAAGTTATGAAGAAGATGAGGATGAGGATTCTGAGTAGAATCATAGAGACTGAGGTTTTTAGGTGTGTTCTCAAGCTTAAAGATAATTAACAAGTTTTTCAACAATACGTCTTTCTGGTTCTTGAGTCTAGTCTTCTTGCTGCTAGCAAGTATTTTCCTGACCTTTTGTGAACTTGGATGGCTTTGGTAGTTGTTTTCATTTGTTTGTGTTAAGAACTTTAGTGGTGTGCGTGATGTAAATACTGAGGGTTACGTTTCTTGGTATTTTATGGTGGAAAATAAGATTAGTAAGGTAGTAGCAGTTTGCTTGGATTTTCTTGTAGACGATGATGTTGGCGCATATGTTGATTTCAGTTACAATGAACCAGGTCTTTCCTGCATAATATGATCTTGTAAGAAATCCAATTGTTGTAATTAGCATGTCGGACATTTAACTGACATGAATGAGTAGTGTTGTTTGAATATAAGTTTTACTAATTCGTGTTTTTTGACTGAGAAGTTTATTGAAATTAGCAAAGTATCTGCAGTAGATATAAATCACACTATCGATGTTCTTGAAGATAGCTTGAAAGAAATTATGAGAATTTGAAAATTGCAGGTGAAAACATTTGCCGATTCTTGAGAACTTATGCACCCCTATGCTGTTGGTATTGTCTTCTTGGTTTCTCTTTACTCCCGCATAAAAGACATAGGACATCTAAGTACACATTTTAATAGTAGCCGGATAGGGGACCGGCCAAATTATTGTATTGGAGCCTAAAGACTAAAACAATACACAACAAATTTTACTTAAATTTTGCATTGTACAAACTTTTTCTACATGGTGAGGAAAATTGAAAGTGCATTTGTGACAGCCATCGTGCATTTGTACAAATTTAGTTCCATATAGTAGAAGGGTGCTAAAAGGGGAGTCGTTCTGTAACTAAGACCGTAAGTCTGTACTCTGTAACCTGTCAAGTGAGGACAAATTATACGTGGGTGGACAATACCACTGAATAGTTAAAACGCCCTCATATTTGATGTGGGTGGACAATACATATGGTATTCAAATAAGAAGAAATGGTAAAACCATCTATTGATTCCCATGTCAAGTTCTTTTAAGTTTGTTTGTGCGTGAAATTATTTTCTGAGCACTGCTCTCTACAGGTCCGGTGTCCGATTCTAATTAATGCACACTAAAATTATGGTGGTGTTTCATCGTCGATAGTTAAAACCCACAAAGATCCTTTATCCTTATCTGTTTGACCGGACCCACCGTGGGGATTTTTAAATCTAAAACTTGGGTAAGTGCCACGTCATGGTGTCAAATAGTTAGGTCAAGCGTTGTGTTATATGGCAGCCGTACTAGTGAAATGGCAGAGAGGGGTGAGACTCACAGCGGACAGGGTGGTCAGGTCGTGGGCAAAAGAGAGAATAAGTTAAAGTAAAATCACCACATCCACATTTTCAAACTTAAAAATCAATGAAAGCTTCAAGGTTTCATCATACAGAAAAAATCTGCAAACTTCAAAATTAAATCCAGTATGCCTTCAAGAAACGTAGACATGTCAAGAACATCACCCAGTGGTACTTCTTCTCCACCATCAACATCATCACTTAGTAATGGTAGTGTTCCTTCTGCGTCATAAGCATCAGTTTTTGAAGAACCAGTTTATTATCTACCACATCATCATCATCACCACCATACCTCTGCTTCTTCACAAACAATCGAGTCACATGGTAATGGTAGTACTGCGTCTTTTTCTGTTTCTTCAGAAGACCCAGTTTCTTCGTTACCTATCTTCACCAACCCATCACCACAAGCATCACCACCATCTTCTTCCATCGATACTTTCTTTTATGAACTCGTCTCTAAATACAAGGGTCAGTGTGGTGAGTTCCGTAAAGTTCCAGTATCAGACCAGCAGGTACATTTCTATTGGGTTATCTTACTACTCTCTTGTCTTCTTAAGTTTTTTTTTCATGGATTTTTCTTATACTCTTTCATAATCTATCTGAATCTTGTTCTTTCAGATGAGCAATAATGGAGATAATGAAAATGTATCGTTAGAAAGTAGTGACAAGCAAGAAGTAACTCAAGAACAGGACAGGAATATTGCAGATACAGTTTCTCAAGGTAAATAAATCCCTTATTTTGATTCCTTTGGGTTCCGGTTTCTTTATTTCACTTGGTCAAACTGAATTGCTATGATTATATTATGCTATGTTAGGATTTCAGATCTGACAGATTATAAGTTTGCCTATTGGTTGAACCAAGCATTTCAAATTTTTCATTCCAATTTGGCCTATCACTGGTTCAACCTAGTTTGGCCCAATTATTGAAAGTGACAAATAGTGCCACAAAGAGACCAATTGTACCGCTTGTGAACCTAGGAATCATATGATTCATAATTTCATATTCTTTAGTTGTGGTTAGTCTCATTCCATGGTGATTATTTTATGCACAGAGAGCAATTTGAAGAAAGCTAAGTCTGCCGAAGGGAATAGTAACAGGGATGACTTCTTATCACAACTTTGGGGGAGAAACATAAATGTCAAACCTGAAGACATTTTGAGAGCTAAATCTGCTGAATTTCATAGGAGGTAAGTATACCACCATGCCAAGCTGATTATTTATAGCTCTAACTACAATGTTATACTCTTAAGCTAAATTGCTTAGCTGATAATAATAAACTTCGTGTATTGAACAGGGCAAGCAGGACAGACTATCGCATCCGGAGTAATAATTTGTCTAATAGATTATATTCCTCTACTAGAAATCACTCGACTATATAGTTGAGTTATAGCAATAGCTGCCTGGTTGGTTACTCTTCCGATTTCCCTTTTCCTCAATTCACAGTCTACAACACAGCAAATGTAGTCAGAAACGAATCTCAAATTCTCAATTGAATACATGAAGAGGAAATGGATTCAATCAGATTGGTACACAAAGAAAAAGCAAAAGAAAAAAAGCTTATTATATCCCAAGTGCTGCTACAATCAAAGGGAGTAAAATATATATGCCTTGATACACAAAAGCTACAAAAATTTACAAGAAAAAGAACATTAACTCCGTTATGCCTTTGATGGGAGTGTGATGGTTTCACTTTCAGGCTTATTCTCCCTACCCGAGAGGGGCGACATTAGTAGAGACAAAGAGCATGACCAAGTATGGGTGTGTACCCTGGGTTGAATTCGGATAGGTAATCTGCTAGGAGACCTTTTCCGGACACAATATCCTCAACAATGAACCTAACCGTAGAAAACATCACGAGCCGATCATTCTTAAACTCTTTTACCTGCTCAGCAAATGTCTCTGGGTCTCTGCAAACCCCAAGGGATCAAAGCTACCACGCACCTGGGTAAGGTGGATCAACGACCTCACCTAGTGGAAGTGAGGAACTCTGTAGCCCTCAAACAGATCCAATAAGAATGATTTGAGTATCCGAAATAACTCGATGCTCTGTACGTGAACCAAGTTGGGATACGGCTTTCAACCAACTCAAAGTGCCAAGCATTTCCCACCTTAATTGGATCACCCCAAGTTTGTGTTTCCTAATTTTTGGGTCAGCTGACAGTCCAGCAGTATCCTAATTTTTGTATTGATGATAAGAAAGGAACATTACTAATTTTTAAAACTAGTGAGAACCATTGTACTAAACCATTAAAGTTGATACAAGCAGATTAATTAAGCCCAAAACTCATTGAACCTGAATATGGACCAGTTGGAGATACTGTTACACAACTACTGGCCAATAAAAATCGCAGTCAATTTTTGTGATTGTAGAGGTTAAGTATTTAAGCGAATACAAATTGGATGAACAGGTCTCGGATAGATCCTGGTGTGATCTAGTAATTGCCTTGTTCAGAGATCTCAGGGCTGGATGCAGAGTTCTGAAGTTTTCCTGGATCGAGTGACCATGAGCTTTACAGAATTCCTGAAAGTGCAAACAAACAAATGCTAATCTGTCAGAGTGCTTTGTTCAGCGACTGAAAATCTTTGGATGCAAGATTCGGAGAAAGACAAACCTGACACCACCGCAGAATAAACTCCTGGTACGGAGAATTTTCCAACAGGTTTGATAGTGCTTCCATTAGCCTCTGTAAATATCTGAAGGGGATTGATGAAGCAACAGCTGGTATGTCTGTTGGTTTCACAGACATTATACAGTGTTTAATCAGAGAATCCTCATTTAGACGGAAACTGAGAAACAAAGCCCTCTGGTGTTGATCCTCAGATAGAGCTTTTCAACTGCCTGTGCAACGAGGTAAAGGAACATCAGGAAGAGAGGCTATAAAACGGAACCAAGAGAAACACTTTAAAAATGAAGAAGTAAGTACCTCTGGTGTAACATCCATGTCAAGATCTGTGGGATCAAAAACAAAAGATTCGTCCATTGAATAGATTAAAACACCCTCTGTCGTTGCTGCTGCCCAACTTCGGCCAGTTGGTGCAATTTTTAGGCACTTTGTCCGGATAATTGGCCTTCCATTGTTTGGCATAGACCCTGGCAGATTATAGGCCAACTTTGTCCTGGTTTGTTTGTCAATTCCTTCCTCTACATCACTATCTTCATCATCGATTAAATCCATCGGCCCAACATCAGTCATCTTCTTCGAGTTTAAGAAGTCCAAAACTCCATACATAGAAAGGTTGAGGGTTATTTGGAATCTTCGTAACAATACCTGTAGTACAGCACAACTCAACTCATAAGCTGACCTCATAATAATACAGCATGCAACTAGTTTATAGAAGGTAATTTCATTGCAAACACCTCATACTGATGTGTCGTAGTAATTCATTTACAACCAAACAGGGAAACAGCAATTAGAAGGTAATTTTAACCATCACAAGACAAGTAAGAGACAGAAAACCAACCTGATCTGCAATGTCGTACACACATATATTTGCTACTTCCTGCGGCCAACATATAAATGCCATCGGAAGAGTAACATAAGCTTGTGAAACCCACTAATGCAATCTAATTGCCTTAATTTTGATATGTCTATACCGGTTTGTCCATGCACGCACAAATTTTTCCTTGAACTTATCCAACCATTGAGTCTGACAATACCAGACGGCAGTCGGATAATTTCGTTCCAATCGGCAATAACCTTCTCCAATCTCTTTTCGTACATAACCTCGGTAAGAGACCAATAAACTTTCTCCCAATCTCTTAAAAATTCCAACCACTTTTTATGATTTTCCGCATGTTCTTTGTCCACTCGCACCTTTATCTTGCGTCTCTCATCTTCTTCTTCTTCGGGGGATAGTTTGTTCTTTCGAACATCTTCCTCTAGTTGAACAATCATTCTCTTCTTAATATCCGCCTTAGCGGGTACAAACAAGGCATGGCAAGTTTTTATGATATTTTGACGTATATGATATGTACATAGGAAATTTTGTGCGTCCAGGAAGACGTCGGATATTGCTTTCATTAATGCATCATCTTGATCGGTTACGATCACCCTCGGAAGTTGATTTTCCCGAAATAATAATTTCAATTGTCGTAATTCCCAATGATAATTTTAGTCCCTCTCGTTTTCCATTAAACACCAAGCCAATGTGAATGTTACCTTGTCCGGGTTTGCCCACGATGTTGAACAACGGCATATTGTATTTGTTTGTCTTGTAGGTACAATCCATCATAAGAACACCACAACATGTATTTGCCAATTCTGAAAGCAAAGGATGCGAAATGAATATTTGAAGGGGCTTCTCGTTCGGCCCTCTTTTAATGATACGCATGTAGTTGTAATCCCAAGCCATCTTCTCAAATTCTTGCATAACAGACCTCAATTCCCGTTCCACCCTCCTAATAGTTGCTTGTGCGCTATAAATTGTACGTAGAGAAGACATGTTGGACTCATCCTTTTCCTTGAAGCCTATGAGAATTTGTCTCGGTTTGATAAGTGCTTTGGTCAATCTCTTTACATCCTCGAACTCATGAGGTTTCAGCTTCGAAATTAGGGAGTGACCAACAAAATCTTTCGGATCCCAGTGGTTATGACATCCACACAAAACCTCACAATCCCAATTGTTCATGTCATTTAAACAGAAAACAAGCTTAAACGGGCAATCATTTTTCCTCGTACGAGTCTTGTATACCCTATTAGTCTTCTTTAGATACATAATCCTTTCTCTTGTGGCTATTCTTCTCCTTGTATTTCCCACTTCTATCTCAAGCCATCTCAAAACGCCTCTTTGAACGTTTGGTATTCCTCACCAACACACACATGTTCTTAAGAGCCGTCTCTTTAGCCCAACGTCGGTTCCCATGTCGGCATTCTCGAAATTGATGGTACCAGTTACCGGCGTTGATGGTTATTAATTTTCCATGTCGGTTTTTGGGTTTACATACAAATGTTTCCTTATGTTTTTCATACAGTCCCGGCATGGTAATCTATCAATGAACCCATGCCGGTTTAATATTCTGTAGTATATTCCTTGGTAGGTAAAAAAGTTAACTGCGTACCGGCATAGTTTTTTGGTAGAATACTATGTCGGATTAATATTCAAATTGGGGGATATCGCTTTACCGCATGGTCGTAGTATGAAACCATGCCGGTAACGCGTCTGCCGGCATGGTATTCATACTACGACCATGCCGGCACCGAGGTTTTATAGTTGAAAAATGGCGGGTTTAAAGAAAAAAAATCGATTTTTCAACCTCCTAGATGCTTTACCTGTGATTGGGATGCTTGCATGTTTTGCAAGTTTACTTTCTTGTGTAGCTTCTTCGAAAAACTCTCCATACTCGTCAAAATCATCATTCAAGGGTGTTGGCTTAACAAAGAGTTGCAATTTAGAGTTGTTGTCGTTAGCTCCTTGTTGTAGTAGAGCTAAAGATTCAGCAG
Source organism: Papaver somniferum (assembly GCF_003573695.1). NCBI lineage: Eukaryota > Viridiplantae > Streptophyta > Magnoliopsida > Ranunculales > Papaveraceae > Papaver > Papaver somniferum. Next base: position 151,048,053 of record NC_039367.1, on the reverse strand, counting down.
TTGCAATTCTCTCCTCTCATCTTCCATTTTCAAAATTGTTTACCTTTTTAAATTTTTTGTCTTTAACTAGTTTCATTTGAGTCATTTGAACTAGTTATGGTTAAGATGAATAAGGTTGATATGAGAGTAATCATATGGCTAACCTCCGTTAACTATTTGTAAACCAACCTGGTGTACACGTTTAGGTACAGTTACATAAACCTAAATGAGGGTACATTTCATATGTGTCTAACAATCTAAGTTCGATCTAATGGTTGAAAGATATTAGCTTGGTTGAATCAGGTTTTTCATCTAACGGTGAATATTGAATGCTTAGTTACCAAGGTAACTTGGATTGCAAACCCTGATTTAAAAACTATATAAAGGAGAACTCTAACAACTGGGAAAACTAATCCCCACACCTCATGTGTGTTACTAGTTGCATAACTAGAGTCGATTCTCCTTTAACCTTAGGTTTCTTCTCGAGACCCTGTAGGTTAACGACTTGAAGACTTCATTAGGATTGTGAAGGCATACCCAACTATTATCTTTGTAGTTGCGTGATCATATCTTGTTGTTTCTATCGTGTTGAGTGCAATTGAAATAATTGGCTCGAGATTTTATATCCAATAGGCAAGATAGAAAACTAATCACAAACAAACTTCGTCTCATCGTTTGTGATTCCACAATAACTTGTTTCGCTAGTCGATTAAGTTTATTCTGAGGTAATTGATAATACTAGGTCGTTCTTTGGGAATATAAGTTCGTTTTATCAATTGGTTCATGTTCACCTTGATTTATCAAAAGACGGAACAAAAACTCTTGGGTATTTCTGTGGGAGACAGATTTATTCAATCCTATAGATTTTTCTGTGTGAGACAGATTTTTCTATCAAGTCTTCGACTTTGGGTCATAACAACTCTTAGTTGTGGGTGAGATCAGCTAAGGGAATCAAGTATGTAGTATCCTGCTGGGATCAGAGATGTAAGGAGTGCAACTGCACCTTGAATCAGTGTGAGATTGATTAGGGTTCAACTACAGTCCAGTCTGAAGTTAATTGGTAGTAGGCTAGTATCTGTAGCGGCTTAATACAATCTGGTGTTCAATCTGTACTAGGTCCCGAGATTTTTCTGCATTTGCGGTTTCCTCGTTAACAAAATTCTGGTGTCTATGTTATTTCTTTTCTGCATTATACTTTTTTATATAATTGAAATATCACAGGTTGTGCATTAAGATCAATCAATTAGAATATCCAACCTTGGGAATGTTGATTTAAATTGATTGACACTTGAGCATTGGTCTTTGGTACCGTTCAAGTTACTCCTCTTATTCAATCAGGATCGCAGATTTCTATTTGCTGATTGCGGATTGAATTAAGAGTTAGAGATATTAAACTCTTTGATATACTTTATTCTAGATTGAGTCTTACTGTCAGGTTGATTCTCTAGAAAGTATATTGGAGTAAGTCCTCTCAGATTGCCAAACGAATTTTTGGTGTGGTTGTTAGACCCCCGCATTTTCAATTGGTTTCAGAGCAGGCAAACACGTTAAAGATCTTACAAGTATGTGTTTGTAGCGATCTGATGATGGACAATATTGTCTCTAAACACGCATCACTAGTTCAGGAGAGCTTGGATAAAAATCATGATACGCCTGAGAAATCAGTCACATCTTCTTCATCGTCTAAACCCACTCTTGACTGGGAAGCTCGTCTCGACGAACAATTAGATAATCTCTCTGATGGGAGCGATTTAGAAGAAGGACAAGATGTTGAAGAAGAAGTGTCACTATACATCCTCCTCATTGATCGTCTTCTAAAGTAAAAGAAGTCAACATCCTGTTTGGATGAATTTCTAACTCCTCTCTGCGTTGAAAACAGAAAATTGAGAAAACTCTTTAATAGTTATGATATCCTATTACAAACCACTCTTAAAGATCGTAACGAAGATATATGTTCAAAAATGTCTGAATGTGATGATCTTCGTCAGAATCTCTTTGTTTTGAAAGAAAGACTTGCATAAATCTATGCAATGTATGTCTCTCAACAAGAATGTTTCAACGTCTGAGAAAAGGCATTTCTCACACGAGAAAAACAATTGGAGACTGATCTTGGTACGACTCTTAAAAGGATCAAGGCATTAGAAGAGAATTTGAAAAAGTTCAATTCTAGCTATACAAAACTATCTTCTATGCTTGGAGCTTGCAAAGAACATCATGATACACGTGGTCTGGGCTCTAAAGGTATAGAAGCTCCAGGTACAGGTAAGATAAGTTTTGTTAAGGCAAAAAATCCTTCTACTACCGTAGATTTATCTGATAGAAAAGTTCGTGAGCCTACAAGAATGACTCAATTGAGGAAAAAATAAAAACTATCTTGTCAACTGCTATTATTGCGGAAAGAAAGGTCATGTTGAAAGAAGATATCAACTTCGCATACGGAATGAAAAACTTCACAACACTCTTATTTGGATGTTGAAAGAAGTCGCTAAACCTGTTCCTCAGTGTTCAGTTAAAAACTCTTCCACAATCATGAAAAAGGCTGCATAGAGGTTTTTTCTGATTATGCCCACAACATTTCTTCTACTTACAACTGTAAAAGGAACAATGTTGTGTGGACGATTGATAGTTCTGAAGGATCTGTAAGAAGAAAAAGGTGTCGAAGAAAGAAAAATTCTTCAAACTTCTCTCTTTCCCTCAGTAATGATCTTGCTGATATTCCGGATTACATTCACATCAATAATCGTGTCTCGGAACTCAAGACCAGTATCAACGGTCTCAAGAAGCGCAAGATCAAAAAGGCAAAGAAAACAGCTAATCCAGGTAACTCTTGTCATTCTCCTAATAATTCTAGTATAGGGGGGGAGAGTAAAAAAGAGTGTGTCAACACCACTGATGAAATTCATGTTCATCAATATATAACTTGACTATTCTTTTATGTGTATCCTCTCTATGGACCAATGAGAATATACACATATATAACCCTCAACGAAGATTTTCTTCTTGACAAATACTCTGTGTTGTATTGTGATGACAGTGTTCTATTTTCCTGTAGTTTACTCCAAAATTTTTGTTTTTAAAATTGTTTACCTTTTACCTTCTTAATATACACTAGTTTATCTTCCTAGAATAACAGTCAAGTCACCTTACATCAATGACTCCTGTCATCTTCTCAACCGTTTTGCTCCATCCGTTAATAGACCTCGGCTTGGGTCTTAATCCTGTATGTGTGCATACTGGCCCGTTACCAAACGTTTACATGAAACCGTGGTTTATCTTGTGGGATTTCTCCTTTTAAATATGTATCAAGTCCTTGATATACATATACTAGGTAGGTAACGCCAAGAGCTTTTCTGAGATTGATTGAGCAAGTGCACGATGGAAGGAACCAAAAAGGAAGACAACTTTGATGAAGTAACCTTTGAACTTGACGATGATCCCATTCTCATTATTTGCTATAAAGCAATTGATCATGAAAAGATCTTCCAATCCAGATGTTTGTCCAATTGGTTGGAAATATTCTTCAATATTTTGAGGTCGTGCGTGAACATCTCGAGATTGCATCAAAGAATCTAGTGTTTTTGAAGGAAGAGCTAAAGAAAGCAACTGATGAACTTGCCCTTGTCCGATCCATGGTTGTTGCTCCGTAAGGTTCCCTTTGTCGAGCATAACCAACTAAATTAGTCATTCTCTTTTGGTTAATTTAGTTGTTGCTCCGTAAGTTCTCTTATGTCGAGCATGACCAATTGAATTGATCACTTTTGGTTAATTTGGTTGTGTATTTCAATTAAATTAATCATGAGATTTCTTGTGATTAATTTGGTTGTATTTTTCGATTGAACTAACCATGGGTTCTCTTGTGGTTATTTCAATTGAATATTTTTGGATTCAAATTCATGTTTTTCATATGATTTGTTTGTCTAAAAGAAACCCTTCTTTTCTTGTGAAAGTAAGGTCGCCTTTGTTGTTCCTTCCGGGATGATATTTTCTGGAGGAAAGTTTATTTTGAACTTGTGCTTAATTGCCAAATCTTTGTGGGGAGTGCGGCTGTGGAATTTTTAGGGGTTATCTTGTATCTTTATTAACTCCTTGATGAATGCATTTATCTTTATGATTGCATCTAAATTTTGTTGGTATGTTAATACACCTTTTGGTCATGAAGTATCTCCGCGAAAATTTCATTAGGATCCCACTAATTTTTGTACCTTTGTCAATTTTTTTGACAAAAAGGGAGAGAATTAGTGTGTAGTTCACACTACAAATACATATGGTTTACGGATCATTATGTAAGGGGGAGTGGCTTTCATGTTGAGATATGTATTGACTAAGGGGGAGTGATACATATCACCATAGTATTGTTGTCAAAGTTGTGATACAATTGAAATTCGATGCTGTGTAATAATACTATGACACGGTATAACAATGATTGAGAGCATTTTGTTTTCTCATTGTTATAGCTACGGATCTTCAAAAACTGTGATGCTGAACTTACAACATTTAGGATCATGGAGTACTTGGAAGTGACGAAGATTTCGAGTCGCGTTGAAGATGCCAAGGAGATCAAGAATGTGGATGAGAAGCTACATTTTTATCTTTTTTTGTAATCCATATGTATTGATAGTTTTGTCACTAAAATTTACAAAGGGGGAGATTGTTAGAGCATTGCTCGGTCGTACTCGCATGCGTTTCTATCTCAAGCATGTTTGTCAATGTTAGTGATCAAAACTATAAGTCTTGATTTCTAGCCTATTTATAGATGTCTCGGACTTGGACATAGATAGTGTAGTTGAGCTTAGATCTCTCGACATTCATCTCTTGAAGACGAAAAACTACTAAGGGGAGCTTGTGGAACTTCTTCAACAAAAGGTATGTGGAGACTTGAACTCATCTATCACTTGGAAAATCTATTTCTACTATCTCCTATATTGAGACATAAGTCGTGTTAAGATATAGTTTTCTCTATACACATTTGAGATTTTAAGATGAGTATATATCGCTTACATATTTCTCGAAATATGTGTTGGTAAGATTTTCCTTCGACCAAGTTCATCTTCTATCTTGAGAAAATTGTAGAGTAACATCTTACATGGTTTGTGTGATACAATCATTTGATGTAGGCTTGGAACGTTTCGATAATGATTATTTCAATATCTTGAAAATTGCTTTGATGCTGATAGTATGTGAAAACGGTTATTGTCATTATAGAAGAATGTTTCAATGATTTAAATAAAGAGTTGATGATGTCACCATCTTTGGATATAAGCATATATAGTGTGTTCGCATATTAGTGTATAAATCCATAAACCGAAAGCCAAGAGTATGCATATGTGTGTATACGAAATTGGTGAAGGAGACAGGTCGTACGCATACTGGCGGAAGTTTTCGAACCGAAAATATCTGCTGAGTTTGGGAATTACAAACTCCTAAACTAGTCACCATAAGTATGCGTACCCATACGCATACTGGCGGAAGTTTTCGAACCGAAAATTTCTATTGAGTTTGAAAACTTAACAAACTCAAAATCCGGTTGCTTAAGTACGCATACCCGTACACATACTTAAGCTGGTTACTTTGTCAAATCGGTCAGTTCATGAACTTAAACATTTAAATCATAAGGAATGCAATCTTTGCAAATCATTGGCTATAATGTTCATGGTTGATTCAAGTGAATCAAACTGATTTGATTTCAATTGTGTTTTCTAAACAATTGAACAACTCTTTAACTAGTTTCATTTGAGTCATTTGAACTAGTTATGGTTAAGATGAATAAGGTTGATATGATAGTAATCATATGGCTAACCTCGGTTAACTATTTGTAAACCAACCTGGTGTACACGTTTAGGTACGGTTACATAAACCTAAACGAGGGTACATTTCATTTGTGTGTAACAAGCTAAGTTCGATCTAACGGTTGAAAGATATTAGCTTGGTTGAATCAGGTTTTCATCTAACGGTGAATATTGAATGCTTTGTTACCAGGGTAACTTGGATTGCAAACCCTGATTTGAAAATTATATAAAGGAGAACTCTAGAAACTAGGAAAACTAATACCCATGCCTCTTGTGTGTTACTAGTTGCATAACTAGAGTCGATTCTCCTTTAACCTTAGGTTTCTTCTCGAGACCCTGTAGGTTAACGACTTGAAGACTTCATTGAGATTGTGAAGCCAAGCCCAACTATTATCTTTGTAGTTGTGTGATCTGATCTTGCTGTTTCTATTGTGTTGAGTGCAATTTAAATAATTGGCTCGATATTCTATACCTCCGATAGGCAAGAGAGAAAAGTAATCACAAACAAACTTCGTCTCATCGTTTGTGATTCCACAATAACTTGTTCCTCTAGTCAATTAAGTTTATTGTGAGGTGATTGATAATACTATGATTTACTTCGAGAATATAAGTCTGGTTTATTAATTGGTTCATGTTTACCTTGATTTATCTAAAGACGGAACAAAAACTCTTGGGTATTTCTGTGGGAGACAGATTTATTCAATCATATAGGCTTTTCTGTGTGAGACAGATTTGTCTATCAAGTCTTCGACTTTGGGTCGTAGAAACTCTTAGTTGTGGGTGAGATCAGCTAAGGGGAATCAAATGCATAGTATCCTACTGGAATCAGAGACGTAAGGAGCCCAACTGTACCTTGAATCAGTGTGAGATTGATTAGGGTTCAACTACAGTCCAGTCCGAAGTTAATTGGTAGTAGGCTAGTGTCTGTAGCGGCCTAATATAGTGTGGTGTTCAATATGGACTAGGTCCCGGAGTTTTTCTGCATTTGCGGTTTCCTCATTAACAAAATTCTGGTGTCTGTGTTATTTCTTTTCCGCATTATATTTTCTTATATAATTGAAATATCACAGGTTGTGCGTTAAGATCAATCAATTAGAATATCCAACCTTGGGTTGTTGATTTACATTGATTGAAACTTGAACATTGGTCTTTGGTACCATTCAAGTTACTCCTCTTATTCAATCAGGCTCGTAGATTTCTATTTGCTGATTGCGGATTGAATTAAGAGTTAGAGATATTAAACTCTTTGATATACTTTATTCTAGATTGAGTTTGACTGTCTAATTGATTCTCTAGAAAGTGTATTGGAGTAAGTCCTCTCAAATTTCCAAACGAATTGTTGGGTATGGTTGTTAGACCCCCGTATTTTCAATAAGGCACTGGTGGTTCAAAAGGGAAGAACGAGCCAATCAAGTGGTGAGAAAGCGATGATCTGTATTGTAAAAATATCGACGAAAGCCCCCTTAGAGATAAGGAATGTAAAATTTACCAACCTACATACATCATTTATGAAGATTACTCGAAATATCTTTCCGATATCATTCGTGACTACATTAAAGCCATCAACACATGATTGTAGTTTCCATTTCTCCTTATAACTTGGACTTTATATCGGGGTCAAAAACTAACCTTATGGAAGGATGCACCTATTTAAGATAAACGATGTTTTTTTAACCGCCCCGGCTACGATGTGGTCGGGTCACATACATTTTGTTTGTGGCCCCTCTTTATCTTCTGACACCTATTTAACTAAAAAATCTGCCCCTTCTAAATCCACTTAACTGTTCTAGTTTTTGAGAGAAAGTGGGAAGTTTGAAAACTAAAAAAAATAAACAGTTAGGTAATAAAATAGTTTTTCAAGTTTTTTTCTACTTTATAGGACGTGTCAGCATTTAATAAGGGGCCACATACTTGAAATATGTGTCCCGACCACATCGTAGATAACTACGCAAACACCTTGATTTTTACAAGGCAATGATGAGAACAGGGGAAAATGAGAAAAAGAGACGGAGGTAGACGAGAGGTTTGTTGCTTTTCAACGTCGTTTAAACTGCAATATTAACATGCCAAGTGATCATTGGATGAGTATGTTGATATATGGGTATTTACTTGCTGAAACATTCTTTTGTGTCATGTATTGTTGTTTCTCACTTGCAATCGTTTGTACATTCACGCCAACAAGAACATTTTATGTCGATCAATTTTCTAATAGAAAAGTTGTGCTTGGGAACGTACGATGTGATTATCATTCTCTAATTAGAAAGTAAAGCCTATTGCCTCCATTAAGCAAAGGCAATAGCGAAATCTCCAGGGCTGGTGTAATAAATATGAGCACTAAATGAAACTTTGGAAGGCGATGACCATGTCGAAACGATATGAACTATGTGTAGTTGACCAGATGTTATGAAATTTGGTGATTATATAATAAGATATGTATTTTGAATCGTTCGTTATGAATAAAATCTCATGTTAGTCAATTTTGATTTTGTTTCCACAAATTTTCTAAGAAAAACAATGAAATTTTGAAATTCAGTGTCACTTACGGCAATGATGTGACAAGTGTATACCTAGCTGGAGGAATATGAGTTGAAATTGAAATAATTGTCCATAAACCAAGTTTTTCTTGTAGCTGTCAAGTTTGCGGCTAGGTCGGTCGTGTAAAAAGTTAGTCGTATAAATTTGTTATTTGTAGCAATAAGTTTCACGGCTATGCTGCAAAACAATAAACCTAGCCACAAACCTATGTTTCTAGGTTTACGACTAGGTTTTTCAAGTATCTTTCTAGCCATAAGAATGAACAACTTGTTTAAACTTACCGTTAAGTCCATGGTGTTGAAATGACAAATTTCTAGATGTAAGTTAATTGGAAGTTTGAAATTTCATAATTCTGAACTAGATTAGAAAAGAACTTTTTTCATCTATTAAAACACATTAATTATAACCCATTACATAATTAACCCGCATCATATGACATTAAACCACATTATAACATCTTATAACATTACACTTAAATAGACAATCTTGGTTGAAATCCTAACAAAAATCCTTCAAAACTTGATAGCATTTCTCATGTTTAAATTCTTTGTGATGTATAGCCTCATATCAGTAAATAGAAAAAGTTCTCTAGAAAACAAACAAATTTTAACTTACTAAGTAATTTGATGAAGATACTTACTCGTCTCCAAATGGATCACGTAGAATGACTTTCCTTAACGTCGGATAATTTCTCTTCAAAATCATTCAATTCTTGGAAGGGCTTATTGAATCATTTTTTAGTGAGTTTGAATGATCTTTCACTTTGATTACCATCTAGCGCCACAAAGACAATACATACATACGTTTTTATGGAGTTTGATCTAAGTTAGTGTAAAGATCTTCATCATGACTTGTGATCGATATGCACACTCTAACAATGAGAATATCTTTTTTAGTAGTACTAAAAAAACAGGGGTCTAACAACCACACCCAATATTTCGTTCGACAATCTGAATGGAACAAACTCCAATATAATTCCAAGAGAATTAACTAGACAATCAGACTCAATTAGGGAAAGATATCCAAGAGTAGTATCTCAATTTCTCAATACAATCTGAAATCGAACAGATATGAATCTGTGAGCCTGATTGATAAGAGAAATAACTTGAACGGTATCAAAAACCAATATCCAAGTGTCAATCAATTACTATCCAACGAACAAGGTCGGATTTACCAATTGATTGAACAACGCACAACCTGTGATATTTCAATTATATAAACAAATATAATGCGGAAAGGAAATAACACAGACACCAGAAATTTTGTTAACGAGGAAACCGCAAATGCAGAAAAACCCGGGGACCTAGTCCGGATTTGAACACCACACTGTATTAATTAAGACGCTACAGACACTAGCCTACTACAAGATTAACTTCGGACTGGAATGTAGTTGAGCCCTAACCAATCTCACACTAATCAAGGTACAGTCGCGTTCCTTACGCCTCTGAATCCTAGCAGGACTCTACGTACTTGGTTCTCTTAGATGATCTCACCCACAACTAACAGTTGCTACGACCCAAAGTCGAAAACTTATAAACCAATCTGTCTCCCACAGAAAATTCTATTCTGATAGATAAATCTGTCTCTCACAGAAATACCTATGAAGTTTTGTTCCGTCTTATGATAACTCAAGGTGCACAGGAACCAATTGATAATTCGGTCTTATATTCCGGAAGAACAACCAAAAAATATGAATCACCTCACAATAACAATATGGTAGTAGAACAAGTTATTGTGGAATCACAAAGAATGAGACGAGGAGCTTTGTGATTAGTTTTTATATCTTACATATTGGAGATAAATCTCGAGCAAATCTTAAAGAAGATGGTACTGAATATGATAGAACAAGTAAGATCAGAATACGCAACTACAGAGAAAATAGTTGGATCTGGCTTCAGAATCCCAATGAAGTCCTCAAGTCGTTAACCTATAATGGTTTTAGGAAAAACCTAGGTTAAAGGAGAATCGACTCTTGTCGCAACTAGTATCACAGAAAAGTGTGGGGATTAGGTTTTCCAGTTACTAGAGTTCTCCTTTATATAACCTTTCAAATCAGGGTTTGCTTAGCTTAGAAACAAATCTTTCAATATTCACCGTTAGATGAAATGCTGATTTAAGATTCAAGCTAAATTTTCTTAAAACCAAAACAATATCTCTCCACCGTTAGATGGTCTTATATTGTCACACACAAATGAAATATAATTTCATTTAGATATGGGTAACCGTACCTAAACGTGTATATTGAGTTGGCTCAATACTAGTTAACCGAAGTTAGCTATTATGAACACTTTTGTCTTAACCACATTCATCTAACCCATCTAGATCAACTATAATGATCAATCAACCATGGATAATAATCTAATGAATCTAATTGTGTTCCTCATAGAGTTGTTCAATTGTTCACTATCTTATAGAACTAGTACAACCGTTGCCACGGTGGGTGGGCCGACCGAAGAAGTTGATGAAACGACACCACTACGTGATTGCACGAATTATTTTTTTTTGTAAAAGAAATGTTTAGACAAATTTTATTATAATTCTAATTTGTAAAACAAAATTGTGTTAATTAATTTGATAATTTTAAAAAAATATCTTCTATTCAAATCCGGCCGCCAACTCTTGCATCCAACACGCACCCCTTTTGGGATTCAATCAAATATTATGATTCACACTTCAAGTTCTGAAATCTGGCATCCCTGGCTGGTACCACCAGCTTGCCATTCTTACGCATTTTTCGCACTGTTTGACGTAGTCTCCGGAATTCTTGCAGAAACTGCACCCGGAATGCGACGAACATCTCCACTGTCTTGCGGTCAACCTTCAAAACCAACCAACACAATCTTTATGATTCATTGAATGAAGACCATCCATGTTTTAATCTCCACTAGTCGCAACTCAGAAGCCTATGCAACTGCTTGCTATTTTCTCCATGTTTTCGCACATTTTTCTTGTCACATCTCTTCTGGGGATTTTAGCTGCTGAGGAAACAATTTTTTTTTCTTTTTGCGAGTTGCTCAAATCATAGCAAAAAAACATTATTATTCAGCATACTACTACCATTATGAAGAAAACACAAAACTCCAGTCGTCTAATACAGCAGAAGAAAAGCAAATATGACAACTGCTTTCAATAAACAGTGCACTAAATTTCACTCGAAACCTCCACCCGAGAGAAGCCAACACATCCTCTATGACCTATAAGCAGCTGCAGAACCCACAGATCTTTGAATTCTTGACACAACGAGAAGATCTATAAACTTCGGTAATCTATAACCGTGACTTCATCTTCTGGGGCATCAAGATCCTGATAACTACGAAGGCGTCGGGGATCCGGCCGAAAGGCTGGAGAAACATCAATTATTGGAGTGGGTCCACCACCGATCACCTGGGTCCAACCCGCCCATTCCTAGCAACAGTTCCTTCGAAAGGACCACCACCCTGCTCCCTCAGCATGCGCATTGCAACTTCGGGCGGGGTAAGGACAAAAGGTCCTAGTGGCCCAGCACCAGGAACAGGCATCAGTACTGGGGGAGGTGGAGCTAGATCAGATGGGAATTGAGCACCATGCAGCAGGTCCTCCAGCTCCACCATAAGTATCATACACTGGTTCGTCAGGATCTCCACCACCACCAGTTGTGTTCGACTGGACATTTCGAGATGGTGAATTCTCAGTCTTTTCAAACCTTTCATCATCACCACCACCACCATTTCTATCAATCCTCTCTTGATCTCGAGATGATAGTTCCCACGATCATTTCTTAGTCGTTGGTTATCCATCCTACCCCGTTGTGGCATATCTCTCGGAAGTGGTTGCTGCATGACAGGCTGACCCATGTAATTGTAAAAATATAACTCTTCACGCACTTTAGAAGTCAGATCCATCACGAGGTCTAGGTGTTTCAATCTCAAGTGCTTGTGGACAAACTCAGCAGCATGAAAGAGCTTTGTGCATCCAACCATATTTCCACCCGTACTATTATCAACATGCAATAGATGAATCAACGGAATCACTAAAGTTGAAGCATGTATTATATGATACTTCTGAATTCCAATAGAAAGATGTCGTAAAGGCTAAAATTAATAAAACCTCCAGAGATATTTCTCGTACCAACAAGCTTAAGGAATTTATACCAAAACTTGACCCACTTCCACCTGCAAAGAAAAGACATCATGTTATAGCAAATTGCTGAGGAAGTAGTAATTGTATTTATACTAAAATATAAGAAAACAAGATTCATAGCTCACTTCTTTAAGATGCATGCAGTCAGTAAGGTCAAAACTTCCAGTTGATGTCCACTAGTGCCAGAGCCAAGGTTCCTATGAAATGAATTTAAAAAAAAAAAAAACTAATTAGACACTATTGAAAAGAAAATATCTGAGGAAGTGATTGGTATACATGCGCAATGTAAGCGTAAGAAATCTTAACGGTGTGGAATTATAGAAATCTTAAAAAGGTTCCATGAATAAGATGTGAAAAGGTATCTCAAAAAGTAAGTAACACTACTCGAAAAATATACATCTACAATTAGAGTTTCACAACTCTTTGCTAAAAATCGTAGAACATCCCATGTTCTACGATTTTTTTCAAAGGAAGAGTCGTAGAATGGCATCATTTCTAACCCCCAATATCAAAAGTTTGCGACAAGAAAACAAACGACAACCCTTTAAGAAAAAGAGCATCAACCATCCTTACACTTCACAAGTTTGGGGCTTTTGTGTTATTTTTGTATGAAAATGTACAACAATCTTTATAAGAGTTGTTGAAGACAACCAAAATATGAAAATAAAAAATAGTGTTGAGGGGATTCGAACAAGAACCTACCATGCGTTAGTCTAACCTATCAACCATCCATACACTTCACAAGTTTGGGTTTTTTATGCCTTTTATTTTTAATGGAAATGTATAACAACCTTTATAAGAGTTGTTGAAGACAACCAAAATATGATAATAAAAGATAGTGTTGTGGGGATTCGAATATGAAGAACCTACTATGTGTTAGTCTAACACATCAACCATCCTTACACTTCACAAGTTTTGGTTTTTTGTGTTATTTTTTTATGTCACCTTTATAAGAGTTGTTAAGTAAAAATATAGGATGTTGGAAAATGAGGTTGCAGGGATTTGATCCTGAGCCTCCTGCGTGCAAGTCCAAACCATCAACCATGCCTACACTATCACAATTCTATAAGGTTTGTGGTTGTTTTTTTTTATATATAACTTCATGTCAACCTTTGACGACCTTTATAAGAGTTGTAATAACAAAATATGATGTTCAAAAATAAGGCTCAGTCACCTGAGCCGCAAACAGCGCGAAGCCTTCTCTGTAAGCAATCACAGACATTCTATAATGACAATGCACTTCTGTTAAATTTTTGTAACGGATGGTTAAACTTTTTCATTTCTGCAAAATTTTATGCACTTCTGCTAAATTTTTTTCACTTCTGCAAAATTTTACGATAAAATTTTCTAAGTCAGGTTCAGTATCGAAGTCTACTATGTGATAGTACAAGTCATCAACCATCCTTCTGGATTCACAATATTGGTCGTTTTGTGCTTTTTTTCATCACTATTCAAAACCTTTATAAGAGTTGTCGTAGAGGTATAAACACTTATGCTAAATTTTTATCACTTGTGCTATATTCACTTGTGCAAAAAATTTCCCACTTTTGCTAAATTTTCTCACTTCTGCTAAATTTTATTCACTTCTGCAAAAAATTTCTCACTTCAGCTAAATTTTCTCACTTCTGCTATATTTTTTTGTCATCACTATTGAAAACCTTTATAAGAGTTGTCGTAGAGGTATAAACACTTATGCTAAATTTTTCTCACTTCTGCTAAATTTTATTCACTTCTGCTAAAACAATTTCTCACTTCTGCTAAATTTTTTTGTCATCACTATTCATAACATTTATAAGAGTTGTCGTAGAGGTATAAACACTTCTGCTAAATTTTTCTCAATTCTACTAAATTTTATTCACTTCTGCAAAAAATTTCTCACTTCTGCTTAATTTTTCTCACTTCTGCTAAAAATTATTTTGGTCTCCGGTTCTGCTAACTTTTTCTCACTTCTGCTAAATTTTTGTCACTTCTGCTAAAAACTATTTTCTCTAACACCCCCCACTAAATTCTAGAAATTTAGGCGTTTCAATATTGGATAGAAATATCCAAAAGAGGTTTTTTTAAAGGTTTTAGAGAAAATTCCGCTGGAATCTTTCCTGTAAATGGTTCATCTTTACGAGTTTCTATGATATATCCTCCTAAATTTGGAGTGAGAACCACTTCAGACATTGAGGGTTCATGGTTCGTATTCCCTTGAACCACATTTAAAGCCAGGTTTATGCATTCGATATGCTAGAATAGGGCTTGTTTAAAATTTCGGGGAATATTCCGAATGAATCTTACCTATAAATGGATGGATTCATCATTCTTACCAAGTTTCCGGCTTATAATGGTCCACTCAGGGCCAGGTTTCAATCTCGGAGCCAGGTTATGCATACAATATGCCAAAATAGGGTTTGTTTAAGGTTTCAGAGAATATTCCGAAGGAATCTTACCTGTAAATGGTCGGATTCATCGTTCTTACCAACTTTCTGACTTATAGTAGTCCACTCCCAACCAGGTTTCGACCTCGGAACCAGGGTAGGCATACAATATGCCAAAATAGGGTTTGTTTAAAGTTTCGGGGAATATTTCGAAAAAATATTACCTGTAAATGGATGAATTCATCGTTCTTACCAAGTTTTCGGCTTATAATGGTCCATTCACGGCCAGGTTTCGACTTCAGAGCCAGTGTATGCATACAATATGCTAGAATAGGGTTTGTTTAAATTTTTAAGGGAATATTCCGAAGGAATCTTACCTGTAAATGGATGGATTCATCGTTCTTAGCAAGTTTCCCACTTACAGTAGTCCACTCCCAGCCAGGTTTCGACTTCGGAGCCAGGGTATGCATACAATATGTCAGAATATGGTTTGTTTAAGGTTCCGGGGAATATTCCGAAGGAATCTTACCTGGAAATAGATGGATTCATCATTCTTACGAAATTTCCGACTTATAGTATTCCACTCGCGGCCATGTTTCGGCCTCGGAGCCAGGATCAGTATCGAAGTTGATGAAAAGGGGTGTGTTTCAAAATATGGGAATATTCCGATGGAATCTTACTTATATATGGGTGGATTCGTCGTTCTTATAATGTTTTCGACTTATAGTAGTCCACTCGGGGCCAGGTATTGAGCTCGAAGCCAGGTTCATTATGGAAGTTGACGAAAAGGGGTGTGTTTAAGATTACGGGGAATATTACAATCAAATCTTACATGTATATGGGTGGATTCATCGTTCTTATAAAGTTTTCGAGTTATAGTATTCCACTCGTGGCTAGGTTTCGAGCTCGGAGCCACTTTCTTTCTCGAAGTCACCAGATAAGGGTTTGTTTAAGGTTTAAGAGAATATTCCGACAAAATGTTACCTGTAAATGAATTGATTCATCGTTCTTATCAAGTTTCCGTATTATAATGGTCCACTCACGGCCATGTTTCGATCTTGGAATGGAATCTTTCCTTTAAATGGTCTTATTGTTTCTAATTAAGTCACTAGAATTTAAAATTTATTCCTATAATAGTCTTATTGTAATTGTTTATAATCCAATGAACCAAGTTTCCGGCTTATAGTGATCCACTCACGGCCAGATTTCGATCTCGAATCCAGGTTATGCCTCGAAGTTGCCAGAAGAGGGTTTGAAGAAATAAACCACCCAGAGCTTCGTGGTTCATAGTTTGTTTATCGTTATACCAAATTTGAAGTTCGAATCGACACTGAGCTTCATATTTATCGATTTCGATGATGTATCATGCTAAGTTTGAAGTCAAAACCCTCATGGAGCTTCTTGGTTCATAGTTTCTATGTCGTTATACCATATTTGAAGTTCGAATTGACTCTGAGCTTCATATTTATCGATTTCGATGATGTATCATGCCAAATTTAAAGTCAGAACCCTCCCGGAAATTCTTGGTTCATAGTTTATGTCGTTATACCATATTTGAAGTTCGAGTCAACACTGAGATTTATATTTACCGATTTCGATGATGTATCCTGCTAAGTTTGAAGAAATAACCCACCCAGAGCTCATGGTTCATATTTTGTTTGTCGTTATACCGAATTTGAAGTTTGAATTTACACAGAGCTTCATATTTATCGATTTTGATGATGTATCATTCTAAGTTTGCAGTCAGAACCCTCCCGGAGCTTCTTGGTTCATAGTTTCTATGTCGTTATACCATATTTGAAGTTCGAATTGACTCTGAGCTTCATATTTATCGATTTCGATGATGTATCATGCTAAATTTGAAGTCAGAACCCTCCCAAAACTTCTTGGTTCATAGTTTGTATTCCTTTATACCAAATTTGAAGTTCGAATTGACACCGAGATTCATATTTATCGATTTCAATGAAGCATCCTGCTAAGTTTGAAGTCAGAATCCACCCGGAGCTTCATGGTTCATAGTTTGTTTGTCGTTATACCACATTTAGAGTTCAAATCGACACTAATCTCTAATTTATCGATTTCGATAATGTATCCTGCTAAGTTTGAAGTCAGAACCCACACAAAGCCTCATGGTTCATAGTTTTTTTGTCGTTATACCCTATTTGAAGTTCGAATCGACACCGAGCTTCACATTTATCTATTTCGATGATGTATCATGTTAAGTTTGAAGTCAAAACCCATCCGGAGCTTAGATGTTTATAGTTTCTATGACGTTATACGACATTTGAAATTCGAATCGACACTGAGATTCATATTTATTGATTTCGATGATGCATCATGCTAAGTTTGAAGTCTGAGCCCTTCCGAAGATTTTTGGTTCATAGTTTGTATATCGTTATACAACATTTGAAGTTCGAGTCAACACCTAAGTTTCATATGTATATATATATATCGATTTCGACAGTGTATCGTGCTAAGTTTGAAGACAGAACCCTCCTGGAGCTTCTTAGTTCATAATTTTTATGCTTCTTGAGTCTACGAGTGTGAACTAAAGCTACTTCATGACCTGTATGACTAGTCGAAATTAATTCGTGACCTATGTGAGTAATCGAAATTCAAACCGGAAGCACAAAGAAAAAGTACAAAAGCACAAAGAGAAAGCACAATGAAACACACTAATTATCGAATTGACTTCTTATTTTCCAGCTTCATTCTTATTTTTATTTTGGATTTTTTATATCAGAATCTCGGTATGTCCTAAATTTATTAATATTTTCTTTGGATTTTTTCATGTCGAAGCTTGATAATAAAACTGAATACATGAGTTCGTACTAGCACAAAGAGAAACACACATGCTTCTCAATCCATATGATCATCCCAAATACAATCTCAACCGCCAAGATCTTTTTCTTAATCAGTATGAGTGGATCAAATGTAACGTGGTCCGTCCATCATTTTCAATCGGATTCACTCATTCTATTTTTTTTGAAATATTTTTTTACTCACTTATTCTTGGTTGTATCAACAAAACCTCCCTCAACCACTCGAGCCTAATTCCTGTCCCTTATTCTCTTTCTTCCTCTCCTCCTGGAGAACACCTATCATCTCCTCCACAGATGACCGTCGACGCTCCATCACCACCGCTGCTCTTCTCTCAATCTCTCATTAACTCCCCCTTTCTCTCATCCGCAACAGTCAACAGTAGCAGCTTATCAAATCCAGATCTGAAACAAATTCTAATCAACCCCATCACTGATTCAAATTATACAAAACCCCATATTTCTTCTCGGTAACAATCAACAGAAGCAACTTCTCCATCTCCATCTCCGGTAACAAAAATATAAACCCCCAAATCTCAATGTTAAGCTGAAAAAGAAAAACAAACCCTAGATTTCAAAATCAAAATCTCTGCAGAAAAATGCGTGATGGTTATGTTCTGGTGGATGAATGAAACTGATGGAAGTATGGGTATGTATTAGAAGGCAAGAAGCTAATAAGAAATTTATGGTTGTATCTCAAATTGCAGGCTCGATTGGGTTCGATTTCCAGCTGATTTTGAGATGGCATGAACTGGTGGTGAATTGAGTTAATCTGAGCTCAATTGGGGACGATGAGTTTGTGCTTGAATGGTTTATGTTTTAGCTGGGATGGAGTCCGAGTTTGACAGTAAAAAATAGTGAAAGTTTGTGGGTGATTTGGATAAATTCTGACAGTAAATGGTACCATGGGTCCGTAGGGTTATGTTTGAGAGGAGACAAGAGGTTCTTGAGGTGATGTTTTCACCTGGAAAACTCAGTAAAAATGTATGTCCTTGCAGCTGATTTGTAGGATGTGTTTCAAGGGTTTTTGGATGATTTAAAAAGACAAGGAAAAAGAACAATGAGAAGTGCTTGAGTCTGAGATGGATATGGTGAAGTTCTTGAGCTGAAATTCAGCTGTAGAATGTTGCTGCTGGAGATTTATGGGTATTTACAAGAGTTTGAACAGGAGATGGCATTGTAGAGTCGGTATTATGGGTGTCCGGTGGAATTTGAAGTTAAGCAGAATACAGAACTGGAGCTAAAAATGAGATGGGAGTATCAATATGTAAAATCGGATGCAATTCATGCGTGATGCAGTAACAAAAAGTAACACATTTGCAGCAGCGCAGCAACCATCTTATGAAGTTACAGGTATATCTACAATGTTCTCATGTGCAAATTTTAGTAAACATTGCATGTCATTGTTGGGTGTTCCTTTGTTGAGTCTCAGTGATGGTTTGCTGTTAATTAGTAGTAGAATATATTTCAGCTTCATACATTTTGTAATGCTGGCTAACTGAAGATTCCTGTTGATTTTCAGTATCAGTCAAGAAATGGAAGCGGAAACAATATATCGTCCCAAATGGAGTGGCTGCCGAAGTAGGGAGTGGCACCAAAACGACCCCAGCTTAGAGAGATTGAACGCGGATGTGATATAGTTGTTGCGACTCCTGGACGTCTGAATGATATTTTGGAGATGAGAAAAATCAGCCTCCGTCAAGTTTCATACCTTGTGCTTGATGAGGCAGACTGGATGTTGGACATGGGTTTTGTGCCACAGATTCAGAAAAAATGTTAATGGGATACCTCCTCGCCGCCAGACGATGATGTACACTGCAACTTGGCCCAAGGAACTGCGTAAAATTGCTGACGATTTACTAGTTAAGCCTGTTCTTGTTAATATTGGGAATATTTATAATGGTCCACTCAGGGCCAGTTTTCAATCTCGGAGCCAGGTTATGCATACAATATGCCAAAATAGGGTTTGTTTAAGGTTTCAGAGAATATTCCGAAGGAATCTTACCTGTAAATGGACGGATTCATCGTTCTTACCAACTTTCCGACTTATAGTAGTCCACTCCCAACCAGGTTTCGACCTCGGAACCAGGGTAGGCATACAATATGCCAGAATAGGGTTTGTTTAAAGTTTCGGGAAATATTTCGTCTTATAGTGGTTCATTCACGGCCAGGTTTCGACCTCGGAGCTAGGTGTCTGCATACAATATGCTAGAATAGGGTTTGTTTAAATTTTTGGGGAATATTCCGAAGGAATCTTACCTGTAAATGGATGGATTCATCGTTCTTACCAAGTTTCCGACTTACATGAGTCCACTCCCAGCCAGGTTTCGACCTCGGAGCCAGGGTATGCATACAATATTTCAGAATATGGTTTGTTTAAGGTTCCGGGGAATATTCTGAAGGAATCTTACCTGGAAATGGATGGATTCATCATTCTTACGAAATTTCCGACTTATAGTATTCCACTCGCGGCCAGGTTTCGACATCGGAGCCAGGTTTAGTATCGAAATTGATGAAAAGGGGTGTGTTTAAAATTTTGGGAATATTCCGATGGAATCTTACTTATATATGGGTAGATTCGTCGTTCTTACGATGTTTTCGACTTATAGTAGTCCACTTGCGGCCAGGTATTGATCTCGAAGCCAGGTTCAATACGGAAGTTGACGAAAAGAGGTGTTTGTAAGATTACGTGGAATATTACAATCAAATATTACATGTATATGGGTGGATTCATCGTTCTTATAAAGTTTCCGAGTTATAGTATTCCACTCGTGGCCAAGTTTCGAGCTCGGAGCCACTTTCTTTCTCGAAGTCACCAGATAAGGGTTTGTTTAAGGTTTAAGAGAATATTCCGACAAAATCTTACCTGTAAATGAATGGATTCATCGTTCTTACCAAGTTTCCGTATTATAATGGTCCATTCACGGCCATGTTTCGATCTTGGAATGAAATCTTACCTTTAAATGGTCTTATTGTTTCTAATTAAGTCAGTAGAATTTAAAGTTTATTCCTATAATAGTCTTATTGTAAATGTTTATAATCCAATGAACCAAGTTTTCGGCTTATAGTGATCCACTCACGGACAAGTTTCGATCTCGAAGCCAGGTTATGCCTCGAAGTTGCCAGAAGAGGGTTTGAAGAAATAAACCACCCAGAGCTTCATGGTTCATAGTTTGTTTGTCGTTATACCAAATTTGAAGTTCGAATCGACACTGAGCTTCATATTTATCGATTTCGATGATGTATCATGCTAAATTTGAAGTCAAAACCCAATTAGAGCTTTTTGGTTCATAGTTTCTATGTCGTTATACCATATTTGAAGTTCGAATTGACTCTGAGCTTCATATTTATCGACTTCGATGATGTATCATGCCAAATTTAAAGTCAGAACCCTCCCGAAAATTTTTGGTTCATAGTTTATGCCGTTATACCATATTTGAAGTTCGAATCAACACTGAGCTTTATATTTACCGATTTCGATGATGTATCATGCTAAGTTTGAAGAAATAACCCACCCAGAGCTTCATGGTTCATAGATTGTTTGTCGTTATACCGAATTTGAAGTTCGAATTGACTCTGAGCTTCATATTTATCGATTTTGGTGATGTATCATGCTAAGTTTGAAGTCAGAACCCTCCCGGAGCTTCTTGGTTCATAGTTTCTATGTCGTTATACCATATTTGAAGTTCGAATTGACTCTGAGCTTCTTATTTATCGATTTCGATGATGTATCATGCTAAATTTGAAGTCAGAACCCTCCCGAAACTTCTTGGTTCATAGTTTGTATGCCTTTATACCAAATTTGAAGTTCGAATTAACACCGAGCTTCATATTTATCAATTTCAATGAAGCATCCTGCTAAGTTTGAAGTCAGAATCCACCCGGAGCTTCATGGTTCATAGTTTGTTTGTCATTATACCACATTTAAAGTTCAAATCGACACTAAGCTTCATATTTATTGATTTCGATAATGTATCCTGCTAAGTTTGAAGTCATAACCCACACAGAGCTTCATGGTTCATAGTTTGTTTGTCGTTATACCATATTTGAAGTTCGAATCAACACCGAGCTTCACATTTATCTATTTCGATGATGTATCATGTTATGTTTGAAGTCAAAACCCATCCGGGCTTCGTTTTTTATAGTTTGTATGTCGTTATACCACATTTGAAGTTCGAATCGACACTGAGATTCATATTTATTGATTTCGATGATGCATCATGCTAAGTTTGAAGTCTGAGCCCTCCGAAGATTTTTGGTTCATAGTTTGTATATCATTATACAACATTTGAAATTCGAGTCAACACCTAAGTTTCATATATATATATATCGATTTCGACGATGTATTGTGCTAAATTTGAAGACAGAAGCCTCCTGGATCTTCTTAGTTCATAGTTTTTATGCTTCTTGAGTCTAGGAGTGTGAACTAAAGCTACTTCATGACCTGTATGACTAGTCAAAATTACTTCGTGACCTATGTGACTAATCGAAATTCAAACCGGAAGCACAAAGAAAAAGTACAAAAGCACAAAGAAACACACGAATTGTCGAATTGATTTCTTATTTTCCAGCTTCATTCTTTTTTTTTTTGGATTTTTTTATATCAGAATCTCGGTAAAAATGTCCAAAATTTATTAATATTTTCTTTGGATTTTTTTTCATGTCGAAGGTTGATGATAAAACTGAATACATGAGTTCGTACTAGCACAAAGAGAAACACACATGCTTCTCAATCCATATGATCATCCCAAATACAATCTCAACCGCCAAGATCTTTTTCTTAATCAGTATGAGTGGATCAAATGTAACGTGGTCCGTCCATCATTTTCAATCGGATTCACTCATTCTATTTTTTTTTTGAAGCATTTTTTTACTCACTTATTCTTGGTTGTATCAACATACCCTCCCTCAACCACTCGAGCCTAATTCGTGTCCGTCTTTTTCTTTCTTCCTCTCCTCCTGAAGAACACCTCTCCTCTCCTCCACGGATGACCGTCGGCGCTCCATCACCACCGCTGTTCTTCTCTCAATCTCTCATTAACTCCCCCTTTCTCTCATCCGCAACAGTCAACAGTAGCAGCTTATCAAATCCAGATCTGAAACAAATTCTAATCAACCCCATCACTGATTCAAATTATACAAAACCCCATATTTCTTCTCGGTAACAATCAACAGCAGCAACTTCTCCATCTCCATCTCCGGTAACAAAAATAAAAACCCCCAAATCTCAATGTTAAGCTGAAAAAAAAAAAAAAACCCTAGATTTCAAAATCAAAATCTCTGCAGAAAAATGCGTGATGGTTATGTTCTGGTGGATGAATGAAACTGATGGAAGTATGGGTATGTATTAGAAGGCAAGAAGTTAATAAGAAATTTATGGTTGTAGCTCAAATTGCAGGCTCGATTGGGTTCGATTTCCAGCTGATTTTGAGATGGCATGAACTGGTGGTGAATTGAGTTTATCTGAGCTCAATTGGGGACGATGAGTTTGTGCTTGAATGGTTTATGTTTTAGCTGGGCTGGAGTCCGAGTTTGACAGTAAAAAATAGTGAAAGTTTGTGGGTGATTTGGATAAATTCTGACAGTAAATGGTACCATGGGTCCGTAGGGTTATGTTTGAGAGGAGACAAGAGGTTCTTGAGGTGATGTTTTCACCTGGAAAACTCAGTAAAAATGTATGTCCTTGCAGCTGATTTGGTGGATGTGTTTCAAGGGTTTTTGGATGATTTAAAAAGACAAGGAAAAAGAACAATGAGAAGTGCTTGAGTCTGAGATGGATATGGTGAAGTTCTTGAGCTGAAATTCAGCTGTAGAATGTTGCTGCTGGAGATTTATGGGTATTTACAAGAGTTTGAACAGGAGATGGCATTGTAGAGTCGGTATTATGGGTGTCCGGTGGAATTTGAAGTTAAGCAGAATACAGAACTGGAGCTAAAAATTAGATGGGAGTATCGATATGTAAAATCGGATGCAATTCATGCGTGATGCAGTAACAAAAAGTAACGCATTTGCAGCAGCGCAGCAACCATCTTATGAAGTTACAGGTATATCTACAATGTTCTCATGTGCAAATTTTAGTAAACATTGCATGTCATTGTTGGGTGTTCCTTTGTTGAGTCTCAGTGCTGGTTTGCTGTTAATTAGTAGTAGAATATATTTCAGCTTCATACATTTTGTAATGCTGGCTAACTGAAGTTTCCTGTTGATTTTCAGTATCAGTCAAGAAATGGAAGCGGAAACAATATATCGTCCCAAATGGAGTGGCTGCCGAAGTAGGGAGTGGCACCAAAACGACCCCAGCTTAGAGAGATTGAACGCGGATGTGATATAGTTGTTGCTACTCCTGGACGTCTGAATGATATTTTGGAGATGAGAAAAATCAGCCTCCGTCAAGTTTCCTACCTTGTGCTTGACGACGCAGACAGGATGTTGGACATGGGTTTTGTGCCACAGATTCAG
Source organism: Papaver somniferum (assembly GCF_003573695.1). Lineage (NCBI taxonomy): Eukaryota > Viridiplantae > Streptophyta > Magnoliopsida > Ranunculales > Papaveraceae > Papaver > Papaver somniferum. Next base: position 151,023,993 of record NC_039367.1, on the reverse strand, counting down.
AAAAATGTTAATGGGATACCTCCTCGCCGCCAGACGATGATGTACACTGCAACTTGGCCCAAGGAACTGCGTAAAATTGCTGACGATTTACTAGTTAAGCCTGTTCTGGTTAATATTGGGAATACTGATGAGCTTGCTGCAAACAAGTCCATTACTCAGGTGAGAAAGAAGTTTTCTGTCACTTGAAAAATGGTTCTTGAGCATGGTTTGATTTATGTATTGTCCATTACATGCTTGAGTTTTTTTTTTTTTTTTGAGCTGATGACTAGTGCTTTATAAGAAGGATAGGGTTTCTCACTATTTGCATTTCAGTACTGAGGAGAAACTGTTAAAACAAGCTCAAGGTCAGGTGTTGCCTGTTGAAAATGCCTAACAGGATCTTGAAAAGGAGGTGCAGTGTGCCTAGTGATAATGGAGGAGATGCGCAAATGTGACACTTAGTGATGAAAAATTAACCCGATGAACTATGGAGGACTCACTGACTCTTTGCTAATATTTAGAAGATGCAGCGGTAGCTGGTAAGTAAGAATGATGTATAGGGAAACATTTTAGAGTAAGTGAATCATGACAATAAATTATACTGTTTGTTGTCGTTATTTAGTTAATGACTTGACATTTTGACATGGATGATTATTTTTTATGGTTAAGAGCTTTCTACGAATGTTGTCTTGTTTACTTTGGTTCATGTATGTGTTGTTAGTCATTACTTGACCATTCTAATATTGGAGCATAAGGTCTTGATTGGATGCCTTATAACCCATCGTATTTGAAGTGGGACACTCCCCTCTACTTTCCTATATTAAATGGAAGAACAATTGAGGCCTTATCACTTAGGTATTTTTCTCCGAGCCGGTTATAGTCTGAATGTGCATGCAATGTGTCAATGACTTTCTTCGTTTCTTTTTGTTGGTTGGTAGAGACTAGAGATGTTTATTGATTGTTTATGTGTGATACTCCAGTAATTCTGAAGCAGGAGCCGCAACTGTAGCCGCTTAACCCAAAGGGGGAAGTGGTAGTGGGTGGGGCATAAGAAGCAGGTGCCGCAACCCTGATACACTACAAGAAAAGATGGATTAAGCGACCAAAATCTTAGCAAGCTCCCAGAACTTTAGTCGCTCTAATGGTCAAGCAACCAAGTTTGCAACCACGATATAGTTTGCTTGCTTAAAATTTATTTCAGCTATTTCGTAGCGACCAATAAAGGTGTTAGGTTGGTACATCACTTTTTCAAGTTATCCGCAGCAACTACAAAAGTGCTTGAGTAGCTTTTTACTTTGAGGCACAGTGGGCCAGCAATTCAAAACATTTGGTTGGTACAATCCTATCTCAGCAACACCAGCCTTGCAAAGAAAAGTCGGATTTTAAAATTTGTGTTTTTTTTATTAAGCTTTTTGTTTTAGCCGTTCTAAATTTTGTTATGTAAGAAAAAAAGAATCAGTATGTTGGGGAATAAGATTTATTTCAAGGATACAAGGATATCATCCCATTGAAAATTTAGCATTCATTTTTTAAACCATCATCAAGAGGTACAAAATTAGTTATGTCATAAAAATAATTAGTTTGTTGAAGAGTAAATTTTCCAAAATACTAGGATCATCCCATTGAAACGCTGTTTAGTAAACAATCTTTCCATAATCTCAAATTGCTTGAGACTCTCTGAGAGGCCTTCACTACATAATTTGCCAGTAACAGTTGATAAATTAGAAATGCAGAGTTTCACCGAGGCCACTCTGCAAGCGTCGACTACTACAGCTTTTGCAGGCTCCAAGATATCTAGTGCTTGTGCTTGTGCTTCTACATTTTCTCCTTCTCCCTTTTATAATGTTGCACACAGAGAATACCATAGGCAGACCCTCCTGCAAACACAATTGACCAATTGAAGAACTTGGCACATTCTGTAGAGCATAATATACTCAAAAAAAAGTAGAAATATAGTAATTCGGTAACTGGTGCAAAAACAATGAGGAATATATATCCTGAAGTATTTGTTTTGTTAGCTGTTCCAGTATTCTTCAGATTATGCTTTGCATAAAGATTCCAAACTATGAAATTGAAACCAAGATATCAATGTGCTTACAAAAGACTAAGAAATGCCAAGAAGAGCCGTACATACACCTGACCATTATGATAAGAATAAGTCTCACGTACAACGATAGTGGATAAATTTCATCCTGAACAAATTATGCAGAATTTCCGACTTATAATTCCTTTCTGAATCTGCTCTGAATAAATGAAGGTACTCTGGCTTCTGCTGCAATAGTCTTGGAAAGCAGAGTCTTACCAGTCCCAAGCCCACCTGTCATGATCATTCCCTGAAACCAAGTTCCAAATATTGCAGATAAATTATTAATTGAAATAGGAATGATAAATAAAAAGCACAAATGCATCCAAGTTTAAGTCACAACAGCATATAAAGGTATACACTGAAAGAACTTTAAGCATCTAAATATACCTTGAGCCGTTTTCCTCCAACAAGTGCAAACTTCCCTGGGTGTTTGACGTACTCCTCCACTTCCATATATTCACAATTTTAAAATTCAATCGAAGACAACTTATTCAGTGCAATTGAACTAGTGAGGGAACACATAAGATTTACAATAAGATAATTTATGATTTAGATTGATTGCTAGATGCAAACATGCATTGCCAACATTAGATCAGGTACATCAACTTCAAGTACTTCCATTTTATTTTATTTTCGATCGGCCAAGTACTTCCATTCCAATAACAAGTATCTAGCAAAACTTCAGAACAACACCAACACCCGCAGTTCCTAAAGACAAAAAACTTGAATAACTTTAATAATCTGGGATGAGATTAGTATCCAGCAATGGATCGAGTAAAGCTGCAAAAGAAGTTTCACACAAAAGCTTGCTTTCGCAGAAAAATCGCTCTGAATTGGTGCAGGGCACAACACTTGTAAGACTGTCTGCCCATAACAGGGTAAGCATTGTTCTGCTTCCCTTATCAAAAAATTGATGACTAGCTTATACATTTCATTATGCAAAGTGTTCCATTGTTAGAAAACTAGATATCAGGAATCACGATTATGTCCTATTTGTCAAAACGTAACTTTAGTTACAAATGACATTTACTGAGGCCTTTTACAGGAACTTACAAGATCAGGTATAAATCTTTATATAAGGCTTGGAGTGTGAATAAAAATGAGTAACATGGCTGATCTACAAGTGAAAGATATTTAGTATTAGGATAAAAAGGAACGATATTTAGTCTAGTTCATTCATCTACAAGTGATTGATTTTAGACACATTTGAAATGATATCATCATTTTGGTAGCACAGTTAACATGGATTTTAGTACCTTCTAATGCTGTTAAAATCGGGTTTGGGTCATAGAGTTGTACTTAACTTACTCTCAGAAATTTCAAAAATTGAACTGATTTTGTTGGTGATGGAAGATTACGTCTTAGTTGAACACAAGACCAAGACTACTTGAAGGTTATGCATCTGTAGATGAAAAAACATAAAATTGAACAAAGGGGTTGAATTTAGAAAAATGAATCAATGATTAACATAACCCATATCTTATTTTACTGAGAAAAGAAGAAATTCACTTGAGATTGATAGGAAGGAGAGGATAATCATAGCAAACATAGCACCTATTTTCATTGCTGACTCTTTCGCAAAGCTGGACTTATCAGCTGAATTTTTAAGTATGAGACAGTGTCAAGTTTGGGCAAATGTCAAGAATGAGACAATGTTCAGTATATCACAGAGATTGACAGGGAAGGAGGGAGGTAGCTGTGGTTATAAGGCCAAATAGCCAATCTAGGTGTTCAAAAAAGATGAAACAGTCTACTAATCCTCTTTTTTGTAAGTTCATCTACTAACCCTTTCGAACAATCTCACCAAAAATCCAACCTCCATATGCAAATACAGTCAAAAATCGAGTTCGTCAAAATCATTTTAACAAAATATGTCAGAAACTTCTTAGAGTCATTTTATCAAACAGGTTATAAGAGAGAAATTAAGAAGCCCTAATTTCTCTTTTTTGGACCTTTACTATTGAATCAAAATCGAGTGAAAAATATTACCTTTATAAATTGGTTAGTAATTGAAGCTTTTCAATTAATCATAGTGTTGGATCTTGAAACCCAAAATGCTTTTGCAAGAGAAACAGAATGACATAAATCAAAATCAGAAATGAGAGATGCCGATACCATCAGCAACAAAGTATACAAACCCACGAAGATATGTCGAAAACAGGGGAGGAAGAAATGTAGAAACCCACTCTAAAATCTCTAATTTTGACAGATTTGTACAAGACCTAGCTTTAATTCGGCCATTTGGGTTAAGTTTCAGAGAGTTGGAGAGGGGGAATAGACAGTAAGGGTTTGAGCGTAGTGAAACCAGTTTATGCGAGTGGAGGGAAAAATGAAATTTTTGGTGGGAACTTTGCGCCAAAACTTGGATTTTCCCGCTAATCAATTTAGAAGACATTTTCACTTAGAGGGAAAACAAGGTGGCAATCCGTGTGACATTTTGTGTTTGCATATATTCGTGGGTTAAACATCCGTGGTTTTCTATTGGCCAAATGGATATCATACGGATCATCAAAATGATAGCCATCGAACAAAGGTGGGGGTATTTTTTGACGATCTAGGGTCCGGATTTGTTTTTTGAGGCAAGAACAAAGTTTTGCGGGAATTTTCCTTCCACTAGTCAAGATGGCAAATTGGAAATCCGTATGACTTTTGTTTCATGCACCGATTGGTGGATTTAGATACTTTGGCTTTCTATAGGCCAGATTAAAACCACGCGGATCCGCGAAGTGACTTCAAAAGGCTTTGACTATTTTGTTGGTCAATGTAAACTCATGGTTTTTTTTTTCTTTTTTCTGGAACATAATATGAAGTCAACGGACATTCGGTTTAAACTGATGGATACCGAAGAAACCGATAGAATTTAGGAAATTTTCGAGTAAGATAACGGATGACAAGTGAAATTAATTGAAGTCGACGAAAATTCGATTTGATTGACAAATCAAGGCAAGTGTGTTTTCTTTGTGCTTTCTCTTTGTGTTTTGGTGCTTCCGGTTTGAATTTCTACTACTCGCATAGGTCATGAAGTAATTTCGACTAGTCATGCAGGTCATGAAGTAGCTTTAATTCATACTGGTAAACTCAGGTTATAAGATTACTAGAGATGGACCACGAAATTATGGATGGGTTCTGACTTCAGACTTAACATAATACATCATCGAAATCGATAAATATGAAACTCATGTGTTGATTCGAGCTTCAAATGTAGTATAACGTAATACAAACTATGAACCTCGAAGCTCTGAGAGGGTTCTGACTTCAAACTTAGCATGCTATATCATCGAAATCGATAAATATGAAGCTCAGTGTCGATTCGAACTTCAAATATGGAATAAAAGCATACTAATTATGAACCAAGAAGCTCCGGGAGGGTTCTGACTTTAAACTTAGCATGATACATCATCGAAATCGATAAATATGAAGCTCAGTGTCGTTTCGAACTTCAAATCCGGTATAACGTCATACAAACTATGAATCAAGTGGCTCCGAGTTCAAAACATGGTTGGTTATACCACAACTCTCAACAAAAGTTAAGATTGGTTCAGCTTAACCGAAAAAGCTTGTATTCGATTACACCTTGCTTCTCGAAGTAGCATGTGACCGGTTACAGCTTGCTTCCCAAAGGTAGCTTGTAAATGATTACAACTAACTTCACAATTCAACTTTTAACCGGTTCTACTTGGATTCCGAAATAACTCGTGGCTCTGAGCTTGAAACCTGGCCGGGAGTGGACTACCATAAGTCGGAAACTTTGTAAGAGCGATGAATCCAGACATTTACAGGTAAGATTCCATCAGAATATTCTCTGAAACCTTAAAGAAAGCCTTTTCTGGCGACTTCGAGAAAGAAAGTGGCTCCGATCTATAAACCTGGACGGGAGTGGACTACATAAGTCGGAAAAATCGTCAGAACGATTAATGATAATTAATGGACATCTGGTTATATTGATGATAATTAGAGCAACGATGGAATCAGGAGAATGAAGTGAGCCCGACCAATATTGATTGTAAGATGACAGACTGGTAACAAGTGAAATTAAATGAAGTCGATGCAATTACGGCGTTGAACTAATGATAATTATCCATACATCAATATTCACCTATAAATAACCATAAAAATAGATGAAATCAACAATACTAATCATATCTAATTGTCCTATGTAGTAACTTCCGGTATAAATATTATCAATGCATATTTTGGTTCATACTGCTAGATATTGACCTCCGTATGCATACCCTTTTGATATGAGTTTGGGACTTCCTGACAATACAGATACCCAGTATGCATACCCTTCTGATATGTCTTCGCGAACTTCCAAGAGCACCTACGCATACAGGTGTGTGCACTTTTTGGATCTGATTTCACAACTACCAAAGGTACCCATACTCGGTATGCATACCTGGTTGACCTAACCTAGTTCGGAATCTTAAGTGCAAAGGAAAAAGCACATGAAGCGCCTAAGGTTAAGCATACTCGCTGTGCATACCTTGACCATGGCTATAGTTCATTTTTGTTATATTTCTCATACATACTTATAAGACAAATTTCAAGTTCAAGCTTGTCATGTTTGAACTATGGAAATATATTCGAGCAATGGATATCCATAGATCTTTAGCAAACACAGTTAGACCAATGAAAACAACCAACTGTTTACCATCAATATGCACACCCTTTTGATATGAGTTTGTGACTTCCTGACGATACGGATACCCGGTATGCATACCCTTTAAGAGAAATCGATGGAATCCTATGGAAATTCAGTTCGATAGACATGGGATAAGATTAAGGTTAATGAACCTTCCTTTTAAATTAATGGATGTCGGAGAAACCGATGAAATTTAGGAGAAATTGAGTGGATTCGAGTGATTTCAGGTAAGATTGATGAATAACATACATCGTTGACTTAGGTCGATGGTTATTCGGTTAAAGTGATGATAACTGGATAAAAAGATGAAATTCAAGAAATTATTTGGAACATAAATACTATCACTTTTTATTTTTTAAAAAAATGGAAATAAATTTTTTTCAGTTTCTTTTTTCTTTTTAAAGTTAGGGTTTAAATAATTTGATTTCAAATTGAATGAAATTTTAGTTCCTAGTTTTAAACAAAAGAGTTGATAATTTTTTTGCATTCAAGATTCATTTGAAAACTACAATTTAGTAGGATGATTATCACATAATTGTAAAAATTGGAGTTTTTAATAGTGGTGATAGTTGCAATATTTTCAAAATGTAAGTGGTTGCAAAATGTGAAAATTACAACGTGAAAACTGAAAATTTCAATTTGACAATACCGATTTTTTGTGTAACTTTTATTTTTTATCATAAAATATTTTTCATTGAATTTTTCAGTAGGCTGGTAATTGCGATTATCACTCAACTATAGAAATTGGAGTTTTCAATGGTGGTGATAATTCTGATTTTTCAAAACGTGAAATTAAAAAATTCGATTTGATAATTGCGATGGGAAAAGAAAAAAATATTCACTTTTTAATGAGAAGTAAGAAAACGTAAATGAAAAGTAATTACTGGGGAGATTTTTTTTCGGATTATCATTTATTATCCCATTAGTTAAGTTTTTTAGAAAAGATATTTCGTGTAAGATATTTCGCGTTTTTTTATTTTAAAGAATCGTTTATTTCTTAATTTATGGGATATTTAGGAATCACTCACAATTTTTGGAAGCTTTGAATTTAGAAAACTTTAAATTTTGCAAACTAAAAATCGGGAATATAATAACTAATCCGGATATTATTATTAGATTAATAATAATATAATTAATTATGGGCTTTGTACATATCTCACCATATTAATGGTTGGGTTTCCAAAATTTAGAACTCAAGTGCACGTGAAAAATATACGTGCAATAATCTGGGCCCTGGATCTCGTTAGATATTTCTCGAGATGGAGCATCTTGTTTACCCTGTAAATTAATCCTAAAGAAAGAAAAAAAACCTACCCCTACCTCTTTCTCTCTGCCTTATCTTCATCTCCATTTCCTCTTCTCCTTCTAAACTAGATGTCACAGTAAAAAATCCACCGCCTTCACGTCTGTCTCGTTGAAGTTTAAACTAGTTGTTCCTCTTCTAATTTCTTTTTCCAAAGAAACGAGATTTTATTTTATTTAATTTTTGTCAAGCAGATTGTAAATTTTTTGATTAATAAATGATATTGTAAATTCATTGATTAAGAAAATACATTTATTTGCATTTAATTATTTTCTTTCTATATTAATTTTAATTTCATTTTTTATTCATCCGAGTCAAAACTTGCCTGAAAGCTTTTTAACCAATCGGAACATTCCCTGCTGATGAATAACTAGAGCAACTAATGTTAGACAATAACTAGAGCAACTAATGTTAGACAAGCTCAAATTAGGACCGTCTGATATCTCGTACTTCAGAAACCCTGAGCAACCGATTATTGATCAGTTAAGTCGCTCTAAACCTTTATCAACTTAACATATTACTCACTAGGATGGTTGAGATAAATTTAAAGCTATCATATTGGTTAGCCGCTGCGGCAGTTGAAGCATATTTTGAGCGACTCGATTAGGATAATTGGAATAAACTTAAAGCAGTGATATTAGTTAGCCGCTGATGTAGTTGGAGCATATTTAGAGCGTCTCACTTTAGGGTAGTTGGAATAAATTTAAAGCAATCATATTAGTTAATCGCTGATGGTAGTTGAAGCATATTTAGAGCGAGTGCCTAGCTGCTCTAGACCTATAGAAATCCCACCTTTTGCAACTCAAGAGCGAGAGCCAAATTAAGTCGCTATAACGGTTAGAGCGACTCAATATGGGCTTTTGCAACCAAAACTGCCAGGTTGCTTAATCCAGTTTTTCTTGTAGTGATAGATTTGAAGGAGGGTATAACAAACAAAAGGATCAAGTAGAGGAAGGTTTGATTTGCGTTGATGACTAGTGCTTTGTGAGAAGGAATTTGGAGCCAGTGTTTACTCTGACTGATAAAGAGAAGTGGGATTGATGCCAGGTTCTGTACTGCGAGCAATGAACTTGTCCCTGATCCCATAGATTATAGTTTTTCTTTTTGTGATATGATTTTTTGCTGGTGTTGTAGACTTGTAGTGGAAAGAAGAAATAGTGGTAAATTTTTAACACTGTAGCGGGGATTTACTTGTGTCAATTTTTAACGTGAATGAATGTAAATGTGTTACACTGGAAGGTTAATGTGAATGTGAATTACTTTCGACAATTCGGTTTCAGCTATATTTTGTTTTTTCAAAATAGTTTTATGCCCACAACTTCTAATAAAAGTCGTAGTTATACATTCATCTACTGAAAACAAAGATTGTTACTTCAAATATTACAACCTTTAAGGATGTTGTGTTAGAGATTATGACTAAACTAGACACGGGTTGTGAAAGAAAGTATAACAATATAAATACGAGTCGTGCAAAAATTTTCAACAACACAAACAAGAGTAGTGATAGGACTATTCACAATCATAATAAGAGTTGTGAAAGAAACTCTAGAAAATTATGTTAGAGTTTGACAACCTAACAAGGGGGTTGTGATAAAGTTTTCTACTATACATAGTAATTGTTGTGGAAGGATGTCCTACAACCCCTGTAGATATAGTGAAAATAAGGTTCACAACTCTTGCAGAGGTTGTATTAGGCTTCCAAAGTAAAATCGAAAGAGAATCACAACTGAACCACAAGGTAGTCCAAACTTGAACCACAACTATGTTTACGACTCTTAGCTCGAAGTCATAGTAAATCGGGGACCTTCTACAAACCACCCCCCCTTCCACAACCCATAAAATAGAGTCGTCGTAGGTCTACTACGACACTTGTGGGGGTTGTCAAAATATGTTTTTCCCGTAGTGTAGGAATTATTCAAAAATGCAAGGAAATCCAAATAAAAAAGCGATGTACCAGCTGTTTCAAGAGATTCAAAGAATAGGCTCTCTAAGTTAGGAAAATTTGTGCTTACTGAGTCTAATGTTTTCTTAAGTTCTGTAACACGTTTCACAAAAAAGAAGAAGTTAAGGGATTGAACCTTTATGTCACATACTCATTACAAGAACACATGAGCAAATCAATACTCTTCCATCACCGCAAACAAATGTTAAAAATAGATTTCTTTCCTCTGAAAGTAAGAGATCCTCGTTAAATTCATCCATACCCGAAAGCCCTACCATCGAAGCTTTAAACATCTGAAACAAATAAATAAATGTAAGCAAATTCAGTACCTACAGCTTCGAGATGCCCATATAGAATCTTGGCAAACTTGATGACTCCTTATTGGCTGGAAGTTCGGGTTTCTCCTCCTCCACAAGCCTTAGCTTTATGCTTCCCTCCATCCTAATGAAAAGTACATAAAACCCAACAATGAAATCAGAACCCCAAAGAAGTTAATAATTTTCGACTGCAAAGAAGCAAAAACCATAATACACAAACTGTACTTTGTTACTTAATCAGCTTTAGGAAAAGGAAAAGGTTTACGGTCCTTGAATTTTATTACCACTATAGTTTGCATATCAATCAGACCGAGACATAAGGTTACACACCACAAGTCTAGATCGTCTTGCAGGAAGTTTGCTAGGAGCGAATACGCTTTTGATTTAGGAATTGGTGATGGCTGGCAAGGTTGAAAAATATGCATCTGCTAGTGCAATAACGCTGAAAGAAGGTCATTCTCTCTCGCAGGTCCTCTGCCGTGTCTTCTTCTTTTGCTGCCAGTTTCTGCTTCATCCTCAGAGTTAGGATCACTTCTGTTTCCTGATTTGCTTGCTAATCTTGGACTTACACCTGGGCCAATGTCCAGCGTTCCACTCTGCAAATCCAACATAAAGTCTTTCGCAACTTTGTGGGAAGCTGCTAGGCAACAACTTCAACATCACCTTCTCATTCTTCATCTCAACTTCAACAACAACGGCTTCATAACTGCAACCCGAGCCACTACACCTGCACTGTTCAGACCTGTCCTGCACCATCTCTTTCACAACTTCAACTGCAACCATCCAAACATCTCAGAGCTAACTTCAAGACAGTAAGCCATTGTCATTCTGCCTGCAGTCACATTCATTTTGCACATTCCCTGACTACAACACAGCCTAACTCCTCTATCTTCAACTGCAACCCTGTAGCTTCATAGCTGAAAACAACAACATCCAAACCAATAACTGCATCTCAACTGCCTGTAAAGCTCAACTCAAAACACCTGCAACATCAATCAATCACTCCCTGTAGCTCCAGCTGCAACTATTCTCACCAGAACCTCAATTGACAATTTCAAATCACCATTACTGAATTTAACACAAGCTTAGAACAATAGGCAGTGCACTATCTCAGATCAACCTGCGATTCCCATTTCTCACTCTGACTTCCAACCCATTACTACTTTAGATTTGAACCCAATATCCCTACAACTTTTGTTCGATTCTCATCTTCTAATCTCTGATCAAACCCTTTACTTCGTATATCGAATTTCAGAGATTCAATCATGAACTCTTCTTCTCATCTACTTCTCGTCTCAATTCCTGTAGAACCCTAATTCAGCTCATACCCTTTTCAATCTGCTCTCCAAAACTCGAATTAAAATCAATACCCTTTTCAGATTTAAGAATTCTAATTTTATGTATTTGTTTCTGCTTTTGGTTCAAAATTGGCATGAATTGAAATTGATGGAGGTGGAGGTAGGTGGCGCTGGAATCAAAATTGGCATGAATAAATCGTTGGGTGGTGCGTTCGAACGAAATTGAAATTAAGAAAAAAGAATATAAAAAGTGAACGCTTTTGTACCTGGGGAAGGTGGTGCTGCTAGTGATGATGGTGTTTCTGATGGTATTTAAATCTAAAATTGGAATGCAAATGGAAATTTAAATGAGTCTTAGTGAGATGTAAGTAAAACAGATGTACCTGGTTCAAATCGACAATTGGAACGCAAATCGAATCGAAATTGATTAAGGTGATACAGATTGTTGTTGCTGGTTACGATAATGGTGGTGAGGATTGAATCTGCTGATGAAGAGTGGTGGTGGTGAATCTGCTAATGAAGAAATTGAAGGAGGTGGAGGAGACTGGAGAGTGAACAGTGAACAAAGAGGAGGAGAAGTTGGAATACAGAGAAACTAACGTAGAAGGAGAAAAAAAAAAGTGAAATCGTAAAAATGGGTTTTGCAGGGTTCGACCCCGAATCATTCCACAATTCAGAGGGGCACTCAAAAAATGGCCATATAATCGTCCCAAAAATATATGAATAAATTAAAGCAAAATCGAATTGGTTTAAAAGAATCAATTCATGAACATTTAAGCCACGGTTTGCAAAGATTGCATTCCTTAATATATAAACATATTTGTTCATGTGTATGTAAATATATATACTTGATCGATTTTAGAACTTGAACCATTTGAGTTTGCAAATGGGTACGCAAATTTAAGTTCCGGATTTTGGTCTTGTCCGACAATTTGCAAACAGGTGCACAAACTGTTGTCCCAGACCTAACTCAGGTAGAACCGTTCATAAATGGATATGCAAACTTGATTCCCAGACTTTCATAGTTAAAAACGTTCGCATACGAGTATGCAAACAGAAGAAGGACAAGCTTTATCTTCTATCAGTTTAATAATATTACAGAAGCGGTGACTATTCAAAGAGTAGGCAGCTCTTGGATCGATGTTTGGAGGTTTGATCTCCTCATATTATTGATTAGTAGTTTTGAGGACTAAAATAACAAACTTCTGCTTGAAAAATATCTCTATCTATAATGCTTTATCTAGAAATTTGATGGTTAGGCAAATAATTTGTCTTCCTTTAGACTATCCTTTTAAAAGATAAGACCAATTGCATTGCGCATTGTCCTGTACATCTCTATAATGTGGCAGAGTGACCGCGGCAAACTACGTTTGTTAAGCTCTGCATCTGTCATGTAAAGCTTAAGGTCGACAGTTTCTCTTTGGGAGGGCTTATATATTCACCATATTATATGAATGGACCAAGAATTTTGACACTTCTACCTCTAGTTGCAATAAAACTTTTATTGCTCTGAAATAGAATTGTTGCGGAGTTATACTGTGGTATGTAGACCCTGAAAGTTGTTTTATACTGTATATATTTTGGCGTTTTCTTTGGAAGATTTATCAATTGATGTAATTATATTTTCCTGTCTAGTGCAGTAAACCGCCGTGAGAAAGAAGCTTAAATGAAGAAGCAATCGGAGGAAGCTGGGAAAGAACAAGGTAGAAGAGATAAGAAAACAACTGATTCACAAGTAAGAGTTTTCTTATATTCTTTATATGTATCTTTTCTTACTTCAGAAACTAAACTAAGAATCCATAATTCACAAATGGTAATCATAGTTGTTGTCTTCCCTTTCTTTTGTAGATTTTTTTTTTCCATTCAAACATGTACCATTGAACATATCAATATTAATGGTGAAGAATTTGATTGATCCAGTGAATTACAAGAGTTATAGGGTTTATGGTAGGGCTGAACATGGTGTCGGTTAACCGTTGGAAACCGACCGAACCAGACCAATAAGTAAGAAACCGAACCAAACCATTTAGATTTGGATTGGTTTGGTAAAAAATGTTGAAAAAACGACATTATTGGTTTGGTTTTGGTTTGACCTGAAAACCGAACCAAAAACCATTGGGGAACCGATTAATTTTTAAACTTAATTTCTACCGTCGATTTAAAAGTATTAGATTCTACCCATTAATTTAGAGGATAAATAGAAACCCTAAATCTAATATTTCATTATGATACTCTCCTTCTTTTTCTTTCTCCTTCTCTCAGCCGCCTCCCTTCTCCACCCCCAACTACAGCTGCTGCTACTTGACTTTTTTCTTCCCGTCTTTCTTCTTTTTTATTTGTCAATATCTAAATTAAGATATATTATATATCTTCATTTGATCTCTAGAATTAGAGTAAGCTTTAACTATTCTTGATTTTTTTTGTCTGTATATTTGTGTAAACCAATACTATCGGCAACTACGATTTTTTTATCTCTAAATTTGTGTATTTTTTTTTGGTTTGACATAATTATTGGTTAACCAAAAACCACTGGGACAAACCGAAACCAACTGGAACCATTTGGAAACCGAACCAATGGTTAATGGATTTGTTTGGTTTAGATTTTTAGAAACCAATAATATTGGTTTCGGTTTTGGTTTGGCTAGAAACCGAACCAAAACCGACCATGAACAGCCCTAGTTTATGGGGTAGTTGCAGGATAAAATAGAAATTGGTGAAAAGATTTTGACTAGGTCAATAAAGACTGACCTTGTTTTTTTTGTTGTTGCAAAGAATTCGCAACAGCTGAGATCTATTGCTAAATTTTTATCGTGAATTTTTTTGCTCAGTCTTCGTTGACTCAGTCAAGTTTTAGCAACTAATAATAAAAAATTCGCAACTGCTACAAGACCATTGATAAAATTTTGCGTCGCAACAACTACATTTTCGTTGCGAATATTCGACTCGCCCCCTTTTGCAACCGCTGAGTACAGTACCTCAATATGCAACAGCGGGAGCCAGTTGCTAAAGTCCAATTTTGGTGTAGTGCAAACTCAAAATATGATGCAGAGACTTGCATGTCTTGGGATTAACCACCTTTGAAAAAGTACTTTAATTGTAACTGGAGAAGTATTTTTTCCTAAATACCAAACAACTTTGTTCGCCATCAGGGAAAAAATATTCTTCATAGTGAATAATCCAAAATAGCTAGTACCCTAGGTTCTCTAAACTCAGAAAAATGCACATTGTGGGAGATTCTTGTCATTTGTTGATACCTATTAGCAAGAGGGTAAAGCATTTCATCTTCACCGATGTCCTTTTCCAAGTTTCTAATTATTAATGAATGATTATATCTAAGACTTGGGACAATTGGTTGCCAAACTTTTTTTTTTTTAATATTTTTTTCTTTCTCTCTGATACTCTAGAGTAATGGTCCCTAAATTATTTTGAAACTCCTTATATTGTAGTGGATTATGACGATTACAAGATTCAAACCCCTATCTCCGCAGTGAGAGGGAGCATAAGAACCATCAAACCACGCCGGTGTTATTGTAATATAATGGTAAAGTTACTGGGTGATGATACCAGTGTCCTGAGTTCAAAACTCGCCAACACCAAATTATTTACTAACAAAAGAAAAAGAACCATCAGACCACTTGATGTTCTCATTGTTGGTCGTCCGTGTTCTCCGTTGATACCTTATAAAATAGGGGAAAAACACAAGTCCTATCGGCTTGGGTACTGGAAAAAAAAAAAAGGGCATTTCAATAGTTTATGGTTCCCTAATTGGACACGGCCGTACTGAACAAATAAGGGCATTTCAATAATTTTATTTTAAGAGTAATAGGGTTTGTGTTGAATTTGAGAAGCCATTTTTTGAGGCGGATAAGGTTATAATGTTCCCTTAGATCTAGGTCTACCCAAAGGGGGAAAAAACCCAAAGTTTTCCTTAACTTTCAATCCTAAATCCTTAAATTAAAATCCGTTTCAAAACCCTCCCAATTTTGATAAAGTCCCGCCGTTTTCTCGTGATTCTTATGAATCATCGTCTAAATCCCTACTTATTTTCATAATAAACCCTCACATTTTCTGGCGTTATCATACCAATGGTAGCAATTGGAATAGCACAACATATTCATGTGTTGGTGTATGGCGAAATGATCGTGTTGAGATTATTGCTAATGATATAGGGAATCGTACTACTCCTTCTTACGTTGCTTTTACTGATACTGAACATTTGATTGGTAATGCTGCTAAGAATCAAGCTGCTTAGAATTCTCTCAACACCGTTTTTGGTAAAGCTTTTCTACATCCTTAGTTCAATTTCAATATCTATTATTTGTATTGTGTATATTCATAAAAAAAAAAATCTACCATTTTTCTATGATGTAATTTCATCGATCTGATTTTGTTCTGTTATTTGTGAGTAAATATTATAAATTGCTTAATTTTCTTAGGGGTAGTATCACTAGATCACTTTCTGAATAGATTTTCTATTTTGTAGATGCCAAACGTTTAATTGGTAGGAAATTCAGTGATAAATCTGTTCAGAGTGATATGAAGCTATGGCCTTTCAAAGTCATTGCGGGTGAAGATGAGAGGCCAATGATTCAAGTCAATTGTAGGGGTAAGCATAAAATGTTATCACCCGAGGAAATATCATCCATAATTCTCATTAAGATGCGAGAAACTGCCGAAGATTACCTTGGTACAAGTGTGAAAAATGCCGTTATTACAGTCCCTGCTTACTTTAATAATTCTCAGCGCCAAGCTACTAAAGATGCCGGTACCATTGCTGGCCTTAATGTAATGCGTATAATCAATGAACCTACTGCAGCTGCAATCGCTTATGGTCTCGATAAAAAGGCAACCATTGTTGGTGCGAAAAATGTCCTCATTTTTGATCTTGGTGGGGGTACTTTTGATGTTTCAGTACTCAACATCGAGGAGGGTGTCTGCGTAGTCAAGGCTACGGATGGTGATACACATCTTGGAGGAGAGGATTTCTGTAGCATAATGGTTAATCACTTTGTGCAAGAATTCAAGAACAAGCATGGTAAGGACATCAGTGGAAATCCAAAGGCTCTTAGGAGGTTGAGAACTTCTTGTGAGAGGGCAAATAGGAACCTCTCATCTACTGATCAAGCAATCGTCGAGATTGACTCTTTGCATGAAGGAATTGATTTTTATACGCTCATTACTCGTTCGGAATTTGAAGATTTGAACATAGATTTGTTCAGGAAATGTATAGAATCTGTTGGGAAGTGTTTGAGGGATATCAAGATGGACAAGAGCAGTATTCATGAAATTGTGCTCGTTGGTGGGTCCACTAGAATTCCCAAGGTGCAGTCTCTTTTACAGGATTTCTTTGATGGGAAGAAACTATGCAAGAGTATCAACCTCGATGA
Source organism: Papaver somniferum (assembly GCF_003573695.1). Classification (NCBI taxonomy): domain Eukaryota; kingdom Viridiplantae; phylum Streptophyta; class Magnoliopsida; order Ranunculales; family Papaveraceae; genus Papaver; species Papaver somniferum. The sequence goes on along the minus strand of NC_039367.1, from coordinate 151,007,039 downwards.
GGCTGTGGCTTATGGTGCTGCAGTGCAAGCTGCTATGATGAGTGGCGAGGCTAAGGGAAAAAGGCGGGACATGTTGTTGTTGGATGTCACTCCTCTTCCTCTTGGTATTGAGACGATTCGAGGTTTTATGAATGTGCTGATCCCAAGGAACACCCTCATTCCCTCCAAGAGAGAAAAGCTTTACTCCACCAGCAAAGACAAACAAGACTCTGTTTATATTCAGGTGTATGAGGGTGATAGAACTAGGACTCGTGAAAATAACTTGTTGGGTGATTTCGAGTTAATAGGAATTCCTCCAGCACCTCGTGGTGTTCCTGATATTACAGTAGGTTTTGAAATAGATGGAGATGGTATATTAAACGTATCCGCTGAAGACAAAACATCTGGAAACAAAAACAATATAACCATCAAAAATAACACGGGGAGGTTTTCAAAGGCTGAGATCGAGAGGTTGGCTGAAGAAATTAGGAAATACAAGTCAAGATGAAGATTACAACAAGAAAGTGGAGTTAAGAAAGACATTCAAAAATTACGTAGACCACATGAGGACCACGGTTAATAATATTGGAGGGAAGCTAGTAGGGGATGATAAGAAGAAGATTCAGGATGCAGTTCACAAGGCTGACCAGTGGTTGGGTAGCAATGAATTAGGGGACTTGGACTTGGACGATATCAACAACCAGATCAAGATATTAGAGGGTGTGTGCAGTCCTGTCATGGTTAATGTAACTAAAACTAAAGGGCGACCTCCAAAAAAAGCTAAAGAATACTAAGATGCACCAGCAGCGTTTTCCAGGGACAGGTGAACCCATAGTCGAGGAAGTCAACTTGAAATTTCTCTTTTTTTTGCCATTTCTTCTGCTAATTACTTAGCAACTTTGAAGTCTTCGATTTCCTCTCATCTGATTATGTTATGAACTCATGTTTTGCTATGTACAAGGCCTGCTTCTGCGGTTTTGTGTTGAATTTCAATTATCAGTTTTTTATGGTGATTCCAATCGCTCTGCGTAAATGTTAGTTTTGTCAATCATAACTTTCAGGACGTTTTGCTTCTATGCACTGCTACTTTGTTAGATACATCTTACGCACCCACTATAGATGATTCTAACGCTGTATGTGGAGTTTTCCTGGATTCTTTCTCCTTTTCCCTGCAGCAGTTTTCTATTTTTTCCTACGCAAAATGTATGCAAAACCTGCATAACAGCTTGTATAATGTTACAAAATATGAGTATGGTACAACATTGTGGCTGGGTAACAATGAAGGCTTGAAGTGCTGCAACAACGAGTCTAAATGCAGGGTATGAGATGACTTCAGGAGCATCAAAAGAGGGGTCTACCTTAGATATAAGTGGGTAGACGGGGAGAAAATTATTGTCCCTGCCAAAAGAGGGAATGATTCGGGAACAGCCTGTAAGGTAATACATATATTCTTATTTGTCACTCCAGAAAATCATAGATTCTGTTTTTTTCTGTATTGGTAGCTTCATAACATGTAGGTACTAGTGTGCAATTTATAAAAACAGATTGAATATGACTTCGATGCATGTGTAGGTAGAGATTGAAAACGAATCCTGGTTCTTCCCAATGGTGGTTAAGTTATGTATGGTGTTGCACATCAGCATTCTTCTGGAATCGGTTCAGCACTTTATGGAGAGGCTTGATGAGGCAGCCGATGCCTTTTTCGATGGTTCGAAGGTTGGAATCCTGAAAACAAAGAGATTGAACCTGCCTTCAGCTTAGATACCATTGTTTCATTATCAATTCAACTGTTACATTTACTGATTCTCTCTTTCATGCTTTGCAAGGAGCTGGTTTATCATCAAAACCTGTCCCTGTCCTGATTGGAGAGTAAATTTGTACTGCTAAATGTTAATTAGATAACCAAAAATAGTTTTAATCTTCCAAACTGTTCTCGTTTCTCAGGAGTTATGGGCTAAGGTTCTTGTCATATATGGTTGTTATTAAGTGGCATCCAAGATTTTTTTCTACTGGAAATAGCTACTGGAGTATTTCACATTCTAGTGAAAGGTACCCTTATGGTATTCTTCCACATATATTTATGGTTAAAACCGCTGGAATGATTGTCAGAGATGTGTTGAAATTTCATCTTGTGTGATCTAGTTTCTGTAATTTACGTGTCAAAGTTTGTGTACTTATCAATTACATGGTACTTGTTGGTGCAGGTGGCACAATTGTTGTTTTTGGTTATGGTCATTATTGGTCAAAGGATGCTATTCAAGTTTTTTTTTTCTACTTATCATCACTTACCACAGAAAGATCTTATCCATACATTTTGTTGTTTCAGTACGTTGCTTGTTCACTGTTTTCTTTGTTCACTTCATATTACTTGTATGGACTTGATTAGAATTGAGCAATTTCACGACATCAGTTAGCTGCAATCGCTACACCAAGCTGTTACTATGAGCATCTCCTTCAAACATTCAATTGCAGCTATAGAAGGCACTGTTTCGCCTGAGTAATTTGTTAACTTCTATAGTGCCATGAGTAGATATCATACATATTTTCTTGCTATGCCAACTACTATTTGATATTTTACTCCATGTTCTTAACTTTTTAAATTCTTTGTTCTTTCAGTTACCGGTTAGTTTTTTATCTTCACATTTTATTTACTCATGAGAAGTCTGTAAGGCGAACTGTATTTGCTTTGAGTCAACATTGATTTGTTTTACAGGCTCTCGAAATTGATCCAAGTGATGCAGCTGTACTATTCAACTGTAGTTTGTGCTAAGTCTATTTGAATAGTAGAAATTATGCCTTTGAAGATGCTACTCAATGTGTGCTGGCTAAAAGGCTAAAGGCTCATCACAAGAAAGGAGTGGCAGTCAAACTACTATACGTATGTACCCTGTTATTTTTACTTGTCAGTTAATTTCTCTTTTTGGAAGTCCGTTTTGATAATCCTTGCCGTTATAATTGCCACAGAGGCTTGATGAGGCAGAAGATGGTTTTTTCAATGGTTTGAATGTGGATCCTGAAAACAAAGAGATTAAAGCTGCTGGTTGTTGATATCGTCCAAGTCCAGGTCCCCTAATTCATTGCTACCCAACCACTGGTTGACCTTGTCAACTGCATCCCGAATCTTTTTCTTATCATCCCATACTAGCTTCCCTCCAATATTATTGGTCGTGCTCCTTATGTCGTCTTCGGAACTTGAAATTTCTTTTTTTGCTCTTTGTTCCACTAATTAAGTAGCAATTTTGAAGTCTTCGATATCCTCTCAGCTGATTGTGTTAGGATCTCATGTTTTACATGGACAAGACTTATTTCTGCGCTTATGTGTTGAATTTCATTATCGCCCAACAGACATTTTACTAGACATTATCACTCCTTCGCCAACTAAATCGATTCTTGACTGCAAATTAGTTTGCAGACCATGGAGGAATCTGATATCTCATCATCCATCATTCTCTCAATTGCATCTAAATCACTTGGCTGATTATGGTGAGTTAAGTTTTCTTCTTTTGATTGATTATCAAGATCTTTACTATTTTTGAGTATATTGAGAAACATGAAGAGAAGAAGCCACCTATTCATAGTATTAAGAGGATCAATGTCACCCTTTCACTTGAATTTTCTTATTATAAGGTTCTTGGTTCATTTAATGGTCTAGTCTGTCTTTATGGATAGAAAGACGCAGATCATAATGGTACAAGCATGTATTTGTAACCCCGTGACAAGAGAAAATGTCAAGCTTCCAAGAGTTGATAGAGATTCTGACGATGATCTCTGTGTATTCATCTTTCTGCCGGATTTGGTTACCTACCTTTAACCAATGAGTGTAAAGTGTTGAATTGTATAAGTTAAAGGGAGAATTTGATTTTATAGAGGTTGCGGTATACACTCTTGGTGACGGCAATGGGTGGAGAAATGTTGGTAAGATTCATGTTCAATCTTGGGAAAAGTATGGTGAATACGGTGTCTTTGCGAATGAAGTTCTTGATGTCTTCATTTTGTTTTAATCTATATGTTATGTGCCTATTATGTGTGTGCTTGGATAAGCATGTGTAGTTATCTTATAGTTATGGAATTTGGTAGTTACCTAAGCAGTTTCTTTTAGGATGTTATATATGTGTGTTGATGTAATAATAAAGTTATGAATTGAAATATGAAAGTTTGAGAGTTCTTTTCTGATTAGGAGTTTGATTACACTCGAAGTAATCGTTAGGAGGTCTGGTGTCCCTTGAATGATGCCAGAGGTATTGGTGTCCCTCTAATGAGACCACAATAATCGTTTCTTGGTCATAATAATCTTCACGTTTGTAAATGATCAAAAAAAAAAATCATCTTCACGTTTGTAGGCAAATAAAGACAAGTTATGCGAGGCAATAACACTATACTTCTTTGTGGATGTGCAGTTTGTTGCCATTCGATATTTGATAATACTTCACAAATTTGGAAAACTCTAAATACAAGTTATGCGAGACAATAACACTATACTTTGTGGATGTGCAGTTTGTTGGATAAGTTTTACCTCTTGTTTAAATACTTACTCTTAAAGTACTCAACATATCCGTAAAGGCTTCCATTACGGCCGTAAATTTTCTTTTCAAAACATCGAACTCGAATTTTATCTCTTTGAAGTGTTCCTTGACTTGTTTCAAAGACCTTGAGTTGCGATTTCCGTCCAATGCCATAAAAACGATGAATACGCGGTTCCACCAAGCATCCGATGTTTCATCAATGTCTTTGTCTAGACTTTGAAAGTGGTTTGTGACTGTGAACCAAGCTCTCATAATGGCACAATTCTGTTCAGGAGTGTAGGGAGTCATGGTGTTTCTCTTTTTTTCCTCTTGGATGATGAATAAATGAGAAGGAAAAGAGAAGGTTGATAATTATGGTGTTGGCAAGGAAGAGGTGAGATAATTGTCTGTATTTATAGAATTGAACGAGCCAACTGCCTCAACCACATTTGGTAGAGTTCAATTCCCCAATAAATGCTAGTAGTATCTTGAGTCGTTAAGTTATATTTACAACTAAACAACTCTTAGAGTCTGTATTTTTCGTCGTCAGGTGGGACATATAGAACCGAACGACTTTAGAAGAAAACTTAGCAGAATGGTGTATATAACATAATGTACTATGAAATAAAATATAAGGGAAAGACATAAAATAGTTCAATACATTGCGCTAGAAAATGTATACGAGATTAATTATATTGGGCGAATTGCCATTCAACTTCCTCCAAGAGAGTGTAGCAGTCCTCGTGCAAAAACTCATGGCCGTACCTTAATTTGTATTGGGTCCGACCCAAAGAACACTGGAAAAACAATTATTTTATTAAGTTAGTGTTGTTGAATAATCATAATCAAATAAATAATTTTTGATGAACGGCCTCTTGATTCACAAACTTACTCTACTCATGCGGTCTTTGTTTGGCATAGCGTCCTTATGAGCTTTCAATTCGTTACTCATCAATACGCATTCATTGTATAAATAAGCGTACCTTTCCCTTATCTGCGGGAGCGTCCTCCTATAACGATTTCCGTTTAGTTCTTTAAAAACCTTAAACACACGTTTCCACCAAGCATTGGTGTTTTGATCATGCCCAAGGTAAGACCCCCTTGTTGGGTCTTCGTTACTGGTCACCCATTGTGCTTCCTCAACGGAGTGCTTTGTGAGAGTGGCGTGTCATCTAAAAATAGCAACATCTTCTAGATTATTGAACGAAGTTGGAGCCATTTTTAGTGTTTGAAAGTGATGGGTGACTAATTTAGGTTGATTGAAAGTGATGGGTGAGTAAGTTTGAAAGAGATAGGTCTCTATTTATAGCAAAAATGTACTCAACGGCTACTTTTTTTGAATAAAACCGTTTCTTTTTTTCAAAAAATAGCAATAATTGCTCCTAGGAATCAAATATATCTTTGATTTTGAAATTCTGCATTAACTGCATGTAGAGTCGGCATTGGTTATATATATAACCTAACGACCCCTTAGTATGTTTAGTAACTGCTCGTCAAAGTCAAACTTACCGTTAATGTGTAAAGAGTCGTTAATATAATTTTTGAAGAATCGTCATTTGGTCACATAAGACTGGACGACCCTCTGATGATAGTTTTGTGTTTTATTTTTTAGTTGGTAGTACGACAAAGCTCTCATCCAGAACCCGTATCCATATTGGGTCCGGATACCTCCCAACACTATATGACTGATTTGGTACGTTTATCTTAACCAAATAGATATATTTATATATTCAAATAATTTTATTAGTGATCTCATGGTTGTATAATTTAATTGTTTGCTCAATGTAGACATGGGAAACCAAGGATGACAATTGTGGATTTCAAAAATCCTACCGTTGGGATTTTCTTCTATATAATACCACCCTTTTCTCTTGAAAAAACTTAACAAAACCCATCCATTTTCTACCAAAGTACATAAACTTTCAATAGCAATGGCGGAATGGGAACCTCATGAAGATTTGTGTCTTGTTAAATCGTTTGCTAATACATTCCGTGAACGTCCAAATGAAATCTATTAAATGTTTTGGAAGAGAGTTAAAGAGTTCTTTTACGGGAGTATCGGGAATCCGAATAACCGCAAATGGCGAGACTTAGCATTTCGATTCAACTACATAAAAAGTGCAATGCGAGAGTATGTTAAAGTTAGAAATCAGGGAGTAGTTCATTGTCTCCATCTTTCTCAAGTGACCCCGTATACATCTTCCTAATATAAATAAGTTTAAACTCTTTCTTTGGGTACTTCTTTCCCATCACAAAGAGGCCATACGTCTTCTTTTCATCCCATCCAAACAACTTCTCCGTCAATTCATAAATTTTCTTCCAATCTAGGTTCTTCTTGAACTTGTCTTCCATGGATTTACCCTCAACCCGCAATCCTAAAATCTGTTCAGCGTCTTCGGGAATCAATGCCATCTCGCCAAAAAGGAATTGGAATGCATCGACTTCGCCGTAAAACCTCTTAGTCAAACATGATACTGCAGCCTTGTCATATGAAATCACAGAGTTTTGAACGGCAGCATACAAACCTGAGTTTTCAACAATGGCTCTCACTCTTGGACATTCACCTTCTAGGGGCCATTTTTTCATTTTTCATAAGAAGATTGGTGCCTAAATAGACGTGTGGCATTCTTATGATCCTACGAAAGACAAACAAATAGAATTAAAACATAAGAAATTAAATATCAAAAAATCATATGAAAAGCAAAGGTGAGATTGTTACAATTGTCTCATTGATGGTACGGGCCCACGAGCTATCATATCCGAATAGAACTTTTCCGCCATCTTTAGGTTCACCTCTGGATTTCCCACCGGGTAGACGAGTAAGCTGCAAACGCATGGGTGGAATGTGTCGCGCGCTTGGTTTAATTGGGACTTTCTCCTTCGGGCTTAGGCTGTTGTTGTTGTTGTGGTTGCGCAACATCCTCCTCATCCTCCTGAATCTCCTCCTCCTCATCATCATCATCATCATCACCGTCACTACCACCATTTCTTTCCTTACCATTTTCATCATTACCATCATCCTCATCATCCTCTTCATCACTGCTACCACCACCATTTCCATCCACATCCTCATCATTACCTTGATCCCCCTCTTCCTCAATCTCTGCCACCTCATTACCACCATTCAATCCATCACCACCATTCCCTCCATTACCACCATTCAATCCATCACCACCATTACCACCATTCAATCCTCATCATCATAAGCATCATATTCACCTACTTCTAATTCTTCATGTTCCGCGACTTCTAATTATTCATCGCTTGGGGTTGTAGATACAACAACAGATGATGAAGACGACGATACAGAGGAATCAACACATGGTTCTCTAGGTTCGCGGATAATTAAGGCTACCTCACTCGGTGTTTTTCCTTGTAGTAGACCCGCATTTCGGTATTTTTGGTTGCGGGGAGGTCTGGATGGAGGAGTTACCAAGACATTCTGATACTTTTTATTCTTGTTACTGAAAGGCCAACAACAAATATATTTAAGAGTCTTCAGAAAAAAATCATAAAACAAACGACTCTTACAAAAACAAACGACTCCATGTATATCATCAACGATTCTCATTTGTCGTCTTAAAGATTCAAGCATTTTTTCTTAACGATTCTTCCTATTTTTTAGGCAGAAGACCAAATGTGTGGTGTAGAGTCGTTTACTTTTAAAATTGGTCGTCCATAAAAGTCGTTAGCTGATTTCAATTATGTGGACGACTTTTTCATTATTTGGGACAGAATGGTGGTTTGGAAAATCATGGAGTCGTTGATTAATAAAAACGGTCGTCAGAAAAAACCACATAGGGTCGTTTTCACCTAAACAATTGGCTAACGATTTCCAGATTGTTTCAACATGCATGTCAAAAATTGTTAAGAAATCAAAATTGGTTAACGATCCTAACTTAAAAAACAAATTACTACAGCAGGAATCGTTTTCTCCTAAACCCTAATGGTTGACATTTTCTACGAAGCACAACAAGCATATGAAAAATCGTCAGACATTCAAACTTAGTGATTAACGACTCACATTCTGAGAAATCAATTTCTCGGATTCAAACCCTTATTTTCAGCAGAACATCAAATTAAACTAAAACCCAAGTTAGAATAGGGGGTTTTAAAGGACATACCATCTAATTGGAGCCATTTTTTTGTATGGAGGTTTTGATTTCTTGCTTGTTCTCGAACACTCCTTCGCCGCTTTAACAGTATCAACGAGATTGATAATTTCATTGGCTAGTCTCGCAGTCTGCTTAGTACGTGCCATGTTTGTAGAAGAAGTTAATCGTCGATTAAAGTTTTCGCATCGACGATTTCGACGATGAATCAGATGGAAAAAAATTTCTCCACGGTCGTTAATGGAGAAGATGAAACAATTTTGTGAGAGGGAGGGGGAGAGGAGAAGATGAAACAGTTTTGTGATGGAATGAAATGGGGGCCTTACTTAAGTCTTAATAGGATTTTAGGGTTATTTTTGTGAGAATGGTAAAATGGTACTTTCACCATCATTTTGGACGTTCCTTAACTTTTCTGGTGTGGGTATAAATTTTTTGAGGCCCCCAATTATTTTTCAGGGCCCCCAATTAAGCCTTGCTTCTCAAGTATTGTAGATATTTATATGGGTTTAACCTTAAGATTGTATTAACATTTTACCTTAATGAGTATGATATGAAGCTTAGTGCTTGTCTGGCCACTCGATCTAAATGCAATTGGAGAATGTGATGCATGGTTTAATTAGCAGCTTGTTTCTTATAAGGAATAGATAATTGGTAATTTGGGGATCCAAAATTGCACTTCCGCATGTTATGGTATTGTTTCGTGTAACCAACTAGCCATGTTGCGGTTCTGACCTGAAAGTTAATTTCTGGTTCATGGATGCAACGAAAATATGTGTTTTTTAATGGTGTCATTGCTTGTTTATCAATTAGCACTAGAATCTTAATCAATTGAATCTTCCAATATATGCAAATCCTTGTCCAAGGTTAAGGGAGGGTACAGAGAATGATCACAATAGAAATGTCGCACTTGAATGTTTTTCTAATGCTTCCATTGTGCGCAACCCCTTGTCGAAGGTTAAGCCATGGCACCAGAAATGAGCACAAAATGATTATCATTCCAGTATAGCCAAACCTTGTTCTGTTAGCTGCCTCTTGTACGGTCTCATTATTTAAGGTGGCAAGTTCGTTAAGTTACATCAGGCATCATATACTGTGGGTGTAGATTAGGCTATCGAAATATTCCAGTTTCAGTTATTTGATTCGGTTTCAAGTTCATTTTGGTCTGTTGTACTTTGTAGTGGTGATTGTTGATGGGATTCTCTTAACGAGTCAGGACACATTCTGTCTTCTTGGCCTGACCATGAAATTTGAAGCATTAGTATGACACTGTTCTTATAAGTTACCTGTTAAATTTTTAGATATTTGGAACTCTCATAGTTTGATGGAGTTGTATTTTGTTGGAACTCTTATAGTGGAGCAAGACTAACCTCTCTGAAACTCTGTGCTTATATTGACGTTGCTTGCTCAGTTTGTTACAGATGAGACTCACTGTAAGTACCGACTAGGACTCTCCCTAGACTTTTCTAGATAGCACTGTTTGACTAGTCTTTCTCACAGATCTTTACAGACTCTAGAGAATTCGTTCTCTATCTTTTACTTAACCAACTAGTTATCTTTTCACACTAACTAGCCGACCTTTGTAACCACTGGAAATACAATAATATATCCAAATAAGAAACAAACAAGATCTAAGACATAACAAATATTTTGGACAAGAAAATCTTTATTGACAACCATTCAAGAAAGTGAAAATACAAGTTTTGGATACAAGAAAACCCTAATCTAACACTCTAAGCAAGTCTATTCTTACCCCAAAAATCTCGACCCCCCCTTACATTGCCCAAGGGTCTCTATTATAAACCATCCAATCGTAATGGAATACAACTCATTTTACTTCGCCTTATCGTCGCCAGGTTCTCGTGGAGATGTTTTATACTTAGGGCAGACCATTTTCCATAAATTTTTTCCCTTCATTTCGCTCACAATCTTAGAAGTTTGTCGGGACAACTGTCTCTTTTCTTGTTCGACAATTTACCGAATTCGCAGATTAACTTTCCAACTAAGTAACCTTACTTCGCCTATCTGATTTCGTGACTGGTGCTTTGTTGGGTACTCCAATTGATCCTTCGCGTTTTAGATTATTTATGTAAGTTACTTCATTTTGGGGTGCCTCCTTGCGTACAGGTTTTCTTACTTCGTGTCGTTAATCAGTGACGAGGTGATTCTGACTTTTGATTTGACAAGTCACTGATTGGGATCTTAGGGAACGATGCAAGATCTTTGAGTGAGATTCTTCAGACCTAATTCGTGCCTTCCTGTGCGACCACGTGGCGAGCCTATTTTTTGTACCTACATTCTGCCTTTTCTTATTCTATTCGAGTCACATGAGGACGGAATAAGAAACGCTCGGAATTCCTTGGCTGCCGCGTTCTCTTGGTAATCAGATGCTACCGGTCAGGATTCCTCGAACGTGTCGACAACCTGTTTTGCCGGTTATCTCCTTTATACTATAAATATCACGTTTTAACCTGACCTGAGTTTCTTCTTCCTCCTTCTTTGCTTCGAACTCACGTATTTACTGCTCCTGCTCCTACTTCTGCCATTGCTGTCATCCTTCTTTTCTTTCAGTTTTTTTCTCTTTTCTTTTTTCTTCATGGACCCAAAGAAAGCTTCATCACCTACCCCACTCAAAACCTTCGAGGAATTCCAAGCAGACTTTCAAAAAATAGGTTTAACTTTGACTCCTGCCGTCGATTCTTCTTTAAGTCCTCCTATCTTTGCAACTCAAGATATGGATTGAATTATAGGTGGATTCAGTCCGATGTTTGGTCTACAGACAAGATGATTGTCACTGATGGTCAGTTAAGAGACGGGTTATCTTTTCCCCTCTACAACCCCTCTAACCATGTCTTCCTCGAGATTCTGAACAGACTTCAGTGTGGGGCTTTCCAGCTTTCTGGCAATGCAATTCTCATATCCAACGAGTTTATGATTCGCTCAAAGAATGGCATTTCGTAAGTTCCGTTAGTGGCCGAGGAATACGATTCTCGTGATTATAATGTGGACTCTTTCGTGGATAATTATTCCGCTAGGTTTACAAGCACGAGAAAGTATCAGGAGTGGGGTATTGAGCTCATCCGGAGCAGCATTTCTGCCCCGTCCAAGGATCTTCTTTTAGACGTGGATCCTCTCATACCGGGACGAGATTACCGACTTCACTCTTATTGTGACGAAGACTGAACGATGTTTCCTCTGGTGGTAGGGGGCCCCTTAGTATGGGGTGTTGATGAGAAAGGGATTCCTCGCAAGGGTCCTCTTCCCGAACATTGTTATCTTGCCGGCTGCGATCCCTGGAAGCTTTGATGGTCCACGCCAACTGAGCTATTGTTTTGTCTCTTATACCTGGTCCACGCCAACGGAGATATTGTTTTGTCTCTTATACCTGGTCCCCTTTCCCTTTTATTCAGTACGAGATGCCTGCTGCTGGTCTTCTCAAGGATCGCAAGGAAAGGGATGTTACTGTTGAATCTCCTGCTCCCAAATAGGTATCCACTTCACTCGTTACTTTTTTTCCGTGATGTAACCTCAAATTCTAACCCTTTGTTCTCCGTAGGATGATATTCCCCTTGTTAGGCATCCTGCTTCCGAGCCAACTAAGGACGAAAAAGACGTGATCATCACACTCCACCTTCCCCTCCAAAGCAGGTATCTTTACCTCGTCGAAAATTATCACTTTGTGTATTCCAACCCTACCATCCCCTAATCGTATTGAACTTGTTATTTCATAGACTGATGCCTCCCATGCCCCTTCTTCTGGCGAGCCTAAAAGGCAACGTAGGACCTTGGACTTGGATGGTTTGACCACAGTTAGGAGTTCTGTTGTTCCTCAAGCTCATCCTTGTAAAAAGGGAAAACACCAGGTTTCGTCTGCGGCGTCTAATCCTATTTACGATCCAGACATGGAGTTTCTGAAAGCTATTTATCACAAGGCTCGTGAAGATCCCACCACGAGGTCTCGTGCCCTTGAGTCTTTGGTGACTCTAAGTGCTGATGAATTTCTCTCTCAAGATACATCCGTACTGCTGAACGCATCCATGAGTTTGACTCTCCAACAACATTCTTCTTTAATTAACCCGGTGAGCCCTTTATACTTCTTCAACTGCATCTCCATAACATCTCGAGGTTCGTTTCTAAATTCCAATTCGTCGGTTCGCAGGAAGTCAATCATCACATGGCCATCCTAGTGGAGATTAGACTTGTTCGCGAGAAGATGAGGAAGGATGATGCTCAAATCAAAGCCATGGCGAAGGAACTTAACGAAGAAAAATAATACTCCAGCAAGCAAGACAAGAAGATGGAGAAGCTTCAGAGTATGTTCCTTCCCTTGTATATCCATTTCTTGCTTATTTCTTTATTCTGTTATTTTCTTATTTTGTATTTCGTCAAGCTCGATGCATGAACCGTCAAATGGATGCTTCCGAAGCGTCTGCCTTACTTGAAGATATTCGTGCTGAAAACTTGAACCTCTCAACTCAAAATGATTGATATGTGACTGAAAATGAGATTTTGAATGAAAAGGTCGAGACCCTTTTCTCGCAAGTGGATCGTCTGTCTATCGATTTCTCTCTTAATGAGGAATTGAATCATCATCTTCATGACGAGAATAAACATCTCAAGTTAGAGCTCCAGAGAGTCAATAACTCTCTCACCACTATGAGGAATCTTCACTCCTCATCATTATCTTCAATTAAGAGATTGGAGGAAGAAAAGGAACGCGTAGTCAACAGGAAGAATCAAGTTGTGGTTGATCTTCGTAAATCTAGTGGCGTAGTTACTGGTTTGAACGGGGAGATTAATTGTCCGAAGAAAAAGGTGGACTTTATTTAGGCTCAAATGAAGAATTCTTCGCGCCCAAAGTCCGTTAAATCTTCTTCTCAAGTCAAGTATGTTGATCTTTGTAAGAACAAGGGTACTCTCGTCATTCATACCAATAAAGATACTTCGAAGTCTGGTCATGGCAAAGGCTGGGACGATTCGTAACACGAGTTATGTGTTTAGCTCTGAGAGTCGAATCTAGAAGTCTCCATGCTAGATTATCTATATTCTGATATCCAAGAGACTTTGAACACGACTATCTTACAAATGGAAGGTAGTTTTAGGTGTTGTGCATAGTTATGGCTAGATCAAATTTCAGGTTTATGATAAAATCTTATTTCGTCTTTGTAGAATCCGAAGAGCGTTACAAGAATTAAGTCCTTCACCTTTCTCGTGAAAGGGATGAGTCTCGCACCGAGGCTTCTCGTCTCAGAGTTGAAGTTAAGGATTTGAATGCTGATATCGACGATATGATGGAGGATTTCGCAATAGTAGCGAAGTTATCTCGTAAGAATACCCAAAACTACCTGGTATCTCTCTTCAATAATTTCTGCGACGAGCATGGTCTCTCTCACCCCACCTTTCCTCTAGAAATATTCTCTGACGATGACAGAATTAGAGCTGTCAAACGGGCAAGCTAGGGTCAACCCGACCCTAGCTTGCTAACCCGTACTAGGGTTAGGGTCAACCCTAACCCTAGTACTATTCACGAACAAGCTCAAAACCTTAGCCCTAGACGGGTCAACCCAGACGGGTTGGCGGGTTGGCTTGTTAATGTTATCAATTTAAAAATTAAATTTAAAATTTAGGATTGTTTAGGATTATTCATTTAGTAAAGGTCGAACCTAGGTCAATTTGGTGTTTAACTAGAAGCCCCACCACTGAGTTGTAAAGTGGACGTTTTTATTGCCACTTAATTAACGATATAGCCGGTTACGGCGCTTTAGTTTTCTTAGGCAGAGAACCCTAACATCAACTAAGCATTTTACTTTTTTTTTATCATTTTATAAGTTTAAATTAATGTGAGTAAGACTAACTCACTGTTTAAATTATGCTAGTCCTTTTATCAATTTAGGACATCCCGAATAAATATGTGATTGATGAATCTAAGTTGTAATTTAATTTATTGATTGATTATTTAAAATCTAAAAATTGTTATATTTGTTTGGGTAGATCCAAAATTAGCTTTATTTATTGATTTAAAATTAACTAATTCTAATATATGTTTGCAAATCATGGATTTTAAAGAGTTGGTGGGATTGAGGGATATATTTATTAATTTTGACGGGTTGACGGGTAACCCGCGGATTGGCCCTAGCCCGGCTTGTTTTCTAGTAGGGTTGTATATGCCAACCCTAACCCCGCCCGTTTAGACAACAAGCCAAGCCGGGTTAGGGTCAACCCGCAAGCCGGGTTATAAATTGACAGCTCTAGACAGAATCGTCTCTGGCGAAGAAGAGAGGTTTGTTGAAGGTGACGAAGATCACAAGACCTAGGAGGCCAAGGTCGAAGAGGAAAATCCAAAAGATTCATTTGCTTCTGCAAGTTTTCCCTGACAACCCTCAAATCCTAATGCAGATACTGGTGTTAATCTTGGCGAGGCTGGTGGTGATATCCCCGAAATATCAGTCACTGATGGCATTCCTCTTCAGCAGCAATCTTAACTTCTCTTCTTCCATACTTTAAGTTTCAACCTTCGTTATTTTGGAAACAATTTCTCCATATGGGCGCTCCCAAGCTTGGGGGGAGGAGAATATATTGGATCCTTTTATATATTTTCGGTTGTTTTTCAAGTAATATACTTTCATTAAGTCATATCAATATCACATTTTTCCAATAGCGTATCACACCTCCCCTCCTCGAGTATATACTTGCCGAGGGAAGATCCAAAAGAATAATAAAATTTAAAGTATATACTAGCCTCTTATTCTTTTGTGCCTTCCCGAGGCATGAAATGGATTAGTTGATATTTTGGTGAAGTAATTCTGGTTTTATCTCCCTCAGTCTTTGAACTCTATTACTTTCCCCATTGCGTATTCTTATTTTGAGATCTCGTTTATTCCCCCGTGTTGTCCTTGTCTTTTGCTGCTTAAACTTTCTTCCACTATCTTATTGTGTTTGCCCTTGCATCTATTACGCATTTCATGATAATCTTGTTTCTGTTGTTTGCTTGTGTTTTCCTCCGGATTTCCTTTAATGTTACTCCGGGTAAGGGTTTCAATTCCGTTTCTTATTCGTGTGTTGCTTTTCGAGGTCTTATTGCGCCTCATCCTTTTTGAAGGATCTTAATTCGACGAAGTATCGGGCGCGTATTGTTCTTTCAAATAATAATCCATCAACCTCGTCTTAACATTCGTTTTAAACCCCATCTTGCGACAATGTGATAGGCCTAGCTATTCCCATGAATGTTAGCCCCATGACATTGCCGTCTTTTTTGGTTACACACCTCCCTAATATAGAGGGTGACATCCCTTTATATTCCCACTGATTTCCCCTTCAAGGAGGTTAACCCTAACATGCATGTTAGTCTCCTCCCATCCAGTTATTACGACATTCAGTTGTTTTCGTGACTTCTTATCCCCTTCGCCAATATGGCTCGTGGTTACAAAGTCACACCCTAAGTGGGGTTTCTTTGGGATCGAGTGTATCGTAGCCAAGACTTTCCATACGGACATGGCCGGTAATGCTCCAGACGTCCCAGGCACCCGAAGCTCAATCGAATACGTAGGCGCCTTGGTCATATTTCTACACCCCTTACCGAAGGCCATCATAAAAGGGACCCTCGGCGGATAGGTGCGGATAGGTCTTATCATTTCCCCTAGCTTATCTTTCTGAGAGTTGTTCACGACGTGCGTTAGGACTTGCCTATTGCACTCTCATGCGAACTAGGGTGCACGCCGTGGATTCCCAGCCTTCCTAGGCGAAGGTTTTAAGTTTCCATAGAAACTATTTATTTCGTGTATCTTATTTTCCTCCTAATGCGAGGTCTTATTCTTTTTGGGTTGGGGTTTATTTTGTTTTGGTTATTCCGTATGTATGAAAATTCACATCCTTGAGTGGATTCATCAAAATTCAAAAATATCATTGCTACCATTTTGTGAATACGATACATTGCCAAATGATAAATTCATTATAATAAGTACAATCTTCTTGTTTCTACGACCCTTCTTTGGTTATTAGTATTCTTCTTCTATGCGAATGTGTTCAGATTGATACTTTTTCAACTCCTTCATCTTTACCTTATTCCTGATTTTGAACAATGTCGAAAATAAAGGGTGCTTTGTTGATAGCGTATAGATGAACGAGCGCATTAAATATTCTTCTGACAACCTTCTTTTCAGCTCACCGCAAATCGTATCCCATCTCGCCACAATACTTCGCAAATCTACTTCTCGCACATTTGTTCATCATTTCTGGCTTCCCCTGCAATCCAGATGTTCTTCCTGCTGCCAGGACATTGCTTGTTGTTCCCTTCTTACTGGCCATCATCAATTGCTGCGTTCGATATTCCTTTTCTCCGAACTCCCTCCTGCTATTTTTTATGGCTCTTTTCAAATCTTCCCGTTCATCTCGCTTACCTCGCCCCTCCATATTTCGCCAATACTCATGATACCCATCAATGACCAATTTCCTTCCCGAAGCATTCTCTCCTCTTAGGGTATTGTGCCCCCCCTTGTTTTTCTTTCAGGTGTTTATTCTTAATTACGAGTTTCTCGTTTTGCCTTTCTACCCTTATCCGCTCCCTTACCAGGTCTTCTTTCCTTCGCCTTTCTTGGTAGAGTTCTTCCTTTAATCATTCCATCTCCTTGTCTTCTCCACAAGTGTTTTTCTTCTTATTTCTAGAACTTTGTGCTTCCCTTACTTCGACATTTCCTTAAGTTTCTTGTATCGATATCCTTTTGCGCTTAGTAAATTTTTCCTTTGCTCCACCTCGTGGGGTTTGTTTTTCCTTGGCGATGGGGTTTATTTCTCATTTTTTGTTACTTCGCTTGACTCAGCTATTTTCCCTCTCTTCGTCTTCCCATTTTTCTTTAGTTCCATTCGAATTTCCTTCTCCGGTGTTACCTCATGGTCCTTTTTATTGGCAACCAACATTTAATCCACCTCTTTTATACCCTTTTGTGACGTAGTCTGCTCTTCGCTTACCCCAATTGTGAATACCATCAGCTTCTCCGCCCTTTTTGCTTCGCACGCCTTCTTATTTTTTTCTATCTTTTTTCTTATCTTCTCGTCATAGTTATGGAATTCCCTTTGGTTACATTATCGCGCTTCCTTCAGATCTCCTCTGATCTCTCCTACTGCACTTGGCATAGGGAATCGTATTACCTGATGATATGTTGAAGCAACTCCTTTTATCCCGTGTATCCGCATCCTGCCTATGAGAGCGTTATAAGGCTCCTGCTTCGTGATGTTGAATATCTCATTTCCTTCGAAGTCCCTATTTTGCAGTCTCTTGAGTATGTTATCATGGAAATTCTGGATGCTCTTTGCTGAATGTATTATCGAATTACAATTCAGTTTTTGGGTTCCCCGATCTATTCCAATTCGCTACACTTGTTGATTGTGACGAGGTGGGGGTGGTGGTGGAGGCGCATAATTCTCCAGGAAATGTGCGAGTTTTCCTGTTCTACTAGACGAAGTATAATTCTTCGGATGTTCGACAATCATTCGTGTGATGCCCATGAAAACGATGATACCTGCAGAACTCATGACTCCTAGTTCCCGGAGGTGGTTCTCTTCCCAAATTTGGTGGGGGTGGGATCTCCTCCGTCAACACTATTGCTTCCCATACTTTTTCCACAGTTGTATTAAGTCTAGAAAGCTTTACATCTTCAAAATCTGGTGCATTCGGTCTTCGCTCTCCAAACCTTGGCCCTTGATTGTTTCGTTGCTGATATCCCATGTTATGACTTCGTGGCTCATAATTCCTTCGTCTTGAATCCTCATATCTTTGTTGATCAATCCATTCCTGATTTTCTCTTGACACAGCTACAAGTTTCGCATGGACTGGAGTTGAAGGCTCCCCTTTTTCATATTTTGGATCATCCTCCACGACGTACACTGTTCTTGGTAATAGCCTTGAATTTCCTTCATTCGATGGGATCGGTGTTACTTCGCTTACTTTCCTCTGCTTCTCTTCCAACGCTATGTATTCCTCTTGATACTCCCTTAATTCATTCATCGTCAAGGAGTTCCGAATAATGAATATTTAGGTGTACAACAGGTCGGTCGGGATTAAAGCGTTCACAAAGGCTAGGATAAAAAATTTCTCATCGACTCTTCCTACGAGTTCACTACATACCGTTCTCCATCTTGTTACCAACCCTCGTAGCCTCTCCGTCGGTCTTCGCCTCAGGTTAAACATGGTCTCAATCCCCGGCCTCAGCATGTTGTTACTTATATAGGTAGTCAAGAATATTCTTTGCAAGTCTTTAAATGACTAAATCTATCTCTGAAGCATCAAGAAAAATTTGACTCAAATAAAGCTTATGAAGACAAGAGCACTAATTCTACAAAACCTGTATCTCCAACAACAACAGTATCTCCACCAAACAACGCAGAGAAATTGGATATTTGCTTCACTCTTGTAACACATATTAATCAACAAGTGGTTACTCGTCAGCATTCAAGTAATGCAGTTAAAATTACTTCAGGAAGATTTGGTTCTTTAAATACAGTGGTTGAAGAAGAAATTGTTATCAATGTGTCTGAGGAAGAATGTAATCTTGATCCAACAAGAATATCACAAATAGCTGAAGAAAATGCAATTGAAAAGAGTGTTATCAAATATATCAATGGGAAGGATGGTTCAATATCAGAAGAAAGAGTGCCTTCAACCTCTTGGTCAAGAATAATTCAAAAACCAGCTTCTTCAAATGCAACATCTATTTCTGAAACACAAAAGCAAGAAGCAGAACCAAAGGTAAAAATTCTACAAGCTACCAACAAATACAATTTCAGGAAAAATCAAGGAAAGGGAGGAACTAAAGGCCTCCATCCACAAATATAAAGATACTTTTTTGGTACTTAAGGGGCCTTAGAAGGACTAGGGCTCAAAATAAGTTGTGGTCTTTGGTAAATCAATTTAATCCATCATTAGTTTTTATAGCAGAACCTAAAAAATTTTGTAGTGCAAGTTTCTGTAGCAAATAAAATTTTCCTGGTATGAAAAATATGGTCATTCATAACTCATTCAACAATCAAAATCTACCTACTCCTTCTGTGGTTTCTATGTCAAGTCAAATGATAACTGTAAACATAGGGGGAGCTCTTATTTCTGGTATTCATGCTCATGTTGGAGTAGTACAAAGAAGAATTTTGTGGGCTGAGATGGAAGCAGTTAGTGAATTAAAACTTCCATGGCTTGCAATTGGTGAGTTTAATTCTATCGCATCTGCTGAAGAAAAAGTTGAAGGTAGACAAGAAAACAGAAGAACAATGCTTGAATTTACTACTTGTTTAGATAAATGTGAATTGCAACAAGCTCCAAAGATAGGTCTTCAACATTCTTGGTCTAATTGCCAACATGGTACAAGCAGGATTTTATGCAATTTGGATAGAGCAGTTTACAATAATCTTTGGATTCAAAAATATGAAGGATGGGGTTATAAAGTTGGTCATAGAATTGCTTCTGATCACTCTCCTCCTTTGGGTGGTAATGTAAGTATTCCTAAACCAAAAAATGTGCCACAAAAATTTCAGAAAATTTGGATTGAACATCCTGGCTTTTTAAAAGTTGTAACTAATTGTTGGGCTGAACAAATATTGGGAGACTTATGTATTTCAAAGTAAACTTAAGAAGCTCAAGAAAGTTCTAGCTGACTGGAACTTGAATGTTTTTGGTAATGTTCATGTGAAGATCAAAGAATCTGAAAAAAGAGTGCAAGATTTTATGGAAGCTTCTGATCAAGATCCTTTTAATGAGGACCTGTTAAACTCCAAGGAAGCAGAAAATGAGTTAAACTCCAAGGAAGTGCAGTTAAATACAATGATGAAAATGAAGGCTAGAATTAAATGGGTAAAGGAGGGATCTACAAATACAGGTTTTTCCATACAAATTTTAAAATCAGGCAAGCCAAAAAATTTATTGGAGAATTGGAGGATGGTAACAATAACATTATAACCGAACAAAGAAAAATTGTTGAGGTTCTTATTAACCATTTTGAGCAGAAGTTTAAATTTAAAGACGTGGAGATAACAGATTCATTACTTGATGTGATACCAAAGCTTATAACTGAAGAAGATCAAGAAATGTTGGATGATATTCCATCAGCTGAGGAAATCAAGAAAACTCTATTTGAAATGGACCCTGATAGCTCTCCAGGACCTGATGGGTACTCTGGAAGTTTTTACAAAGCTTTTTGGCACATAATTCAAGATGATGTAGTGAATGCAGTTCAATTTTGCTGGACAAGAAGATTCATACCAAAAGCCTTAAACTCTAATTTCATTGTTCTTCTTCCTAATGTTGAAGGTGCTAGATCTCCTAATCAGTTCAGACCAATTGGGCTCAGCAATGTAAGTTTCAAAATCTTTACTAAGATCATTAATTCAAGAATGTCTACTTTGATGCATAAACTTATTTCTCCCCGACAAGCTTCCTACATTAAAGGAAGAAACATTCAAGATCAAATTTCTCTATCTTCTGAGATGGTAAATGAAATGAAGAAGAAAAGGAGAGGAGGTAATATTGGGCTAAAACTGGATATTTCCCAAGCATATGATTCTGTCAGCTGGGACTTCTTATGTCAAGTGTTATTAAAATATGGGTTCTCAGAATCTTGGTGCAATTGGTTGTGTACTCTGTTTGAATCTGCTAAGTTATCTATCATGATTAATGGAGGGCCAAATGGATTCTTTTCAGTTGGAAGGGGACTTAGACAGGGAGACCCATTATCTCCAACTTTATTTGTTCTCATGGAATATGTACTTAGTAGGAACATTTAAAAAATGGTTGAGGAAGGAAAGATAGCTCCAATGGTGATCAGAAATGGAATTCATCCCACCCACATGTTCTTTGCAGATGATGTTTTCATTTTTTGCAATGAAGTAAAGAAGAATATTGATAATTTGATGAAGCTGCTAGAAAACTACCAACTCAGTTCAGGGAAAGTAATCAATAAAAGCAAAAGCAAGCTATTCATTGATGGCACTACTGAAGAAAGGAATAGGTACATTCAAAATTTGATTCAAATGGATTTAAGTACTTTACCTGACAAATATTTGGGAGTTATTCTTCATTCTGGGAGAGTTAGAATTTCCACCATTTGGCCCATGGTTGAATTAATGCAGAAAAAGCTTGCTTCTTGGAAAGTAAAGCTACTATCTTTTCATGACAGGTTAGTGTTAATAAAATCAGTGCTATGTAGTGTTCCCATATACAATATGTCAATCTATAAGTGACCTTCTTCAGTGATTAAGACCTGTGAAAAAATTATAAGAAATTTCTTATGGTATGGAGATCGAGAAATTAGAAAATATACATTCTTTCTTGGAAGAAAGTGTGCACTCCTTGTAGTGAATGTGGCTTGGTAATTCAAAGGCTGTAAGTACTCAACAAAGCTCTACTTATGAAGTTATTATGGAGAATAATGAATTCTGATGCAGAGTGGGCTTCATTTATAAAAGAAAAGTATCAAGATAAGCATGGACTATGGAAAAACAATTGGAAATTATCTTCCATTTGGCCAGGGCGAAAATGGGCTTGGGATCATCTAAAGAAAAATATTAGATGGTATTTAGGTGATGGAAGAAAAGTATCATTATGGTTTGACTCTTGGATCAATGATACCCCTCTCATTGAGGATATTGGTTACACAAATTATGTTAAAGAGCATATGCATATGAAAGTTGCAGATATAATTCTTGATGGAGATTGGAGCATATCTGGAGAAATCAGTCAAATTCTTTCATCCTACAATTTGCCAGAAATTGGAGTAGAGCATGACCATCTTATTTGGAGAGGTGATATAAAAGGTATTTTTTCAATTTCCTCAGCAATAAACATTATCAGAAATAAAGAACCACAGTTACATGGGCATAATTTTATATGGAATTCTTATCTTCATCCAAGCATTGCAAGCAATTTGTGGAAATTAGTTCAAGGCATTTTTTTTGATGACCTAAAAATGATTAAAAATGGATATGATATGGTCTCAAGATACTGCATTTGTGAAAAATCTCAAGATAACATGAACCATCTCTTATGGGAGTGAAAATTTAGTATTGAGGTCTGGAATTGGGCATGCTCTGTGTTTAACTTTACAAAACCAAAATCTTTTGAAGATGTGTGGAGATGTGCTAGAAACAAAAGTCCTCTAGTTAAAGATGCTGGATCACTACAACTAGTTCAATTATTAAGGAGCTTTGGTTTCAGAAAAATCCCAATATTCCGAATGTTAAGTGCAGAATCAAGAAAACTGTATGTGAAGGAGGTCTTAGAATGAAGGGTAATAAATGGGATCAAGCTTATGACAATCAGATAATTCTATTCTTCAATTTGGGCCCAAGGATGATAAGATTTCAGAACATTAAAACTTGTTATTGGATTCCTCCAAAAGATGGTTTTATTCTTTTTTGTTGTGATGGTGCTTCTTTTGGGAATCCAGGGCCTGCTGGTTTTGGAATTGTAACTAGAGATCACCTTTGCCAAGTACTGGGAACCCTCTCTGGTGGAATTGGTGTTGCATCCAACTACATAGCTGAAGTATATGCTGTGATCTGTGCAGCTGAGCTTGCAGTGACTTGGGATTTGAAGAATATAAACATTAACTCAGATTCTAAAACAGTAATCACTGAGTTTGCTGAGAATAAGATGCACTGGTTTGTCAGAATAAGATGGCAGAAGGCTGTGAAGAAACTCAACTCAATAACATTTTGTCACTGTTTCAGAGAAGTTAACTTCTCTGCTGATACAACTGCAAAAACAGGTGCCAAACTAGCAGCAGGGCAAAGGCAACTGCACTATAGAAGACCTAATTTTCTGACGAGAATTGAAATGCCAAACATTGAATACTACAGATTTTGTTAGTTTTAGCTAGTCATTATCTGCTTTTGTTTTTCAGCCTATGAAGTAGGTTTTTTTTTTCTGATTTACTTTTAATCTTGTAACTTTGCCAATTTTTCCTTTCTAATAAAAAGTTTAAGTGATTCAGAAAAAAAAAAGACCTTTCAGGTAGCCTATCAAACCAAGCTAACGCTTCTCCGGTTAAGCTCGCTGGGAAATACTTACAGAGTACCGCATCATTTCGTACCCATTGCATTAATGAAAGAGTGTACTATTTTAAGTGTTGCACCGCACTTTTTGACCCGCCAAATATGCTTGCAAATGTTGGTAGTACACATTTCTCAGGGATGTCCGCATACAATATCTCGTAGGTGAACGGATATTTGCCAGCCTCTTCTATTGCTTTTGCCAGCTGCACCCTACCACCTCTTCGAGAATTGTTTATCAATGTCCTCGTGTCTTGAAATTCGTTCATGACCTCTTGATTCAGGTTCATTCCTTCTTCTTCGCGATAATTGTTTCTCATCTCGCCATACCTTCCTTCCCCACGTCTTATTTCTTCCTCATATCTCCGGTTTGTTTCGCGGTGCCTCTCCTCCTCTCGCTTCCTTTCCTCTTTGTTCCTCCTGTCTTCTTCGTATCTCCGTCTTTGATCTTCCCATCTTTTTATCTCCAACGCTCTTCTAAAATCTCTTTCTTCACTGCTTTCTCTTTTTTGTCTCCTTTTTAGTTTTCCTCCGTCTTCCTCGTAAGCGTGTCTCCTCTGTCGTGGCTCTTCTTCTCCCGACGATATTGTTCTTGCTACCGAGTCCGTGGAGTCATCTGCTCTTTCCTCATTGACTTGGAGATTCTCCATTGTCAACATAGCGTTTTGCCTCGTCAGCCTAGCGTGTTGCTCCGCTAAGTCCCTGTCTCGCTCCCTCTCGGGCGGGGTGTCTCCCTTAACTGTTCCAGCGTCATTTCTTCTTCGTCGATGTTTTCCTCCATCTCTCTGAGGGTCAGTTCTTCTCCGGCGATGGTATCCGTGTCAGAGGTGTGCACTGATCCCTCCTTGAAATCGTCTTCACCGGTCTGATCATTCCGCCATTGATTCACGCCTTGCCTTTCTCCTACAACCGAAGTTTCTCCCCTTTGCATTCTTCTTCCTCTTTTCGCCTCCAAACGTTTGCTTCTCCTCGTTGCTATCAAGTGCCTCGCCCGATCCGGTGTCCTGGCTATCAACTAATCCTTGATTCAATATCTCCAAATCAACCTCTACTTCTAAATTCCAACCAACCTCACGATGTAACACCCAAGGATTACTCCCTTTCCTAGATCTCCAATCTTAATTATGAATGAACCGTTTGAGATCTACAAAACCCTAACTTGTAAAAAACAATTCGCCAAGATCTCTAACTTCTATGATTTTAAAATAATTTCAATTTTTCTCGAACTCTTAGATGAAGATAAATCCCCAATCTAAGTTCCCTGTTTCTGGACGCCAAAATGTAACTACTGGAAATCCAGTAGTACACCCAAATAGGAAACAAACAAGATATAAGACATAACAAATATTTTGGACAAGAAAATCTTTATTGATCAACCACTCAAGGAAGTGAAAATACAAGTTTTGGATACAAGGAAAACCTAATCTCACACTCTAAGCAAGACTATTCTTACCCCAAAAATCACGACCCCCCCTTACATTGCCCAAGGGTCTCTATTTATAGACCATCCAATCGTAATGGAATACAACTCATTTTACTTTGCCATATCGTCGCCAGGTTCTCGTGGAGGTGCTTTATACTTCGCCCACACCATTTTCCATAAAGTTTTTCCCTTCCTTTCACTGACAACCTTGGAAGTTTGTCAGGACAACTGTCTCTTTTCTTGTTCGACAATTTACTGACTTCACAGATTAACTCTGCAACTAAGTAACCTTACTTCGCCTATCTGAATTCGTGACTGGTGCCTTGTTGGGTACTCCAATTTATCCTTCGTGTTTTAGATTATTTATGCGAGTTACTTAATTTTGGGATGCTTCCTTGGGTACATGTTTTTTTACTTCGTGTCGTTAATCAATGACGAGGTGATTCTGATTTTTGATTTGACACTAATCCAAAACCTGGTTTTTAAGACACTTGGCCCGGGAGGAAAATGATAGATTCCACAAGTGGATATATATTTTATGGTTAGTATTCATCAAAATATTTGTATATGCTAAATAACAGTATGAATCTGTCGACTTTTTCGATTATGTTTTAGCCCCCACTCCTTTAGAGCTCCACCCATATCGGATAACAACTGACATCCTTAATTGTATCAGTAATCGTACGACCTCTAATTAGATCTAGAAACTACTTAAAACTGAGAAGATAAAGTCCTCCGTATTCTCCTTCTCCGTGTTTATTAATCCTTTAATTTTCCCTACTTGATTCTTCTGATTTTTTTATTTTAGATTTAGGCGTCAAACTCCATCAATTTCACATAAATCACTCTAGAATTCTTAAAAACCCCTGATTTTTGGAAAAAAACCCAGTTCCAATCTCCATGTCCACATCATAAAGATAGAGCAAGTAGAGAAATAACCGTAAAATCTCTCTGTACATCTCCGTCTTCTATTACCTTGAACAAAGAGGTACGTAGATTTGCTCGAAATGGTGAAAGCCGTGGCGGATTGATGGCAAAGACGATATCTGTCAATGGAAGAATATCCGCCGGATATTTAGAAATCCGATATCCGACATGTTAAGCACTACCGGATATTCGATATCCGATAATATCCTATAGGATATCAAAATCAGATATCGATTCCGATAGGCTAAGCTGTCGGATATCCGATAAATATTCGATAGTATCCGGTTATAACAAAAAAGTTTAAAAACCCTTGTAAAACATTTTCATAATTGACACTTATGGGATATTTATCCGACAATATCCTATACTAGACTCGAAATTAGGATAAATTACAAATAAGTTCCTATACTATCGGATATCGGATATTAACATTTCGGATGGGGTCTAATCCGTTTCCGATATGTGAAGGAAGAAATATTCGATAAAATATCCGATCTGATATCCGATATCCGATAAAACGGATAAAATCCTATAGGATCTCGAATACTCGGAAACGGATACCGGATATCGGACAAATATTGACAGGCCTAATTGTAGAGAAGAATCATTATCAAAAAAGGTGAAGGAACTCAGGGTGAAGGAGAGCTACAGACGCAAAATCGGTAAGTGGGATTTTAATATAATTGTTTTGATTATTCTTTAAGCTCGGCTAGATACTCCTTTAGCAATTACAATGTTTCATACAATCGAAAACCCCCCAATTTTCTCCTCTAAAATTTCTTATCTACATATCCAAATTTCAAAAATTAGGTTTACCAGAATCACAGTGCTTCTTGCCACTGCCGGACCTACAGCTGGGCTAAAGGGAGCTATACCCCGGATAGTCCTCTCAGTCCACAAGCCAAAAAAAAAAAATTTCTACTCCACCAAGACTTCTAGCCCGGACCTTACAGAAAAATTTAGCCTTCCTGAATCCGTCCTTGCTTCTTGGGGTTAAGAGTCATTCTGGTCCTTAGTTGATAAAAGGGGTAGGTTTTTATTTGCAATTATTTTGGATAATTTGATTTATGCATTTTTACAATATTATTTCACTTGCTCATTTTATACTCTCGTTACACAGATTTATTCAGGTCTCCACAAACTTTTGGGAGAATTTGTTCCAGATGGCAAGGATAATTTATCATGGACTATATTAAAATCCACAAAAGATGCTTGTCAACCTTTTGCTCCATCTGAAATTGAGGTTGTGATGGAGTGTCAGAGCAAGTGCATGAGTGTTTGGAATCCATTAAAGATATGAGGGAGATCTAACTGAAGATGTTACTTTCAACAAAACGTAAGGTATCATCGTTAATTATTCAGATTCGTAATTAGTAGATTGATAGAAATTCCATATTCCGGAAGTGATAGAAGGTTCACATGACCTCACATATATCAAACTTATGTAAGTTCTTTTGTTGTCATAGGTGTTAACCATGGAGGCTACTTTGGAGGACGGATTACATCCTTCCTTTTCTCCATTAGTGATTAGTTATTTTAGAGCTAGATTTTTTATGTTGTAATTGCATCTTTCTCTTCGGTACATCAAAACCACCAGGTCAGAGCTTAAACGATTGAACTTTTGGGGATTTTACACCGTAATTTTAGAGCAAGAAGATGAGCTCATATCTGTTGCAGCAGTTACATATGCTATTCTATATCATATTTATTAGTGAATTGACTTGTATAATCTTCCTTTGCATTTCCGATAGTAAAATCTACTTTGCTGGTGCAGGCTAGCTGAAGGACTTACGAAACCTCAACAAGATATAGAAGAAACAATGGGAGAATTGGGTGTCACATTCTAACGAGTGAGGGTAAAATACCCGATGGCCACGTGTCAACATCCTAAGGGGTGGATCCATAAAAAGATGATGAGATAGGAGCATCGAATCATAATCTAAAAAGGCGAGTTCGTCTGAATCGAGACACCTGCTACAACGTTACATGAATGACGTGTGTAAGGAATAGTCTAATTTGCCCAGACGGTCAAGTCTAAAAAGGAGAACCGCATTTAATGAGGATAAGGGCAAAGATGTGGGCAGATCTACATCATGACGGGAGACTCAGACGACCTATACCATAGCCCAGAAGTGATAGAGCACGAGGTTCCCCAAAGAAGGGATACACGATCTGGAGGAGAGCGAGACAACTCGGAGGGAGAACCAAGCAGCCCATCACGAGGGATAGTATAGAGCCAGTCTGAAGCAATGAAGGCGATGAACGATAGCTCCACCATCTCGGACGATCAGGCCTCCACGAGCCTAATTTCCCTATAAATATCAGTCCATGTAGAAGGAGATGGAGAACTTATGCCGCTTCGGTATCCCAGCCGCCATCGTATCAGACAATGGGGCCCAACTCCTAGGGAAAAACATCGATCTACTCTTCAACTGTTTCAAGATCAGGAAAAACAAATTTATTCCTATCTACCCCGAAAGCAATGGCCAAGCAGAGGAAACTAACAAGATCATCGCTGACATGCTCAAAAAGAAGCTCGACAGTCATGGCGCGAGCTGGTGTGAACAATTACATAACGTCATGTGGGCTTTCGGACCACCAGGAGGGAAGCAACAGGGATGACCCCCTTCGCTCTCACATACGGCACAGAGGCGATCATACCAACAGAAGCAATGATCCCAACAACCAAGACCGACGCATGGGAGAAAAACCTAACCTCGGACATGATACTCGCCAAACTGGACGATTTGGAGGAGAACAAAGAAATCGCTCTCCAGAGGATTGAAAACTATCACAGAAGGTTAGCTCGGGAATACAACAAGCGTGTTCACCAGAGAGAATTCATCCCAGGCGATAAGATCTGGCGCGAGATCCCACCATACCAACGCGAGTCAGGCAAATTCGCACCCGTATGGGAAGGCCCACTAACAGTCCTAGCTAAAGAAGGAGATGGAGCATACATATTGCTCAAATCGAACGGTGAAGAACTTAAGCGCACATGGAACATCAAGTACCTAAAAGATTACAATGCTTAACAGGACCACCTACTAGATAACCAAAATCCAAGAATGTCATCTAATCCCTACTTGTAATGAAGGTCATGAAACCTCACTCAGATGTATCAGGGTTCACCAAACCCTTTTTTGAATATAATAAAATTACTCCCTTTGTGTACTTTTAGCTGATTTTTTTTTCTCACTTTATATTCCTTTGTTTTTCTTTCATCTTATTTTTTTTACTTTTTTTTTTACTTTCTACGTGCATATAGATTAGTCCCATTATACTTGCATTATAACAAAAGCCCATCAAGACTATGGCACGGTGCTAGCCACACTTCCCATTCTACAACGAATGATGCAGGTAAAAAACCCTAAGCTACCTTGCACGATCATAACATCGGATGATGTCATAACATAATAGGAGATATCCAACATCAAGGTACTTACCTTTGGCCAAGATAAGAATCACTTGACCGAGATATCGCCCTCCAAAAACCTGTGTCAAACAAACAGTCAGTGAATCAAGCATCTGATCACTCAATTACAGGGCAAGTGTAACCTAAACTGGACACTACTAAAATAGCCCACAAGGGGAAAAAGGCGAGAAAGGAACACGTTATGAGAACAAGTATACAACTGTTAGCGATGCCTTATCCAATTAAGGAACTGATCACTCCTTGGCTTTGTCATCCCTGGTTAGACCAAAATTACATACGATAACTCCTTAGAGCCATAAGGCACTAACGCATAACAAAATAATGTCATACAAAAGACATGCTATTATTCATTCCAACAAAGAAGAAACATTACATAATAACAATGAAAGAAGTTCTCGGATCGAAGCATCACATCCACAACCCGCTGAGGAGCAGATGACTTAATACCCGTCCGAGCCTCATCAGGGCCACGAACGCTCTCACCTCTATACAAACACCTCGTATAGGAGCAATAATCGGAGACCAAGGTTGACCCACGTACCTTCACTTCATTCCTAGCCTTCGGTGCTAAGGCATAAAACAGGGGCAAGGTTTATATATATATATATATATATATATACGTTTGAATATAACGGCAATATTTTATACCTCAGCACCTCCAGCAGAAAATACTTCTAAGCCAAAATGTGTGAACACACACACAAGGCAAAGTGTTCTCAAGTCCAATCGTAAGAAGAAACACAACACCTGAAGTGTTTCCAAGCTTGCCGGTAAAAGGAAACACAATGGTAAATACGAAATTCCCTGGTGGAAGGTTCAGTCACTTGGCAAACAGATGAGGCTAAAGACGCCATGCGAAAAGACTGGTCTTTCCGAGAAGACATTGATGATGATCTAGAATCCGGAGCAAGACAAGCCGAAAAAACACGTAAATGAGAGGACATACTATCATGTCGGAAAAAATATAAAAAAACAACTCGCCGCCAAGGGGGGCGGAGAGAGAAACGCTCAACACGCATGGAGACCTTCTGCAAAAAGGACTCCGAACTCTACAAGAGAGAAAGAATAGAAAAATGAAACTCGTACCCTTACCACAAAAAAGAATTCTTCTTAAATAGAAGAAGAATTCTTTGAAAAAACCAAGAAGGTAAAAGACGCGACAAACAAGACGATAAGAATCCAGTGGGAAAAAGTACAAAAAAAGAAGATATCTTCCCTCCCACAAAATATAAGAAACTAAGGGATAACCAACCGACACCTCAAGTCCAACGGGTAAAAAAGTGCACTAAAAATGCATACGTGGCGGATATCACGGACGTGGAGAAAAGGACGGGATGATTACAAAGTTTTCTTCCCATCATTCCCTTGGAATGTTGCAAAGAAAAGGAGCAAAATGTGAGGGTAAAATACCCGATGGCCACGTGTCAACATCCTAAGGGGTGGATCCAAAAAAAGATGACGAGATAGGAGCATTGAATCATACTCTGAAAAGGAGAGTTCGTCTGAATCGAGACACCTTCTACAACGTTACATGAATGACGTGTGTAGGGAGTAGTATAATATGCTCAGACGGTCAAGTCTAAAAAGGAGAACCGCATTTAATAAAGGATAAGGGCAAAGGTGTGGGCAGATCTACATCATGACGGGAGACTCGGACGACCTATACTATAGCCCAGAAGTGATAGAGCACGAGGTTCCCCAAAGAAGGGCTACACGATCTGGAGGAGAGCGAGACAACTCGGAGGGAGAATCAAGCAGGACATCACGAGGTATAGTATAGAGCCAGTCCGAAGCAATGAAGGCGATGAACGATAGCTCCACCATCTTGGACGACCAGGCCTCTACGAGCCTAATTTCCCTATAAATACCAGTCCATGTAGAAGGAGATGGACAACTTATGTATTATTAGATGGTCTTTCTACAGAGAATTCCTGAGAGAGATCTAGACAGAGAGAGAGAGTAAGGAATCTAAGTGAGATTTGTAGCTCTTTCAAGGGTAAGACCTTATAATCAATAAAGAAAACATCTTCTTTCCCGTGGACGTATCTCTTCATGGCCGAACCACGTTATATGCTTGTGTTAGTCTTTACTTTTCATGCTCTTTACATCTTGTTCATCTTGAATCTTGTATGTTTTAGTAGTTTTTAGTCGTAAACCTTACTTGGTTGTAGTCATCAGAAAAGATGCAACTATAAACGATGCAAAGATGGTAGTTGTCTGATAATATGAAAGAATCCATTATAGACATCCTACTAGTACTGGACTATAGGCACACAAACTAGGTGTATTTGTTTTCTGCGGTTTAGAATCAAGGTAATATCAGTTGCTGACGTCATACTAGTACTGGGCTATAGGCGCATGAATTAGGTGTATTTCTTATCTGCAGTTTAGATATTGAAATCGCCCAGTTACAAGCAAAAGTGCCATGAACATTTCATTTGTGTAGGTTGTTTAATTAATATCGCTAACAAGGCACACTAACTAGGTGTATTACTATTTCCTTACTTGGGTCTTCTTGGTTTACAAGGACATCCTCACCAATCTCTCTATTCCCAGATGTGCAATATTCAAAAGTCCAGTTACTCTGTTCTTGGTGCTGGGGTATCGTGTTCAAGCTTTCAAGGTAATAAAATCTTAATATGCTAGACATTAGGTTTGTCAGGAAAACAAGTCTTATAGTGGTTGAGAAATCTCCTTAGCCATTCTTCAAATAGGTAGTGCCTTCAATTGAAGTGGATAAATATATTGTATTTGTATGTAATCTTGATAATTCTCTTTCTATGTGAATTTTGTGCTTCTGGCTCAGATTATTCAACCTGTTTATGTCTCTGTTGGTTGTATGCCTTGATAGCACTGTCATTTTACGCATGTTTAGCTATATCCACCAGATTCTCTTCCAGAGGGTACCTTACCATTTGATGTTATTAGATTTAACCCATGTATGCTAATATATGCAGTGGCTTACACCAGTGGATCTTGTCTTCTTGGAACGCCAATATTCTTTTCAACATGGAAGATGTAGATTTACGATCAATCTCTCAAAAGATGAACAAAAGGAGCTCGAGCACCTAGAAATTAAATATGTTTTGATTTTTTTTTTCTTCTTTGTTGTTTTGAACAAGAAGTAGCTTCTATTGTTGAATTTGAGATGTTTGGTTTCTCAAAGATGTAATTTTTCTTTTGAAACACAGGTTGTTACTGAGTTTAAGTTAACCTTGATAAAATGGTTTGAATTTGTTAATGGGTTAAAGGACAAAATGCCCCAAAATCGACCCCCCAGGTTTGAAATTGCCCCGGACGTTAGGCAAGAAATCAAAATGCCCCATTCCGTTAGTTTTCAAATTTTGGTCAAAATTGGGGCATTTTCACTACCTTTGACCAGTCAACTATGTGTGATTTTTCATTTTTCCCTTCGCAAGAAAAAATACCCGACACGTACTGATATGGTTCTCTTAACACGTGGGCATCTATTTCAAGGACACGTGGTCAAGGACTGACACCTGTAGCAAATGTGTGTTTCGTACGTGTGCTACAGGTATTATCTTCACCAATATCGATTTTCAGCCACAGAAAGAAATCGAAAGTTCAGAGAGCGATAGGGTTACAGGCGAGAGAGATCGAGAGATTGAGAGATTGATAGACCGGAAGGACAAAGGGAACTGCAGATCGATAAGATAGATGAGACGGAGTAGATAAGAGGCAGGTTTTCTCTTCCCGGTGACGAACAGGTAAGTTTTTTGTTCAGAAATTTGACGTTTTAGGGTTTGTGATTAACCATGTGATGAGTATCTTTCTACATTTGATCTGTTTGATTTGGTATATGCTTTACGATTTGGGGTTAGGGTTTGTGAAATTGGTTTGCGATTTAGGATATGGGTTAGGATATTTATGATTTTTGATTTTTCGATTCAGGGAATGTGATTATGAAATTGGTTTGAGATGATGTTGTTATAATCTGAAGTTAGGGTTTGTGACGTTTTAGGGTTTGTGACGATTTGAGATTTAAACTGAGTTGGTAATGGCTGCAGGGTGATTTCAGAAAGTACAAATTAGGGTTTGTTTGTGAAACTGAAGAAAATTGGTATGATTATGAAATTGGGGATTGTGTTGTAATTTCATTCAGGGAAAATGAAATTAGTATGATTATGAAATTTTTGGTATGATTAGTGTAATCATTAGTATGATTACTGCAAAACATTTCTGTAACTACCATGGCTGCTAACACCCTTGCTGTATTATTTTGTTTCATTACTGTAAAAAAAATTCCTGTAAAAATTTGTTTCATTACTGTAATCATATTATTCAGTGTTTTGTTTCATACTATT
This sequence comes from Papaver somniferum, assembly GCF_003573695.1. Taxonomy (NCBI): domain Eukaryota; kingdom Viridiplantae; phylum Streptophyta; class Magnoliopsida; order Ranunculales; family Papaveraceae; genus Papaver; species Papaver somniferum. The sequence continues at coordinate 150,973,308 of NC_039367.1, read as the reverse complement.
TGTTTACAGTAATGATTACTGTAAAATTTGTTTCACTACTGTAATAATTATTGTTTTTTTGTTGGGGATCTGTTACAGAATGGGTAGCAAGGATAGGAATTTCTGGTTAACTGATATAGGTGTCCGGTTTAGAGACTTGCATATTCTTGGTTGTAAAGCTGGTACCAGTGGAGATGCTTTTATGGCTATGGTAAAGACTAGGTTGGTGAATGAACAAGGTATGAATTCTACACTTGAGCTGTTTTTATTTAATGATGAAGAAGGGAATGCATGTGATAAGTGTGAATCAGAAGAAATGTTTATTTCATTTTGGAACAAAGGGAAAGTAAATAAAGATAATTTGGTCAGACTGTGGTTCACTCCAATTATTCCTACTCCTTCAGTGAGAGAATGGGGTTATGTTTATGATGCTTCCAGTGTTAGTGGGGTAAGTGGTGTGACTAATTATATCAGCCCAGTGAGGAAGAAAACTGTTAGTAAAAGGGTAGAGGTTAGGAGGAGTCCAAGACTTAATAAGACTGCTACTGTTAGTGGGCTTAAAGATATGAGACCAACAAGACTTGATTTTGAGCATGAAGAGCAAGTGGAATTGACACAAGCATCTGTTGCTGACAACCATGTTCATGAATCTCAAAGTATTCCTACACAGTCATCTGTTGCAGCCAACCATGTACAGGGGTATGAAGATGACCAGGTGAATTTGCCTAATGTACATCAAGATGAGTGTCATCCTGATGACAAGCCTGACTTTCTCTTTAAGGACTATGATGAGGAAGAGGATGGTGAAGATGAAAGTGAGGATGAGAGTGGAGATGATAGTGAAGAAGAAACACAAGAACAGATGAATTATGAAGATTGGGTTACTATGTGTGCTAGGGGTATAGATGTTGGTAATGACCCTGATGATTGTAATGAAGATTTCAATATAGGTGGCTTTTATGAAGAGCAGAGTGCACCAGTGAATGCATCCTCATATGAAGATCTTCCCAGCCAAGAAGTCACTCAAGATGAAGAAGCTAAGTGGGAAGAAGATTTTGGTCAGCATTTAAATGAACCACAACGTCTAGAAATGATAAATGAAGATACTCCTGAGGTCACACCTGGTGAAATAAGTACTGGTATGGCTTTTGGAAGTATGCAATACCATAATTCAATGATGTTTGAGCTATGTTAAAAATCCTCACCTTTGTTGAATTGCATTTGGGGTTGATACATCTAGTCTGTGACCAAGGACAATCAGAAAATTTTTGATCACCAAAACAAGCTTTACAACCTCCATTGTACTGAGGTGCAATGGATTTAATTGCATCATCAAACCATTCGAAGTATGAACACATGGGATTAGAGCAAGAGAAGAATTTCTTCCCTGAATTAGCACCATCTTTGACCTTTAAAAGTTTACGAATACCATTACAAGGAACTAATTTACACCTTGTGTAGATCCAATGACAATTAATTGATTGATGATTTCTTTCGTTGCACATCTCACATGCCTGGCTTGATGTAGCAGCCATTATGAAGAAGGAATTTTTTTTACTGATTTTTGGTTGGATCATCTTCACAATTTATAAGTCAGGGGAGACAAAAAAAATGACCGTTATTACAACGGTCGGAATATCACAACGGTCGGAAAATCTAGTCGTTGATTAGCTAGGATGTTCCATGTGTCGCGATCCTAGCTAATAGGACACCGTGGTCATTTAAAAAAAAACGGTACATGTAATGCCCCAAAACAGGACCCTAGATTTTCATCTTGGTGAACAGAAGGGTATAAATGTCAAACGATTTCCACGTGCGGGGCACATGCTTACGCATTTGACCACTTAACGCTCTGAAACGGAAAACATAACAGAATGGGGCATTTTGATACGGTTTTGGGGCATTTTGATTTCTTGCCTAACGTCCGGGGCATTTTCAAACCTGGGGGGTCGATTTTGGGGCATTTTGTCCTTTAACCCTTTGTTAATAAAATTCCATACGCTGGCTTGCTTGTCTGAAAGTATTAATATTCTGAAAATAATACTAATAAGAAAAAAGAAAAAAAAAATCATATCGACTTAGCTGAATCATACCCGGCAGAATCTGATTAGGGTGAAGCTGGCTCGGCTGAATTATATTTTGCTGAATCCAGCTGAATCTTAAAACCTATATTTTGACACGTGGTGCCAGTTGTTATTTTAGGACAAAAGAAATCCGATGTAAATTTTCTACTAGAAGTGTATGTCCTTTAAGAAATAGTACACCAAAAATATGACAGATTTTAGGACATGATATTTGTCATATAAGACAGTTTTTGAGATACTGCCCGTCCTAAATTCTGCGATTTGGACTAGTGTGACAAGTCACTGATTGGGATCTTGGGGAATGATGCAAGATCTTTGAATGAGATTCTTCGGACCTAATTTGTGCATTCCTGTGCGACCACGTGGCGAACCTATTTTGTGTACCTACAACCTTGGTTAACTCTAGACTATTCTTACATCATGACCAAACACCATTCATACTTACCAAAACTAATCCAGATTACAAATTATATTCCAACATTACCTAACAAATGTTTGTCTTTTAAGGGGTTCTGTTCTCTCAGTTGTTGGATTATCTCCAGCTCCCTGCTACTAAGTAAACAAATTAAGGATATATTTTTTATGGTTGTAAAATTGTTTTTTTTTTTTTTTTTGATCGGTATGGTTGTAAAATTGTTCTAACCAAGTTTCTCTGTTAGGCTTTAATGTTTGGTGTCAAGATAGTTATCTTTGTGTTTCTGGAGGATTTAGGATGTGACCCATTTGGCTGTTCCTGCTTCTAGTTTAAACTTAAATTCCATTTGATATCATTAGGGGAGTTTCATTTTGACGTTCACCTTGGGGTTAGTCCCAAACTCCAATACATGATTACTAGAATACCACACCAGAGTGAAGGACTTACATGGGCAATGATGTACACATACGGAATTTGGCAGCTTGTTCTGAGGCACATGTACACTAGGGGAGTTGAATTACTTGATCTTGAGTAGGTAAGCTTGTTCAGGAACCTGTGGAAGCTGCAAGCAATACGTCCTTTTCCAATTGCCAAACTCTTGATTCCTCCTCGTTACTTATTCCGACTTCGGTAGATGTCATTCCTTCCCTCATAGGGCCTACAAGCACTTCCGCTCAAGAGAGAGTGAAAGGATTTGTATCTGTAGACAACTTTAAGATTCCAAAAGAGTATGAGATCTTGTATAAGAAAATCTATCGTAAGTATGGCCATATCGCCACTAAAAAAGTCATCAAATCCAGTGATACTATGGTAGTGGCATGTGTTTTTATTGAGGATCATTTCGGCAATGGAAACTAAGCCAAGTGTGGAACTGAATGAAGTATTGCTGAAGGAACGGGAAGGATTCATCAAAGATGCTGAGGCTTTGAAATTCAATGTTAAGTGGTTTCGAGAAGGATGCAAGTATTGGATTCAATGCAGGTGGAGTATGTTGGCCTCTGCACAAGACAAAACGAGCTTGAAACTGATCTTTCAGAGGTGAAAATTCAGATAAAGAAAGCTGAAGCAAAGATTTCATCTGTGCGGGAAGCTATTCATGAAAAGCAGACTCAGAAAATCATTTTCCAGAACACAAAATTGTTCAAAAAGACCAAAACAGAAAATTCATGGGTGAAATAGACTCTTAGCTTTAGATATTGTTTATATAGCCAAAAATTAGAAAAATATTGTTCATTTAGCCAAAATGGATATTTGACCCAGAATATTTTTTATTTATTAACCTGAAGAGACAATTATGTCCCTATCTTATACAAATGTATACTGGGTTGGAGAAGAACATAGAAATCTATAAAAAAAACAGAGTACAACAACAACAAAAAAAAAACAGAATTAATTTGCTATGTTTTGCTCTGTTTACGAGTTAATTGCAAGCAAAACAGAGTATTAAAACAGAGCAAAAAACAGAGCAAAACAGAGCTTGTACAACAAAATACAGAGTACGTAAAACAGAGCTTGTACAACATTCAACCACTGTAACTGAAAAATTCTTCCAGCTTCCCTGTAAGCAGTTACAAGACCACGTGCAGTTCACTACCTTCTCTGCCAGGCCAAGTGCTATCAACAACTTCAGTCAAAATGGCTAAGCCTTTAACACCTTTAAGAACTGATGAAGGTATTAATCTCCCAGGTTTCAATCGAGCAGCCTGTCCATTTAAGAGTGATTTAGTAAACTTAAATTGCCAGATAAGTTTTGCATACAGAAAAAAAGACTCATACAGATATCCTTTACATAGTATGAAGATTTTGTATATGTCTTCTAATGGCCCATAAATCAGACGTTGAGTACTATACTCAAACATACATTTCTTTTATACATTATGTTATACATACATAAACAAATCAACCCCAAATGCACAAATACAGAAGAAAATACAGCTGCATCAACTGTACTGTGTACCACAACTGAACACACTTTAAGGAAACAACACTAATCACCAGTAAGTGACGGACACATCATGCTTTAATCCACATAATCCACTAACTCTTACTTATAGCCAATTACAATAAAAGGATCCACAAACTTGGATGCATCCATATAACAAAAGAAATAGGATGAACAGACAAACTAAACAAATATTTTTATTTCTTACCCTGGTTGCTCAATTGAAAGGAATTTTGGTTTCTCACTTCACTTGAAACATGAAACTCCACAAACAGACCTTGGCCTTTTTCCGATACATATGATCACAAAAATAGCAACAGGAACTACTTTTTGTTAAACAGGCACCAAAAGAACCGAGTGCTAGCTGACAAACATGGACATGATTTCTATAGAAATGAAATACATTGTAGTTGAATTTATACTGACGGTGTAATATTCTCCTTGTACTAGAGGGTTCACAGCATTTGAACTCTTCAATATTACAAGTTTCTTGTCCTCCTCTTTATCTGCCAGTAGGAAAAAGAGAATGAAATACATACACCTTTGGTAATGTAAATTGTCTGCACTTGCAATGAGTTATAATGATACCGATCATCTTATGCATTATCATACCATGTATTAACCAAATTCCACCAAACATAAAACTGGATGAAACCAATTACATGGTAGTTTAAAATAGGTGAAACCAAATTCAACCCAATTTAGTGTAGGATGAAACCCAGTTTCATCCTTGTTTACAATTAGTGATACCTAATTCAAAAGTCATAGATTCATCCTACCTATAGATGAAACTAATTTCATCCTATTTCAAAATTGGTGAAAGCAAATTCAACCCAATTTAGTAAAGGATGAAACCCAGTTTCATCCTTGTTTCATCCTTGTTTACAATGACTGAAACTAGTTTCATCCTTGTTTAAACTTAGATGAAAACAACTTCAGCTCAACCCAAAACAGGATGAAACCAGTTTCATCCAAGCCTAATTCAATTAATCTCAAACTAGTTTAAGCAATTCAATCCAAACCATAAAAATGGATGAAAAATAATTCAATCAAATTCAAAACAGGATGATACCCGTTTCATCCATGTTTAAGCAATAAGGAAAAATAAAAAGTCTATAATGCATTCATCTCATAGTTTTTGGGTTTAATATAGGATGATACCGCTTTCATCTATAAAAAGATGATACAAGTTTCATATTTATTTAGACATGGATGGAAATCATTTCAACTAAATTCAAATTTATGATAACAATTGCATCCAATTATTTCTGACTTGAAGCTTGTATGTAGAACAAAATCACTTCATAAACTGTTTATGCAAAATAGCTAGGTACATGCATATCTTTGAATCTACATCAAAAAATTCAGTTTTGTAATCAATCTAAACATCCAAAAAATCCTCTAATTTAGCCTTAATCTTTCACACAATCTCATAGATTGACAAAACAAACTATCAATTCATAATGAATAAATGAAGAATTTGTAATCACTTACCTCGTCAAAGAAGAAGACGAATCAACAAAATCTATCATCACCAGATTCAACATGGAACCATCTTCTTCATCGTTCGATTGCAATTTCTTCTCTTCTCTAAAACAAACCCATCCATCGATCACATCTCAAGTTCATCTTCTTTGATTCTTACAGCCAAAAACTGAATATCACCACCACTAAATCAAACCAAATACCACCAGAAAACTGATACTAAAAAAAAAATAGGGATTTCACTTCATGTTTCGTACCACAGAAAAATCCACCGACAATGATGAAATAAAAGGGGATTCAAAACGTCTTCACGGTTGATTCCTGTTTTACTCTTCTTTACTGATGATGAAAAAAAATGGGTTTCCATCTTTTTTCTACTGTTACAAGACGAAATATAAAAAGTTACAGTTTAAAATTCAAGGAAAAAGATGGCTCACAATTGAGATTATAGAAATAAAATACTTATGGATCGAAAAAATTGGTTACAGATCGAAGTAAATGATGCAAAGATTGACATCGAATCATGGATGGAAAACAAGAAAGCTGAGGGTGCAGAAGTGATGGAAAACAAGAGCTTTCTTTTGGATTTTTTAGATCTGGTTTATGTTTCAGGAGACGTAGAAGACGAGAAAAAGATATCCCTTCCAAAAGGGTAGTAACGTAACCTCCTTTCCATTGACTATTTGACCCAGGCCGAATCCTAAATGTCTATTTGGTCCAGGAAATACCCAATTTTGGCTATATAGCCCATTTTCTGTTTCCAGAATCAACCTATTCTAAGAATAGTGAACTTCCTCCATGGTTAGAAAATGCAACGAAGCAACAATTTTATGGGGTTGAGACAGCAACAATCTTAGAACCTTTTCTTTTATAAGATCTTCGGTCTGTCCAAACTTATTTGCGTCTTGTAAACGGGTCGTGTATGTCAGTAGGTCAGTAAATTTTATGACTAGATTATCTTGGGAGGGGGAGAACATCTTTTTCCAGGCGACTCTCACAGTTCGAAAAATTATGTCGCCACTCTTAGTAGAATTGGAACCAAGAAATAATTAGGATTGCTGATTCCAGAATCCAGTCTACAGGTCAGATGTTGCATACTTTTGCTTCTCAATTAAACTTCTAACCCTCTTCCCACTTGTCAAAATGGATGCATGGATCCTTGTTCTTCACCCAGTTTTCTCTGTAATGTAGAGTTTGGAAATCTGTTCAAATTGACCCAATCCCAAGGTAGTATCAGCCAATTTAGAACCTTCCTAAAGGCAGCACCAGGAAATGAAATGTCTCGGATCCAAAGGATATCTTTCAGTTCATAAGTTCATATAATGCTGCTGCTTATGTGAAGAGCTCTTTCGGATTAGCAAAAGGTCATACAACACAAGCAGTACCAGCCGTACCAGCTCCATAAAGGAAACAAAAAGAAGAAGAAACAAATGGATAGCATGACCATGGAACATTTTGTTCAAAACCATAGAGTCTTGGATGATGTCAAAGAACTACAGATCTCTCAAATACGTCTCTTCCCACTCTATAGTGAATTCCTTATTCCAACCCCACAAATTCTCGTCCCTGTGGTATGCTCAAATATCCGTGCCATGTTTGTCATCGAATGTACACACCAAATACAAATTATTCCCTCTCAGCAACTTGGGGCGATGTTTGTACTTGGAATCTCTAAAACGTGACAATGGGATAACCTGGAACTTCTCCTCTTCCAAATCAATTGCTGCAATCCTATCCGAAACAAAAGGTTTCAGATAACGTCCTCCTCCGAAACAAACCATTGCATGATCCAATCATGTTTCCTATATATCTTCTGTAATCTAAAAGAATTCCATCGCGCATTTTATCAAGTATACAATAAGTAATGGCAACTGCAAGATGAAACTTAGCTTATATAAAGACAACTCTCTTTATTGATGTTTAGAAAATCTCTCAAAACTAAACACAAGCTCTAATCTTGCTCATATGATCAACCACAACTTTGGTGATCATATATATATAGAACTATGAATTCCTTTTCTTAGTCCTATTACCTTATTACATGTCTTTCCTTTTCTTAGAACTAGATGACTTCTAATTCCCTTAGGATTACTTCATCTTCCTAATCTTGTCCTAACCAGCTTGTTAGTGACTTTTATGTTGAAGTTTAACCAACATTCTCCCCGTTAAGCTTCAACCTTACCCGTGACATATCTTGTACTCCAATCAGTTATCTCATTTCTTCAAACTCGATCCGAGCTAATGCCTTTGTCAATATATCTGCTTTCTGCTCAGTTCTAGGTATGTGTTTTACGTTAATGACCTCCTTCTCGATGCATTCTCGTATGAAATGATACCTTTTGTGAATGTGTTTCATCTTCCCATGAAACACTGGATTTTTAGTGAGTGCAATTGCAGACTTATTATCAATCTTGATGAGAACTTTTTCAGGTTATCTTCCTTTGATTTCACCCAACATTTCTTGAAGCCATATTGATTGTTTAGCTGCTTCTGTTGCAGCCATAAACTCAGCTTCACAAGATGAGAGGGCTAAAATGTCTTGCTTCTGTGAACACCATGTAATAGGTGCTTCACCTAGATAAAATATATGACCATTTGTACCTTTTCCATCATCTTGGTAAATATTATGACTGCTGTCACTATACCCAACAATTCCTTTTGATCCTCCTCGACCATACTTCAATCCATAGATGATTGTTACTCTTAGATATCTCAATATCTGCTTTATTACATCACCATGAGACTTGCGTGGACTCTTCATATAACGGCTTTCTACTCCCACGGAGAAAGCCAAGTCTGGTCTTGTGTGTAACAAGTATCTAAGGCATCCAGCATTTCTTCTATAACTCGTTGGATCAATCTCAGCTTCTTCTTGTGCCTTTGAAACTTTAAGTCCAAACTCCATTGGTATCTTAGTTGGATTACAAGTTTCAAGTCCTGCTTCTTTCAGAATTCTCCTTGCATAAGCTTCTTGTTTAATCTGAATCCCATCTACTCCTTGATGGACTTCTATGCCAAGGTAATAAGTGAGTTTTCCGAGGTCTGACATCTCCAACTTTGATGACATTTCTCTCTTGAACTCATTGATCACCTTAAGGGAGTTGCCAGTCAAAAATAGATCATCTACATAGACTGCAATCACAAGAAGCGTTCCCTTTTCTTCTCTTCTGTATACTTATGTTTCTTTAGAGCACTTAACAAATCTGATTTCTCTTAAGATTTGATGTAACTTTTTATTCCAGGCTCGAGGAGCTTGTCTTAGACCATATAGATCTTTTGATAACTTATAAACCTTATGCTCTTGTCCTTTTACTTCAAAACCTTCTGGTTGTTCAACATACACATCTTCTGGCAATTCACCATGTAAGAATGATTTCTTAACGTCTAAGTGGTGAATTTCCCATGAGTTTGATGCAGCTTCTGCTATTAAGAGACGAATTGTCTCTAGTCTAGCAACTGGTGCGAAAACTTCATCAAAGTCTATGCCTGATTCTTGAACGTATCCCTTAGCTACAAGTCTTGCCTTATATTTGTTAATAGTTCCATCAGCATTTCTTTTAACCTTGAAGATCTACTTAAGGCCAATCACTTTTACCCCACCTGGCTTATCAACTAGAAACCAAGTCTTGTTTCTGTTGATTGAAATAATTTCTTCTCTACATGCTTGTGTCCATTTAGTCGAGACCTTTGCTTCCTGAAAATTCCTTGGTTCATCATTAACAGAGAGTAGCATAATCTCACATTCTTCTGCAGCTTGAAGAACATAATCCTCCAGATACTGTGGATTTTGTATCTTTCTTGTTGATTTTCGCAGTGGAATGGGTTGAGTTATTTCATCGATCTCTTCTTCTTCTTCTACTTCTTCGTTATTCTCAGTGTTTTCATTATTCTCTTCTTCTTCTTGATTAACATCATTGTTTCCATTGGTATTGATGATTATGGGTCCTTCGCCTTCATCAATTACTTAACCCCATCTCATGTGAAACATTCCTGGATCCCCACTTGGTCCATCATTAGTTTCTTTCCAGTTCCAGTTTGCTTTTTCATCGAATACCACATCTCGACTCACTATCACTCTTTTCGTTGTTGGATTGAATAATCTGTAAGCTTTGGATCCATGCTCAATTCCTAGATTCACAAGAGTCTGAGATCGATCATCCAGTTTCTTAAGAGTTGCAGAATCAACTTTTGTGTATGCTTTGCAACCAAACACTCTTAAATGATCTATGTTTGGTTTTCTCTTTCGCTAACTTTCATATGGAGTCATGTCTTTCAGAGCTTTCATAGGTATCCTGTTTATTAGGTATGTGGAGTGTCGTACATATTCTCCCCATAGATAATTAGGTACCTTCATAGCCTTTAAAGAACTTCTTTTCATCTCCATTAGATTCATGTTTATCCTCTCCACCACTCCGTTTATTTGTGGTGTATATGGTGTAATAGGACCACATAAATCAGCATGAAGAAGCTCTAATGGCTTTGAGGCTCTGAATGTTGTTGCTTTTGGAAAACCTTGACGCGTTTGTTTCCCAACTAAACATGATTCACAGATCCTTGATTCTTCGTTTATCTGTGGTATCCCTCGAACCATCTTGTTCTGAGACATAGTTTTTAAGGTTCTGAAACTTATGTGTCCTAACCTTGCGTGCCAGTTCCATGTCTGATCTTCCAGTCTCATATTCAGACGCAATGCCCTTCCAATCATGAGACTTATCTTGTAGAGTCTATTATGTGAGCGTGAGACTCTAACTAAAAGTATTCCACTTGGGTCATGAACTGTTAGATAATCTTGTCGCATTCTAACATCACATCCAACTTCTGTAGCTTGTCCTAAACTTAGAATGTTGCTTTGTAAGTTTGGGATGAAGTAGATGTTTGTGACAAGCTTCTGTTCTCCGGTCTTGCTCTGAAATAGAATTGATCCTTTCCCTTCAATTTCTACAGAAGATCCATCCCCAAACTTCACTTGTCCTTTGATTTTGTCATTGAGTTCAGAAAAGTAGTGTCTCTTACCAGTCATGTGATTGCTGGCTCCGTTATTTAAATACCAGATTCCTTCTTCTCCATCCTTTGGTTCGTAGTTCTTTGGTATTAGTTTCCCTTCGTTCAAGAATACAACTTTGTGCATGAAAAGAGCTGTATCTGCTTCCCTTGTTTCATTCTTGTTTGTTTCTTCCATCTTTTGTATTCTTTCAGGGCATACAGAGGAGAAGTGTCCTTGTTTATCACATCTGTAACAAATAATGTTTGATCTATCCTTCTTTTCTTTCCCTTGGTTTTGATCATTCTGACTTGTTGTTCTATCTTGTGAGTTAAACCTTCCTCCCCTTCCTCGGCCTATGTTTACTCTACCACCTCTTCCACGACCTCTTCCTCTTGTCGCAGAGTTTTGTTGGTAAGAGTTTGTGTACAAGAGTTTTCCTTGAGTTTCTCCATTATTTTCTTCATCAAGGATTCTCTCTTCATATGCTTTCAATCTTCCAATTATATCTTCATAGCTAGTCTTCTTTAAATCTAAGACTTGTTCGAGAGAAGCTATGATATGAATATACTTGGATCTTGGTAATCTATTGAGAAACTTATTTACCAGTTTATCTTCACCAATGGATTGTCCAAGTGACGAAGCTTTTGAGGCTATCTCTGATAGCTTTCCTGCAAAGCTATCAATAGTATCAGAGTCTTTCATCTTCACTCTTTCAAATTCAGACATTAAGGTTTGCAGACGGGCTTCTTTAACTCGATCAACTCCGAGATTACGTGCCTTTATTGCATCCCAAATTTTCTTTGAAGTTTCCTGTTCACCAACTTGTAGAACAAGACATTCTGGTATTGCTTGAAAGAGTAATCCAATGGCAACATTGTTTTTGTCTGGGTCCAATGTACCAGGATCAATTGTTTCCCAAACTTTGTAGATTTTCATCAGTAGCTTCATTCTCATGGCCCATATTGTGTAGTTTGTGGCGTTGAGGATTGGAACTTGTATTGATGGTGGCGTGAACTGTTTTGCACCCACAATGGTGGTTTCGTTTTCCATGGCTCAGAAACAAGCTCTGATACCAATTAATGGCAACTGCAAGATGAAACTTAGCTTATATAAAGACAACTCTCTTTATTGATGTTTAGAAAATCTCTCAAAACTAAACACAAGCTCTAATCTTGCTCATATGATCAACCACAACTTTGGTGATCATATATATATATAGAACTATGAATTCCTTTTCCTAGTCCTACTACCTTATTACATGTATTTCCTTTTCTTAGAACTAGATGACTTCTAATTACCTTAGGATTACATCAATTTCCTAATCTTGTCCTAACCAGCTTGTTAGTAACTTCTATGTTGAAGTTTAACCAACAATAAGAATATTCATATTTCCTATAATAGGATCATACGGATCACCATAGCTAAGTTTGTTTTGGTATTCTTCCACATAAGGATATGAAAAAGCGAAAAGCAACTAAATTTCCACATCCAATGCTCATTGGAAAACTCATTTCTGGATAGGTACCTGACATTCTTTCTTCTTCTCAATACAAAGCTTTAGTTTCTCAACATAACAGTAGTAGCCATACTTCTCGTTAACCATTTTTTTTTCTTGCATTTCATTTTCAATTAGAATGTAAATAAAAAAGAAATTACAATTGAGAAAAAATGCATTTCATTTAAAAATTTTGAAACAAAAAAATTTACACAAAAATAAATTCAATTCAAGCGTAAATAAGGATGAGAAAAATTGAATTTTTAGATTTTGAATGTGTAGTTGCGGAAAATCCCACAACTACACTCGTTGAGATGATAATGTTACAAAGCCTAAGTCATGGAAATCAACTTAAACATTAATGATATTATACATCACTTTGACACTAGTACGATCTTCTCAAACACTTTGTATTAAATATATGGTGTTCTTACAATGATCACAAAGACATTTGGTATACAATGATTGAGGAAATAAAGCTAAGGTTGAAATTTAATGACATCTCTCTTTTCTCTAGAAGTGTTTCTTAGCTCTCTTGCTTGACTGAATTCTTTTTCAATCTCTCCCTCTCTCTTTATCATTTGAACCCTTATATAGGTAAATACATCAGTAGAAGACAGCCAAAGTTCACGTGCAAAATCTCTGTTAGTTGATCTTGTTTCAGTTTGTCTTATTCGTCAGGCTTTTGGAACTGTCGCGTTGTTGCTTCGTGCTTCTTCTGGTGAATGTCGTAGTGTATGCATCGTGTGACAGTTCCTTCGCGCTTCGTTCTTATTATCGCGTAATTACTCTTCACCTAATTTTCTCTTCTTCGTGCTCCTGGTCATTTTGGCTGGAGCGAAGCTATGGATTTGTCTTGTGCGATATTTCGCCCCTATATTTTGCCTCTTCTCGCGTTTTTCTTATGTAAGTGGAATAATGCGAGAATAATTGGTCAATGCTTCGTTTCAGACCTTTCTTTTCGTTTTCTCTGTCTTACCCGACATACTTCCGTAAATTCCGCGTAACTGCTACACGTGTTGACGGTTTTTTCCCTATCGAGCGTCTTTACTCCTTTTCTTTGGATAAACATCTGAGAGAGAGTAAGAGTGAAGGTTTTTATTTTCTACCGTCTCTTTCCTTTAACCATCTTTTTCTTCTTTCAAGTTTTTCCTTCACAGTTCTTTAGTTTCTGCTTTCTCTTATTTTCCTTCATGGGGGATCAACGTGCGTCTGCTCCTGTTGTTGTTACTTCATCATCTTCTTGGTGAGTTGAATTTCGCCTCGGTTGGTCACATTTTGTATCTTTGTGACCGGATTATAATTTTTGTGATGTTCTCTTTTGTTGTTGCCATTCTTTACGATTTTAACATCCCCATACTGAAAATACAGTTCTAAGCGTAGGCCCGCCACGAAGTGGATAGATGTTCTTATGGGTTTCCAAACCGCTCTTAAAAAGAAAGGTTTTACTCTCATAGTTCCTCAGGGTATGGCTTCCATTACTTTTCTGAATGAGGATAGAATCTTGGAAGAAACATGGAGCGCGAATCGCATGCCCATCGCCCTTGGTCAGTTGAAGGCGGTTCTTCCTCTCCCTCTTTTCACTCTCGAGACTCCATTGTTTTATCAGATCCTCGCACGGATCAACCGCGCGTCATATCATCTTAGTGGTGATGCTATTCGTATTATGCTCGAGTTTTCTCATCGCGCTACTGGTCCAGGACAATCTCTTTGTCCGGATAAGGCGGAGCCTTACAACCCTGCTGATTTTACACTTGATTCGTTCTTCAAGCAGTATCTCGTGAACTGGGTTAAGAGGGATGGTTCGCGTTGGAGTATTCTCTTGAGTAGGGCTAAGCTTCAGGAAGGCGAGAAGAAACTAATGAATGACGTGGATCACCATAGCAAGAATAACAGTCTACTTCGTCTTTCTAGCGATCCCAGTTGGATGAAACATTTTTTCATTGTTGAAGGTCCTCTTATGTGGGGAGTGGGCCAGGATGGAAATCCTCGCGCTGGCCCGGATGGGTCGCTTATAGGGCCCGATATATTATCTCTTATGCTCGCCTATCATCCTTTGGAATTCAATTGGCCTGGCAGGGAGATCGAGGTATGTGCTCGTAGATTTATCAGTCTCACCTCATAATGTTCCTTGCATCTTATGTATGTTCCTTGAATCAGTAGATGGGTAAGGAGGCCATTTCTCTTAAGAACAAAGCAAAGGCCGCTGCTGAAAAGAAAAGGAAGAAGCCTTTGGAGACGAAGGCCGAGAAGAAATCTTTGCGTTCTAAGGAGGTTTGTCTAAAAAATCTTTCTCCTAAATAAGTGTTGTCGAAAATGTTGCAAATATTTTTCTAACTGTGTCTTGGTTTAATTTGCTCAGCCTATCCCTGATGACGAAGAGACTGAGGACGAAGAAGATGAAGAAGATGAGGAGGACGAGGAAGATGAGAATGACGAGGTAATGGAGAAGAGTCTGTGCGTGAAGAATCTCCCGGCCGATATAAGCCTAAGAGGGCGAAAGTGATTAAACATAGTAAGTCCAGGGGTGACCAGAAGGGTAAACCCCTTATCAATGTGGTTAACTGATGGACACATTTATGTGTCTAATATGATCTCAATTGTATGTATTGTTAGTGCTCGATTTCGTATTTATTATGGTTTTTTATGTCTTTGTAGGTGTTTTTGGAGAAATAAGCTTTTGCGGCGAAATTGGCTCGAAAAGCGGTTTTTGCAATAGTGGCAGAAAATTACTAAAGGTACACCTCATTTGGATAAGGGGAACCTGAATTACTAAGTGGAACCCTAATTTTTATCTGCACCCCAGCATTGGATAAGGGGCATACTCATCTTCACTGTTCAAAAGAAAGAAAAGGCGGGAAAACTTGGCAGTCTCCTGGCAGAGTTTCAGATCGAGTTTGGGCGAGTTTCAGTCAGAGTTCTTCTCGAATTTGGCTTTGTATAATCTCGTTACATTAAAACTGGACGGATAATGAGCTTGGATACGAAGAAAGAGGAGTTTCTCTCGTTGTCTCGATAAAACAGGGAGGTGGAAAAAGTCCCGGGATTTGATAATATTTTTAGAAGTTACGTGGGTTTGGGAAGGATATCTTACCTGATTTACGAAATATATATTTGAAAAGAATCTGAAACGAGTCAGGGACTGTATGCGGCTTGGAATCGAAAAAAAATACAAGATCTCGTGAAAACAGGGCAAGAGATAAGTTGCGGGGAAGTTGGTTTATTTTGTAAATTACGTGAGCTTAAGGGGAAGATATTCTGCCAGGATCGATAAATAGCAAATACACTGAAGTTTGGGAAGTTTAACAACTCATAAAAGCCGCGTGAAAGAAGATAAAAGGAAATAAATTCGTAACTTGGTGTGGAGTAAAAGAAAAGATTGTGAAGATATTCCGGGATTTTGTTGACCTGTTGAGTATATATAGGTTGTTTGGAGTCCAACAGAGGGGTGTCGAGAGTTAAGGGTACACTGCAGAGCTAAGAATCAAGTTGCGGGAGAAGTTGCAGCAGCAACAGGAAGAAGACGAAGCTGAAGAACATAAGGCTGTAGAGGACTTTCGTTTGCAGGGTCTTATCTTTCAGAATCTTGTAACAGTTTCATTAGTAACTATTATCTTCAGTTTGCAACAATTTCTGTAACAGTCTATTCTGTAACAATTATATATGTAACAAATTTGGCTATAATACTAATTTTCTTCAATAAACACCTATTCAGCCATGAGTTATTATTTTGAGCGTGTTTTCATCATGAAGAGCTAAACCCCAACACTGGGATGACGGAGGAAGCCTAATATCATACATGGGTAATTATATTTAATTCTTATATGACTTTTGCACTAATTAGAATTGAATTATGATTTTGATTAATTAGTTGTCGTCTCGTTTGATGGGTCATACTTGCTTAGATGTTTTGATGTCTCATGCTTAGGAATTACAACTAATATTTTGAGAATCTTCCTTGGCAAAAATAAGAGTCCATGTCTTTATCTATTGAGCTATAATTGTTTAAAGAATTAATGTTTGAACCTTATGTTATGAGTTTGGTGGAATCCCGAGTCTCGTTACTTCTTGATCTTGTGACATCTTTTGTATATATTTTTATTATTAAGTCTGAAATCGAATCTCATCAAGTCCGAGTTGAACGAATCTTATTTACCACTTCTACAATCACATCAATTTTTGGCGCCGCCAACGCGGATTTGTATTAGGTTTTAGGTTTTAGATTTATTTTTATTTTATTTTTTTTTGTTCTCTTTTACGCTTTTGGTATTTTTCGATTTTTTCAGATTTGGAGCGAAGCTACAAGAAAAGAAAAAGTGCTATAAAAGGAAAGCATCGCCAAAGAAGGAAAGAAAAGAGGAATCCAAAAGGAGTGAAGAAGAAGATTTTGTATATAGTTATTTTATTTTATTTTTAGAAACTGTAAATAGGGTTTTATTTTTGTAATTTTTCTTTTCCTTTTTGGACATTTTTATTTTTGGACTTTATTTTGGACTTAGACATTATTATTTTTAAACTCTAAGGAAGGGTTAAGATTAAATATAAACTGTTTGCAGGGAAGGACGACAGTTACGATACTGTCTCGGCCCCTCGGGTTCGTACACTGACATCGGAGTCGGTGGCCTAAGTGGACTTCAACGGTTCATCGCCCGTCTGGTACGGGAGGTAAAACTCTATCCACCCATGAATCCCCTGTCAGTGGGTTTTAATTTTGTGTGACAACTCACACTCGTGCACAGAAAAATGTCGAACTGGTATTACAATAGACAATACAACGAATATCCGACTGATTATCAAAATGGACATTACTTTGACCGTAGTGTGAATAGTGCTTGGGAACATCAAACTTATGGCTCATACCATGGTGAGCCTAATTACTATCCACACATGCACCGATCATACGAGCAAGAGAATACAGAGTATTATAGTTCTAGTTCCTCGTCTTTGGACAATATAATGAAAATGTTAAAAACTAGTCCCTATTATGATCCTTCTGAACCTGTGATTCCTCTGGAAGTGTCTCTCAAACAATTAACTGAGAATACAAATAGGTTTGTGTTAGAAATTAATAAACAAAATTCACCACTGAGTGAACCTTCTATACACGATACCATAAGGAAGTCATGTGAGTCGAGTCACGATACCATAAGGAAGTCATGTGAGTCGATTCAAAAGCTTTTGTTAGAGGCCCAGAACGGTACTGCTCGAGATAATCTTAGTGTTTCCAACAATACCCTTCAAAATGAGGATAGTTATTTGCATAATGACGAGGTTAAAATTGGTAACACTACATGTTTAGATGAGGTTCAACTATTTTCATGTTATTATAATGATGATTATGATGAGGATAGTGTTGATGAAGAATTCGACATTAGTGATCAGGAATTTATTACTCCAAATGAACTTTATGATGATAGTGTTATTTCTAGTTCAACTCCCGATAATTTTAATGATTATTCACCTATTCAAAAGGACGAGGATTTGACTAGAGACACCATTTCTTTAGATGATGTGGTATTTCCTTTTCATTACGAAGCCGATAATGGTTTAGAGAAACGAGTTTCTTCTGAGAATATTGTTTTAGAGTCTAACGATTTAGAAACATTAGTCTTAGACAAAGAAAATGAACTCATAGAGATGAGTGAGGATGAACCCGACTTAGAAGAATCAATTGACCATTTTCAGGAATCAGATGACCTTGAAATTAGGGAAGTTGTAACTAGTCATTCTAGAGACACTGAAAACTCTAAGTTTGGGGGTGATTATCATTCTCCATGTGCTTTAACTCTTAGAAATGTCCCTCACTTGGGACTTGACATAGGTGCCTCAACCATTTTACAAGATTATCTTCATACACGTTTTCCTGAACCTAGTGATGTCCATAAGGAAGTTCAGTTGTTAGAAACCCATCCTCTGGTTGATGTGGTTTACCCAGGATATGATACCCAGATTCATTTTGTTTTCCCACCAAATATTTTTCTTCCAATTGTGGGAACATTTGAATTTGAAATGTGTCAGTTATTATTTTTGAGACTAAACCTAATTACTTTAGGAAATTAAGGTCAACACATTTGTTTAAGGAAGACCACCACTCTTATTGTGGTCAGCATTGTAAGTCAAAGATGATTGACTATAAGGATCCTCAATTATTCAGGTTATTATTATGTGCTTCTAAATTATTATTTGAGTTTTTGCAGACTTTACAACCTGATATTTCGGATCCTACTTATGAGGAGGTGCAGCCCATGAAAATATTTTATTTAGACCCCTTTATAGAACCTGAACCTGAACCACAGCTAGATGTAGTTGTCTTAAACAGGATACTAGACAAGGATATGCTTTATTTGTTCATTTTCTTGGCAGGTTGCAGATTCCTTTTGTTGGTGGTAGCTTTATTTGGTTTTGATGACCCACATATATTTCGGCTATTGCTTTATGATTTCATAAGGTGACTAATCCTTTAGTCTGGCTGAAGAAATTAAACTTAGCACTTCTTGGGAGGTAACCCAATCTCATGCAAGAAACACGGTAATATCTTTCCTTAACTCTTTTTCTTCAAATGGTAACAGTTTCTCCTTGTTCATGCTTTTAATTTTATCTTTAGAACATTGAGGATAATGTTAGATTTAAGTTTGGGGGTATGGGAGAAACTTTTAGTTGCACTAAATAAACTCCAGAGCCTAGAAATTTATGCCTATTAAGGATTGCACTAACCAATCTAAGTGGATGGAAGCATTTTGGTTGTAGGAGTTGAGGAACCAATCTGATTAGATGGAAACATATAGAAGAGTCTCTTCATAAAATCACAGAGCTCAGGTGTTAGGGGAAAAAAACATGGTAGTTTCGCCATATCTCGTGATGGAAACATCGAAAGAAGCCTGATCACTTCTTTTTTTCTTTTTACCATTGCTAGGGTGAAATAGAGTGACTGAGATACAAAAAAAAAAAAGACCAGACCAGACCACCATCCCAACCGGAATAAATTCAATAAAGTCGACCACTGGTACCCTTGTATATGCCAGCTGAGTTGACCTAGAGTTAGGATTATCGACCACCGGTTCCCTTGTATATGCCAGTTGTGTTGATATTAGTCAGACCGGTATCTCAGTCCATTAGGATAGGTTCACCTTAGTCAACATCTACGTTTTTCTCTATATCCATCTCTTAATCTATCCATGTGATTGGTTGACTCCGGTTATAATGTCCAGAAACTATCTGAGTAGAGCTTTGTCACTTATATATGAATTTTAGTATGCTTGAGTGCAAACTCGTGTACAACAATTGGAATTTCGCATCAGGGTACATCCTCCTGTAATCAATAAGTATGCCAACCAAGGAGGTTCTTTATTGCCTTTCAAGGTTCTGCCTAAATAATTAGGGTCTGGAGTAAAGGTTTTGTGGGTATATCTCTTGTAATCCCTCCCGAGACTATAACTGGGCCACTAGGGACACCTAAGAAAGGCTTATTGCATACGCTAAATGCAATCAACGATGCCTGCGACAGTGAGTTAGGATTTTATTTTGTATTTTAGATTTGCTCGAGGACTAGCAAACAATAAGTTTGGGGGGTATTTGATGGACACATTTATGTGTCTAATATGATCTCAATTGTATGTATTGTTAGTGCTCGATTTCGTATTTATTATGGATTTTTATGTCTTTGTAGGTGTTTTTGGAGAAATAAGATTTTGCGGCGAAATTGGCTCGAAAAGCGGTTTTTGCAATAGTGGCAGAAAATTACTAAAGTTACACCTCATTTGGATAAGGGGACCCTGAATTACTAAGGGGAACCCTAATTTTTATCTACACCCCAGCATTGGATAAGGGGCATACTCATCTTCACTGTTCAAAAGAAAGAAACGGCGGGAAAACTTGGCAGTCTCCTAGCAGAGTTTCTGATCGAGTTTGGGCGAGTTTCAGTCAGAGTTCTTCTCGAATTTGGCTTTGCATAATCCCGTTACATTAAAACTAGACGGATAATGAGCTTGGATACAAAGAAAGAGGAGTTTCTCTCGTTGTCTCGATAAAACAAGGAGGTGGAAAAAGTCACGGGATTTGATAATATTTTTAGAAGTTACGTGGGTTTGGGAAGGATATCTTACCTGATTTACGAAAATATATCTTTGTAAAGAATCTTAAATGAGTCAGGGACTGTATGCGTCTTGGAATCGAAAACAAATACAAGATCTCGTGAAACCAGAGCAGGAGATAAGTTGCGGGGAAGTTGGTTTATTTTGGAAATTACGTGACCTTCAAAGGAAATAAATTCATAACTTGCTGTGGAGGAAAAGAAAAGATTGTGAAGATATTTCCGGGATTTTATTGACCTGTTGAGTATATATAGGTTGTTTGGAGTCCAACAGAGGGGTGTCGAGAGTTAGGGGTACGCTGCAGAGCTAAGAATCAAGCTGCAGGAGAAGTTGCAGCAGCAGCAGGAAGAAGACGAAGCTGAAGAACATAAGGCTGTACAGGACTGTCGTTTGTAGGGTCTTAACTTTCAGAATCTTGTAACAGTTTCATTAGTAACTATTATCTTCAGTTTGATACAATTTTTGTAACAGTCTATTCTGTAACAATTATATCTGTTACAGATTCGGCTGTAATACTAATTTTCTTCAATAAAACACCTATTCAGCCATGAGTTATTATTTTGAGCGTGTTTTCATCATGAAGAGCTAAACCCCAACACTGGGATGACGGAGGAAGCCTAATATCATACATGGGTAATTATATTTAACTCTTATATGACTTTTGCACTAATTAGAGTTGAATTATGATTTTTATTAATTAGTTGTCGTCCCGTTTGATGGGTCATACTTGCTTAGTTGTTTTGATGTCTCATGCTTAGCAATTACAACTAATATTTTGAGAATCTTCCTTGGCAAAAATAAGAGTCCATGTCTTTATTTATTGAGCTATAATTATTTAAAGAATTAATGTTTTAACCTTATGTTATGAGTTTGGTGGAATCCTGAGTCTCGGTACTTCTTGATCTTGTGACATCTTTTGTATATATTTTTATTATTAAGTCTAAAATCAAATCTCAACAAGTCCGAGTTGAACGAATCTTATTTACCACTTCTACAATCACATCATTAACCCTTTGATTTTTAGGCCCTCCAAAGTGTCTGCCTCAGCCGAGGTTGGTGCATCTGTCGCGCTATCTTCGATTGCGAGATCCTCTGTTGTAGATGCTGATAAGGGAAAGGGCTCTCGTGTTGATAATACGCAAGGGGTGAGCGGTTTCACTCTCTCTTCTTGCGCGGTTCTGTCCAAAGATTCTTCATCCCTCGAGGGCGTTGCTGCGAATTTTACTTCCAAGATAAGCTCTATTGCTCAATTTTCTATGTCTGATCCCAATCTTGCTCCTGTTCGCGAATTAGTATTAAATCTTGTTTCACAGTCTTCGGTTGGTGCCTTTCAGTCTAGATGGGAATTTAGCTCTTAAGTTTCTCTTGATCAACACCTCGTGTTTGATTATTTGGTAAGCCCGATATTTTGTTCCCTTGCTCTTGATTGGATATGTCGTCCTATTAATATTGTACGCGTTGTTTTTTCAGAATATGTGTTGCAGGATCGCTCAGGTTGAGGATTATTGCAAGGTGGCGAAAATGGTTCGCGTTCAGTCTGAAAAAGCGGGGATCTAAAAACCAAACCCAGTATTTCGCTTAGCAATCTGTATGGACTAACTCCGATCTACTTTTAAGAGAATCAACTAGACAGTCAGACTCAATCTTAATAAAAAGTATATCAAGGAGTTATATCTCAATTTCTCGGTTCAATACTTACTCAAGCAAATAGAAATCTGGGAGTCTAATTGAACACAAGAGAAATTAACTTGAACGGTACCAAAGACCAATGTTCAAGTATCAATCAATTTTAATCAACAACCAAAGGTTGGATTTACCAATTTATCGATTCAACGCACAACCTGTGATATTTCAATTATATAACAAAGTATAATGCGGAAAATAAATAACACAGACACCAGAAGTTTTGTTAACGAGGATACCGCAAATGCGGAAAAACCCCGGGAACTAGTCCAGATTTAACACACACTGTATTAAGACGCTACAGACACTAGCCTACTACAAACTAAATTCGGCCTGGACGGTAGTTGAACCCGAATCAATCTCACAATGATCCAAGGTGCAGTTGCGCTCCTAGCGTCTCTGATCCCAGCAGGATACTACGCAATTGATTCCCTTAGCTGATCTCACCCACAACTAAGAGTTTCTACGACCCAAAGTCGAAGACATTAATAAACAAATTTGTATCACACAAAAAAGTCTACATGAATAGATAAATTTGTCTCCCACAGAAATACCTACAAGTTTTGTTCCGTCTTTTGGTAAACCAAGGTGAACATGAACCAATCGATAGCCCAGACTTATATTCCCGAAGAAAAACCTAGAATTATCAATCACCTCACAATAATCTAGATCGTATGATGGCGAAACTAGATATTGCGGAATCACAAACGATGAGACAAAGATGTTTATGACTACTTTTCTATCTTTCCTATTGGAGAAATTAATCTCAAGCCAATCTTACGATTGTACTCAAATACGATAGAAACGGCAAGATCAGATCACGCAACTACAGACAAAATAGTTGGGTCCGTCTTCGCAATCCCAATGAAGTCTACAAGTCGTTAACTTACAGGGTATCGATAGAAACCTAAGGTTAAAGGAGAATCGACTCTATCTTATACAACTAGTATCACATTGAAGGTGTGGGGATTAGGTTTCCCAGTTTCTAGAGTTCTCATTTATATAGTCTTCAAATCAGGGTTTGCAATCAATGCTACCTTGGTAACAAAGCATTCAATATTCACCGTTAGATGAAAACCTAATTAGATTTAATCTATCATCTTTCAACCGTTAGATCGAACTTAGATTGTGTTGTGGTGGTTAGCACACACACAAAACACTTGCAAGTATACAAGGCCAAGATTTGTAATAAAAGGGTGAGTAGGGGTTTGTCCACAGGTAGAGGAGCATATAAGAAGTTTTCCTAGCTAAGGTGTGTAGTGAGCTAAGGGCAGGCAAGGTAAATGGCAAACAGACAAGAATGCAAGGTAAAGCAGCAAAGAAACAGCTAAGAAAAAAGCAATGTAAATCAACAAAGAACCAAGGCTTGGAAGCCAAGGGCAAGGTGAGTTTATGCACTGACTTCAGTGCACAGTTGCTACAAAGTGCAAGAAAATAAAAGGCAAGAAAATAACTGAATTGCAAACACACAGGACTGAAAATGCAAGTTTCTGAGAGGGAATTGGTGGGTAAGCCAAGGCTTATGATCCACCTTGTGTCCTAATCAAATGACATGTTTCTAGGTTATGTTTATTCCTAAGCATACATCTAGAAATGGAAGAATACCAAATTGCTCACTAGTCTGCCCCTAGCATTGGCTGTCTTTTGACAGTACAGCCAATCACAGGCTCTATGAGCATTGGTATCTCTCATTTGCACAATCAAAACATACAAGGAAGAACTATCCTAGCTCATTTACACTTGACAGTGCACAAGGCTTCACTGAGCCTTAGCCTGATGCTGATTAGCTCATGCTAACCATGATGTAGCAACATACATTCATCATAAGATATAAATTAGACACAATTTGCAACATATCAGACAACTACAAACATAAGCAATTTTCAACTGTAAACAGATAAGCACTGAAATTGAAATTCATAAAAATTCTGTGGCCAATTCTCTACTGGCTAGTCCAGAGAGGTATACAGTGTCTTCTACACACTTCATATGACATCAATTTATACCCATTACACATATGTGGGTTTTCCCCCAATTTTCCCCCAAAATCAGTAGAACTAGGGTTTGGTGAAATTGATTTACCTACTGTTGATGAGATATTCGCTCCATCTCGTCGACCCAATCTTCTCCTGCTTCTTCTCGTTCCTCTCGAGCTCCAATTGATGCTTTAATCATCACTTATATCCCCAATTTCTCACCTAGGGTTTCAGTGAGCAGAGAGATGAGAAATTGAGGTTATTAGTGATGCTAAAGAGATGGTACGTGATGGGTTTAGGTAGAATAGAGTTGGGGAGAAAACAGTGGAGTGATTTTGGGTGAGGTGGTGGTGATGGAGGAGATGGGTTCGATGGAGAAAGGGGAAGGGTGCGTTTGTTTGGGGTGTAGGTGCTCGGTCGCTAGAGTGTGAGGCGAGTGTATCGAGTTTGATGATCTGCGACGCTGAGTCATTGGATGCGAAGCTGGTAGGTGAATCGGATGGTTCCTCCTGATGAGGTTGGTAGCGACCGTCAGATGTTTTGATACAACGAAGTTAACGGCTCTAGATGGGGTTAGGTGTTGTAGTGTAAGGCGGAGATATCAAACGTTGATGAACAGCAAGGGAGCGACCGTTGGATTCAACTACCATCTAATCTGAAGGCTTGGAATTTCAGCGCTGTGGTGCTTGGCAGAGACTTCAGATTTTGATGCTCTATGAAGGAGCGACCATCGGATGCTTCTGGGAACTGATCTGACGGCTGAGAACAGAGGCGTTTTTGTGTGTAGAAAATGAGGTTGTGCGCACCATTCTTCGCGGCTTCCTTGCGTGATTTCTCCCGGCTTTTCACTGATTTTATGCTCTTTTCGCTCCGCGACTCATCCGAACTTTATTTATTACCTAAAAATGCAAAATTAATTAATAAAAATATTTATTCTTGAAAACAATGAAAATACAAAATATGGGATAAAATGTAGAATTAATGCACAAAAGATGAGTTAAAATGCCAACAAAAAGGGATAAATATATACATTATTTGGCACTCATCAAATACCCCCAAACCTGAATTTTACTTGTCCTCAAGTAAAACAAAACTAAGGAAATCCTAACTATACCACTGTCGCTGGTCTCTCGAATGCATTTAGCGTATGCACTAAGCCTTTTAAACCACTAAGTGTCCCTAGTGGACGAGTTGAAGTCTCGTGAAGGTTTGCTTAGAACGTACCTACAAAGTTCTAGGTCAAAATATAAGCTCAGATTCCATCAAACGTGACATGTGCAAAACAGTTTAAGCTCACAGCAAAATGGAGATGTCAATCTAGCTATCGAAGGCACAATCCTAGCACTGATAACAAAAAAAGACATGTGATAAGAGTGTAAAGTGTATCTACACATGTGTAAAGAAAGATCTGAAGTCATGACTACTAATCACCAAGAGATAGTTTCTCAGGCTAAGAACTGAGGTCGAAATCTAGCTAGCTGTCCGGACTTTACGAGAATTGTGAATGAGTTGGAGGTATTTCACAATTTCTCGCGTTGTACATCAATGGCATACACCCTCCTTGCTTATTACAACGAAACAACAAAAGATGACTATTTACATGACTCTTATTTACATTGACAAATCTCTTTTTATTTTTTTGGAACAAGAGATGATGGAATTGATAAATACTTGATTTTTTTTTTTTGGTATTTTTCTGATATATTTTTTTTCTGAATATATACATCGTTTTTTTTTTTTTAAGGAAACACTTTTGATACATAACAATAAAGAAACAAAAGATTACATGACACTTTGCAAGAGGTAGCCCTTTTTGATGCACCCAGTTAAATTCGATGGTTGTCTTTCTTAATGTAACCTCCATCTTCTATCCCAACCAACCAAAGAACAAGCTAGTCAAGTTTCGTTCAGTATTCTAAAGTGATTGGCAATCGTAACTTCCTATCCAACACCTTGAAGATCGAGGCCATACATGTATTGGTAGATCGTGCGCGTGCAAATTTCTTATCACTATGTGAATTGTGCTAGAATCAGGGTGCCTAAATATCTAGACTAAGACTCCTAATAAAAATACATATTTGCACAAGAGTCAACATTTCAAGGTAAATGAGCTCCATTTTTTATGATTTTTCAATTTTTTAATTTTTTTGAATTTTGATTTTTTTAATTTTTTTTTTGGAATTTTTCAATTTTTTTCAAAAAGAAGAAGGAGTTCGTTTTCAATTATGGCAAATTATCATGTCATCTACTCTATACCCCCAAACCTAAACTAAACATTGTCCTCAATGTTTCAAAACATGGAAAGAATTATAAAACAATATATGAAGAGGAACATGCTGAGTAGAGTAAAAGGAGAGAGAATACCCGATTGTACGGCGAAAGCTTGATTAAAACTCCGTTATTCAAGGCAAAAATCCATCATATTAGCAGTCACAATGGATGAGCACAAAATATATACAAAAGGAAATTTAACTAACACATTATCTACAAGAAAATTTGGTTTTTAATGGGATTGGAAAATTTTGGTTTTGTTGGGAAAAAGACAAATTTTGGTTTTGATGGGAAAACGAAAAATTTTGGTTTTTAGGGGAACATTTGGAAAACTGTTTGGTTATTTAGGGAAAGAGTGGACCAGTTTAGTCCACATAGACTGGGTCCTCCAGGTTGGTTGTTTCAATGTCGGGTGGAAATGGCTCAAGGAATGGCTTTAATCTCTGCCCGTTGACTTTGAAAACGTTCTTGTTGGAGACATCCTCCAACTCTATAGCTCCATGAGGAAAAACTGTGCGTACTAGGTACGGACCCTTCCATCTGGAACGCAGTTTTCCTGGAAAAAGATGTAATCGGGAGTCATACAGCAAGACTTTCTGACCAGGAGTGAAGGATTTGCGTAGAATACGCTTGTCATGAAACATCTTCATCTTCTGCTTGTACAGCTTGGCACTGTCATAAGCCTCATTTCTCAATTCTTCCAACTCGTTGAGTTGAAGTTTCCTTTGAATTCCAGCTTCGTCCAGAGAAAAGTTCAGCTCTTTGATTGCCCAGTAGGCACGATGTTCTAATTCCACAGGTAGATGGCACGGCTTTCCATACACTAGACGATAGGGGGACATGCCAATTGGTGTCTTATAAGCTGTTCTATAGGCCCACAAAGCATCATTCAATCTCAATGACCAATCTTTCCTGGACGGGTTGACCGTCTTCTCCAGAATGTGCTTAATTTCCCTATTAGACACTTCCACTTGTCCACTAGTCTGAGGGTGGTACGGAGTAGCAACCTTGTGAGTTATGCCATACTTGCGTACTAAGACTCAAAGTACTTGTTACGAAAATGTGAACCGCCGTCACTGATGATAGCTCTAGGGGTACC
The DNA here is from genome assembly GCF_003573695.1 of Papaver somniferum. Lineage (NCBI taxonomy): Eukaryota > Viridiplantae > Streptophyta > Magnoliopsida > Ranunculales > Papaveraceae > Papaver > Papaver somniferum. Next base: position 150,945,805 of record NC_039367.1, on the reverse strand, counting down.
AAAACGTGAAAATATGTTCTCCTTTAGAAATGAAAGTACCACCTTGTGGTCATTTGTTCTGGTTGCTATGGCTTCTACCCACTTAGAAACGTAATCAACTGCGACTAGGATGTACAACTTGCTGTCAGACATGGAAATGGACCCATGAAGTCTATCCCCCAAACATCAAAAATCTCCACAATCAAAATGGGGTTCAATGGCATCATGTTTCTCCTCGAAATGCTTCCTAGCTTTTGACAGCGTTCACAAGCAACACAATAATCATGGCAATCCTTGAACAATGATGGCCAATAGAATCCACACTGCAAGATCTTTGCAGCAGTTTTCTTGGCACTGAAATGGCCTCCACATGCTTGGTCATGACAGAAAGATATCACATCTTTCTGTTCAGTGTTGGGGACACATCTCCTAATGATTTGGTCTGGACAGTACTTAAACAAATATGGGTCATCCCAAAGGAAATGTTTGACTTCAGCCAGGAATTTAGAGCGGTCTTGTCTCGACCAACGTGAGGGCATCCTACCTGTAGCGAGGTAGTTAACAATATCAGCAAACCAAGGAAGGTCTGAGATAGACATCAGCTGTTCATCTGGGAATGATTCTCTAATCAGCTCAATTCATCAATAGACTCTAAAGTTAATCTAGACAAATGATCAGCAACCACATTCTCACAACCTTTCTTATCACGGATTTCGAGATCGAATTCCTGTAATAAGAGTATCCATCGAATAAGGCGAGCTTTAGCATCCTTCTTGGAAAGAAGATACTTCAAAGCCGCATGGTCTGTGTATATGATGATCTTAGACCCTATCAGATAAGATCTAAACTTGTCTAATGCGAAAACGACGGCAAGCAATTCCTTCTCGGTAGTTGAATAATTGAGTTGGGCATCATTAAGGGTTTTGCTAGCATAGTATATCACATATGGTAGTCTATCAACTCGCTGTCCTAAAACAGCACCAACAGCATAATCAGAGGCATCACACATAAGTTCGAACGGAAGCTTCCAATCGGGTGGTCGGACTATAGGAGCGGTGGTGAGAAGGGTTTTTAATTCCTCCCATGCCTTCACACAAGCAGCATCGAAATTGAAGGCAACATCTTTGGAGAGAAGACTGCACAGAGGTCTGGAGATTTTGCTGAAATCTTTGATGAATCGCCGGTAAAAACCAGCATGACCTAGAAATGATCTGATCTCCTTCACAGAGCAAGGTTGTGGTAGATGTTGAATGAGGTCAACTTTAGCTTTATCCACTTCAATTCCTTTTCTGAGATGATGTGTCCTAGAACTATTCCTGAATTCACCATAAAATGGCATTTTTCCCAATTTAGAACAAGGTTCTTTTCTTTACATCTGGATATCACGAGGGCAAGATGCTTCAAACATTCGTCAAACGAGGAACCAAAAACAGAGAAATCATCCATAAAGATCTCGAGAGAAAACTATCTATCATGTCAGAAAAAATGCTCATCATGCAACGCTGAAAAGTAGCAGGTGCATTACACAACCCGAAGGGCATACGTCTATAAGCAAACGTCCCAAATGGACACGTGAATGTAGTTTTTTCCTGATCTTCGGAGCAATGTGAATTTGGTTATAACCGGAAAAGCCATCTAGAAAACAGTAGTGACTGTGTCCAGACACACGTTCTAGCATTTGGTCAATGAAAGGGAGCGGGAAGTGATCCTTCCTTGTTACTGTGTTCAACTTCCTGTAGTCGATGCATACTCGCCATCCTGTGGTTGTACGAGTAGGGACTAATTCATTCTTGTCGTTCTGAACTACAGTAATGCCTGACTTCTTAGGCACAACTTGAATGGGACTAACCCATTTGCTATCGGGAATTGGGTATATGATACCCGCATCAAGTAGTTTCAGGATCTCTCCTTTGACTACATCTCTCATGTTAGGATTAAGTCTCCTTTGCATTTCCCTCGATGGTTTGGCATTCTCTTCAAGGTTAATGTGGTGCATGCAAATGGTGGGACTAATTCCTTTGAGATCTGAGATGGTCCATCCTAAGGCCTCTTTGTGTTCCTTAAGTACTTCTAAAAGCTTACTTTCCTGTTCCGTGTCTAAACATGATGAAATAATGACAGGTAAAGTATCAGAAGAACCTAGGAATGCGTACTTCAACGTACTAGGCAATGTTTTCAATTCAAGCTTGGGTGGCTCAACAATGGATGGAATAAGCTTGGAATCAGAGAGTAGGGGTGGTTCCACTTCATATTTCCTTTCAGTGACGTCCATTTGAGGTACAGATTCGAGCAGAGATAGGACGTCACTACAGTATGCATCATCATAGGAATCAGGGTTAAAGTTCTCCATACATGCTTGAAAGGGGTCGACGGATAGAATGTTAGTCAACGAATCTTGCATTAATCCTTCAATCATATTAACTTCATGCACATCATCATCATCAAGATTCACAGGTTGTTGACTAATATCGAACACATTCAATTCTACCGTCATGTTACCAAAAGACAGTTTTAACACTCCATTCCGACAGTTGATGATCGCGTTGGACGTAGCCAAGAAAGGACGTCCTAAGATGACAGGAATGTGACAGTCTGGGTTTTGTACAGGTTGAGTGTCTAAGACAATGAAGTCTACGGGAAAATAGAATTTGTCAACCTTGATCAAAACATCTTCGACCACTCCACGAGGAATCTTGACAGATCGGTCTGCCAGTTGTAGAGTGATAGATGTTGGTTTCAACTCCCCAAGACCTAACTGCTCATAAACAGAATATGGCAGTAGGTTAACACTTGCACCTAGGTCTAATAACGCTTTATTGACCGTGTGTTCTCCTATAGTGCAAGAAATTGTTGGACATCCTGGATCCCTAAACTTGGGTGGAGTTTTGTTCAGAATGATGGAACTCACCTGCTCAGCTAAGAAAGCACGTTTTTGCACATTGAGCTTGCGCTTTTGAGTACACAAGTCTTTGAGGAATTTGGCATAAGCAGGGATTTGCTTGATTGCTTCAAGAAAAGGAATGTTGATGTTGACTCTCTTGAACAGATCTAACATCTCATTGTAATGGGTACTTTTCTGTTGATAGATCAATCTTTGAGGAAATGGAGCAACAGGAAGATGAGTTGGCAAAGGGACATTCACAGCAGTAGAATTGTCAGATTTTCCAACTTGCTCAGATTCTTTGGTTTTCTGGGGTTGTGGAGACACGTGGAATTTGTATCAGATTCATTAGGTTCGCCCACGTTGTTCTCGATGACTTTACCACTTCGGAGGGTGGTAATGGCATGGATTTGATCAGGTGAGGTTTCAGTGCAGGATGTTGTGCCTGTTTGAAATATCCTCTTTGGATTTTGTTGGGGTTGGCTCGGAAGTTTACCCTTTTCTCTCTCACATATTTGATCCATCTTTTGATCTAGATTTTTCTGACTTTGCATCAAACTCTGGAACATTTCCTCTAGGGTGGATAATCTCTTGTCGGTATTGTGTTGAGGATATGATTGTTGAGAGTTTGATTGTTGTTGAGGGTTTCTCGGGTGTTGATAACCTTGATTGTTCTGATATCCCTGATTGTTTTGATAGCTCTGATTGGGTTGAGATGGTCCTCCTTGAGTGGGTCCTTTTGACCATGAAAAGTTAGGGTGGTTTCTCCATCCTGGATTGTAGGTCTGTGAATAAGGGTTATGCTCTGGTTTTTGAAACATGGCATGTGCCTGTTCAAGCCTAGACTCCTGGACTGCAAGCAAATCTGGACAATTTTGGAATTGATGGTTGGGGTCGTTACAAGCAGCACAAACAGACGAAGCGACATGTTCTCGGAGAGTAGTGGTGGAAGGTTTTGAATTTTTATGTAGTTCTAACTCTTCTAATCTCCTAACTATTGATGCCATGTTTGCTCTCCCTCAAAATCCGCTTCAATCCTAAAAGCCTTTGCTTCGGATGTAGTCTTTCTGGTTTCACGGATGGATTCCCACTGTTGCGTCTTTTCAGCTACTTCAATCAAGAAGTCCCAAGACGCGTCAGCAGTTTTATCTACGAATAGACCATTACACATCGACTCAACCGTTGTTCGGGTGGACACATCTAGACCTTCATACAAAATTTGCACAAGTCTCCATTTTTCAAAACCATGATGGGGACATTGGAGCAATAATTCATTGAATCTCTCCAGGTATCTAGCTAAGGTCTCACCTTCTAATTGCACAAAGCTATTCAGACTTTGACGAATTGTCGCAGTCTTGTGGTTCGGGAAAAACTTTTTGAAAAACTCCTTTATGAGGTCATCCCATGTCATGATGGATTGAGGCTGTAAAGCATAGAGCCAGGCCTTTGCCTTATCTTTCAGGGAGAAAGGAAAAAGCCTTAACTTCAGGGTTTCGTCGGTCATTTGAGTGAAACGCAGAGTTCCACAAATTTCCTCGAATTCTCTCACGTGGTGGTACGGGTTTTCATTCTCAACACCTCTAAAAATAGGAAGCATCTGTATTGTGCTGATTTCAGCTCATAATGGCCATTAGCCTCGGGTAGCAAATACAAGAAGGTTGACTGGCTCTAGTTGGGTACATATAATCCTTGAGGGTACGGGGTTCTCCCATTGTTTCTGGTTGATCTGGACTGTCTCCCTCAGAACTTAGAATTTCGATAGGTTCGTCTGGGTTAATTCTAACAAGTCTGTTTGTCTGGTCTCTGTAGGTCACAATCATGTCCTAGTAGGTACCTTAACTAACATGTTGGTCAGACAGAGCAATCGGAAACAATTTGGCCCACAAGGGTTATGAAGATTTGGTTTTGAATGGGTTTGGTTTAAGAAGGGTTTTGTTTTTGGTTTAAAATTTGGGCTTTGAAAATTTTGAACTAAACCTAGCATAAATTATCACAACTCATAAAAGAAAATAAAAACAATAATAATAATTAAACAACCCATAAAAGAAAAAAGAAAAATAAAAGAAAAATAAAGAAAAAAAAAAAAAAAAAAATAATTACATCCCAATATAAAAAAAAAAAGAAAAGAAAATAAAAATTATTACAATCCCAAATAAATAATTAAATTAATTATTACAAGCCCAAATTTGAATTTAAATGAGGCCCAAGTGGGTTAACTCATGGGTTAGGCTTACTTGTTTTTGGAGGGAAGCCCAAAAATAGGCTTTTAGTCCCCTTTTAGTTGCACAGCCCAGTTGGGCTTTAGGATCGTCCTAGCAGCTCACGTCCAAGCCCAGCAGCAACAGGTGGAGCAGAGCCCAGCAGCAGCAGCAACGGAGCCCAGCTGAAGCAGCGAAGCCCAAGAGCAGAAGTTGCAAGCCCAGCAGCAGTTGAGGTTACTGAGCCCAGCTCAGTTGGTTCAAGCCCAGTTCAGAGGGTGCACAAGCCCAGCAGCAGAGAAATATGCAAGCCCAGTTGACAGCTTCAGTTGGCAGCCCAGTTGGCTTGGCAGCAGCAGCTCCACACCAGCAGCAGCAGCAGCAGCACCAGCAGAATCTGCAGCTTCTCAGCAGCAGCTTCACAGTAGCTTCAGCAACACTTGCACTTGCAGCAGTGCAAGGTAGTGCACACCAACAACAGCAGAAACCAACAAATGCACACTTGCACACCAGCAGCACTTTGAAAACTTCAAAAAGATGGCAGCCAGCTCCCCGGCAGCGACGCCAAAAACTTGTTGTGGTGGTTAGCACACACACAAAACACTTGCAAGTATACAAGGCCAAGATTTGTAATAAAAGGGTGAGTAGGGGTTTGTCCACAGGGAGAGGAGCATATAAGAAGTTTTCCTAGCTAAGGTGTGTAGTGAGCTAAGGGCAGGCAAGGTAAATGGCAAACAGACAAGAATGCAAGGTAAAGCAGCAAAGAAACAGCTAAGAAAAAAGCAATGTAAATCAACAAAGAACCAAGGCTTGGAAGCCAAGGGCAAGGTGAGTTTATGCACTGACTTCAGTGCACAGTTGCTACAAAGTGCAAGAAAATAAAAGGCAAGAAAATAACTGAATTGCAAACACACAGGACTGAAAATGCAAGTTTCTGAGAGGGAATTGGTGGGTAAGCCAAGGCTTATGATCCACCTTGTGTCCTAATCAAATGACATGTTTCTAGGTTATGTTTATTCCTAAGCATACATCTAGAAATGGAAGAATACCAAATTGCTCACTAGTCTGCCCCTAGCATTGGCTGTCTTTTGACAGTACAGCCAATCACAGGCTCTATGAGCATTGGTATCTCTCATTTGCACAATCAAAACATACAAGGAAGAACTATCCTAGCTCATTTACACTTGACAGTGCACAAGGCTTCACTGAGCCTTAGCCTGATGCTGATTAGCTCATGCTAACCATGATGTAGCAACATACATTCATCATAAGATATAAATTAGACACAATTTGCAACATATCAGACAACTACAAACATAAGCAATTTTCAACTGTCAACAGATAAGCACTGAAATTGAAATTCATAAAAATTCTGTGGCCAATTCTCTACTGGCTAGTCCAGAGAGGTATACAGTGTCTTCTACACACTTCATATGACATCAATTTATACCCATTACACATATGTGGGTTTTCCCCCAATTTTCCCCCAAAATCAGTAGAACTAGGGTTTGGTGAAATTGATTTACCTACTGTTGATGAGATATTCGCTCCATCTCGTCGACCCAATCTTCTCCTGCTTCTTCTCGTTCCTCTCGAGCTCCAATTGATGCTTTAATCATCACTTATATCCCCAATTTCTCACCTAGGGTTTCAGTGAGCAGAGAGATGATAAATTGAGGTTATTAGTGATGCTAAAGAGATGGTACGTGATGGGTTTAGGTAGAATAGAGTTGGGGAGAAAACAGTGGAGTGATTTGGGGTGAGGTGGTGGTGATGGAGGAGATGGGTTCGATGGAGAAAGGGGAAGGGTGCGTTTGTTTGGGGTGTAGGTGCTCGGTCGCTAGAGTGTGAGGCGAGTGTATCGAGTTTGATGATCTGCGACGCTGAGTCATTGGATGCGAAGCTGGTAGGTGAATCGGATGGTTCCTCCTGATGAGGTTGGTAGCGACCGTCAGATGTTTTGATACAACGAAGTTAACGGCTCTAGATGGGGTTAGGTGTTGTAGTGTAAGGCGGAGATATCAAACGTTGATGAACAACAAGGGAGCGACCGTTGGATTCAACTACCATCTAATCTGAAGGCTTGGAATTTCAGCGCTGTGGTGCTTGGCAGAGACTTCAGATTTTGATGCTCTATGAAGGAGCGACCATCGGATGCTTCTGGGAACTGATCTGACGGCTGAGAACGGAGGCGTTTTTGTGTGTAGAAAATGAGGTTGTGCGCACCATTCTTCGCGGCTTCCTTGCATGATTTCTCCCGGATTTTCACTGCTTTTCTGCTCTTTTCGCTCCGCGACTCATCCGAACTTTATTTATTACCTAAAAATGCAAAATTAATTAATAAAAATATTTATTCTTGAAAACAATGAAAATACAGAATATGGGATAAAATGTAGAATTAATGCACAAAAGATGAGTTAAAATGCCAACAAAAAGGGATAAATATATACATTATTTGGCACTCATCAGATTGTTATACACGCATGAAATGTAACTTCATTAATTAGGTTTGAGTAACCGTACCTAAACGTGTACATGTCGTTGGTTCAATGGTAGTTAACCATAGGTTATCCATATGAGCACTTTCATATCAACCTTATTCTTCTTTACCACTACTAGTTCAAATGACTCAAATGAACTAGTTAGAGAGTTGCTCAATTGCTTAGATCTCATAGAAGTATACAAGACACAATCGAAACGAAAACAATTTGGATCCACTCGAATCGATTCGTGAACATTATAGCCACGGTTTGCAAAGATTGCATTCCTTAAAATATAAATGTCTTAGTTCACGAATTGAACTGTTTTTAGAAAAAATAACCTACTTAAGTACGCACACTGGTACGTGGACTTAAGTACCCGAATTAAGTTTGTTTTCAGTTCACAAACTCCACCATAAATTAACGGGATGTGAACTTCCGGAAGTACGCGTACTGGTACGCGGACTTTAGTTCCGGTTATCCTAAGCAGCAAAGTAAGCATACTTTGGTTCAAGGATATTGGACTTGCACACATATGATTTGTCTCACAATGTTTATACCCAACCATGGTTATATTGTAAACTCTCATTTCAATCATTGAAACATTCTTAGAGGACGTTATATAGTTGTTGTTCACAAACTATTTTTCGTCAAAGCGATTTTCAAGTAATTGAAACTAATATGACTTTCATCACTAGTAAAGATGAACTTGGCAAAGCAAAATCTTACGAACACATATTTCGAGAAATAGATAAGCGAGATAAACTCAGCTCGAAATAGTATATGTGTATAATCAAGTCTATATAGCAATAAGACTTTTGTCTCAAGATATGAGATAAAGTAGACTTTTGAGTGATAGATAAGTTCAAGTCTCCACATACCTTTTTGTCGATGAAGTTCTACCAGTTCCTTGAGTAGTTCTTCGTCTTTGCATGATGAACACCGTGGAGTCTAGATCTCAACTACACTTTCTATCCTAGTCCGAGACTTAGCTATTAGTAGACTAAAAATTAAGACTTATAGTTTTGGCAACTAAACTTGACAAACAAGCTTGAGATAGCAACGCTTGCGAGTTCGAACGAGCAGTGCTCTAACAATCTCCCCCTTTGTCAATTTTAGTGACAAAACTATCAATACGTATATATGGAATAAAAAATAAATAAACTTTGCAGCTTCTCTTCCATATGCACTCCAATGACTCGAAATTTTCGTCATAAACTTTGCAGCTTCTCTTCCATATGCATTCCATAAAAAATAAATAAACTTTGCAGCTTCTCTTCCATATGCACTCCAATGACTCGAAAAACAATTTGGATCCTCTTGGTTCTTCAACATTACTCGAAATTTTCGTCACTTCCAAGCACTCCAATGATTTCAAAGATATTCAATGCAGCATCATCGTTGTTGAAGATCCGTAGCCATAACAATGAGAAAACAAAAGCTCTCGATCATTGTTACACAGTGTCATAGTATTATTACACATCATCAAAGTTCAATTGCATCACAATTTTGACAACAATACTATGGTGATATGTATCACTCCCCCTTAGTCAATACTTCATCTCACATAAAAACCACTCCCCCTTACATAATGATCCCAAAATCATATGTATTTGTAGTGCGAACTACACATTAATTCTCCCCCATTTTGTCAATAAAATTGGCAAAGGTACGAAAACTAGTGGGATCCTCATGAAATTTCCATAGAGACACTTCATGACCAAAAGAAAGTACATATCAACTTTTTAGATGCAATCAAATAGCGGAAGCTAAATGAATTCATCAAGGGGTTTATAAAGATACAAGATAACCCCTATAATATTCCACATCCGCACTCCCCACAAAGATTTGGCAATTAAGCACAAGTTCAATTAAGAACTCTCCCCCATAAAATGTCATTCTCGAGAGAACAACAAGAGCGACCTTACTTTCACAAGAAAATAAGGATTTCTTTGGACATTAATAAATCACATAAGAGTATGAATTTGTATCCAGAAACTCAATTAAATTAACCACAAGAGAACCCATGATTAATTCAATCGGAAATGCTCATCATAAGAGAACTTATGGAGCCGCACAGTACATACATAAGAAATATGGATCAGGGAAGATCAATACTGTGGAATAGACAAAGATTCATCACCATTTGCGGAATGACATATAATAGACATAATATTTGTAAACAAAAGCTCATCCTATCTTCCATCAATATTTGCATAATGACATACAATAGGCTTAATTATCTTTTGTTTTGTCAAAAGTTCATTCAATCCTTTATCAATACTTGCATATCGATATATGAAAGACTTAACTTTTGACCACATATGGGACGATCATAGTTCACGGACGCAAACATGCATATCCTATACCAAAATATTGCAATATATAAAACCATAAAGATTAATACTGCAAAATCATCTTCCAAACAAACTTTAGAGTTTAAGCAAATAAATCTAAAAATATTGAAGATGAAAATTGTTGGACATAGCTATGTGTAATCACAATAATGGCTATTCCAAACTCTAGTTATTCTTTCTAAAACACAAGAATAAAATTCTTATAAGAAGATTTCCTAGACAAAATCAAATCAAAGTTCATTGAGAATCTCATACCTTTCAATGAATCCATCATAGAAGGTATCACTGATTTCCTTTACTCTCTTGACCGTAGACACACCATGTTTGTGAATTATATTGCTAACTTTACAATAAACAACCCGAGAAAGTTGTCTAGCCTTCCATGATGAGCTTATGTTGATTCTGTATCAGAATATTTTGATTTTCAAGGATTCTGGCTTGATCATCTAAGAGTTGGTTTATTTGCAATTGAAGATTTGCAAACTCGACCTTTGAATCGTTCTGAAAACGAATTAAATCCTTGACAGATTCACCCATCCAAGAGTTGTGTTCCTTCCTTGCAAGCCTCTTCTTTAGAACCAGCCATTGAATCGAATCACATCCTTGAGTGTCTTCTTCCATATCAATATGCACAATCTCTTGAGATTTTGCAGAGTTCTCCATATAATTTTTTTTGTTAGGGACGGATTAATACAATATAAGATGTATATGTATTAAGAGAAGACACTTCTCATTAAGGAAACCCTATGAACTCACAGGAGTAGGACATGGACGTTCACGGACCGCTCACAAGAGAATGATGTATTTAAACAAAATCCAGTAAGAGGAAAAAACCACAATGTTTGTCAATATTTCTTAGTAATACTTAAAATTAGAGTCTGAGTCATGAAGCAGACTTGTACAACTCAGATTGATTGACAAAAGAAAACAACACACAAAATTGTACAACAAATCTTGAGACTCACATAGTCATCATCCATGTACCTCTCAAGATTGATTCAAGGATGAGGTTACCTAGAGTTAGGTAAAGGGGTGAGAAGTGATCTCACTACCAAACATAAGAGAAGGATTGTACAAGTTGTTTGACCGTTTTACTTGTATATTCCCTTCTTTCCATAGTTTATAACGTATTCCAGAGGAAATTGTCATAAACCCTTTCAATAGTCCATCTGAAGGATTTTTCTGAAGACTGAGTCTAGGACCTCTAGAAATCGGTTCCATAATAGGGAATTTGGAGGATTTCCATTTTCTTGATCTAGCCTTACCAGACTTGTTCTTATAACCACAACGAAAGTCTTCATTAGTGGCACAAGAGTTTATACCATAATGAGGAACACATAACCTGTGATGATTTCTTGAAAAGAGATCATTTTTATAAGATTTCTGGTTTTCTGCGGGCAAGAGATTCACTGTAGATGTCCTCAGATGATTTACTCCATTGACAGTAGAAAGAAGCAAATTATGGAGATTAACAATTTGTTTCGTCCTGGTAAAACAATGAAGATCACAGTGATTATTTTTCCCACAAAAGGAACAGGTTCGTGGAGGAAAAAACATTTACACGAGCATGTTTTGACTTCATATCCCTGTTAGAGGATTGCAAGTTATGTAAACACTTCTTTGCAGGAACTTCATTGGGAGAACATCTCTTCATGTACTGTAAATCTGTCTGAAAATTGATCATTGGTACAAAAGAATTTCTCATTAAAATAGAGTTTTCCTTTTTCAAGGATTTGCACTGTTCTTGGGCTAGAATAAGGGAAGCACCTAGTTTCTCCTTCTCAACACGAAGTCTGTTTAGATCAGATGAATGCGTCTCGATCAAATCTTTTTCTCTAATTGAGTCTTCTTTAACAATATTCTCAAGAACACTAATCTTTTCACGCTGAAGGGTAGTTCTTGAATAAGTTTTTCGATATTGTTGGAGAAGGATTCAATGATATTATAAAGTTCCCGTTCTCGACCAAAAGACTTTTCAAATTCATCAATGAGATGAACATGACTATAAAAATCAATAGCCACAGTAGATTTTTTTGAGATTCTGGTGAGATCCGTTTCAGCTTTTGATAGGGTGTCAAATATCTCATTTGAGGAAACATTATCAAAATTTAATAAAACATCCTTTCTATCTCGGGATTCGGAATAATCAGCTAAGGAGTTATCCTTTGAGGCAATCTCAAGACATTTGGCATAATTGAAAGCTTTGGAAGAATTTTTGGTATACAACAACAAGATATAATCTTCCGTCCACAGAGTCAGATTGCTACAAACACAGACTTGTGAGGTCTTTAAACGTGTTTGCCTGCTGTGATACCAATTGAAAAAACGGGGGTCTAACCACTACACCCAATATTTCTCTCAGCAATCTGTATGGACTAAATACAATATACTTTTAAGAGAATTAACTAGACAGTCAGACTCAATCTTGATAAAAAGTATATCAAGGAGTTATATCTCAATTTCTCGATTCAATACTTACTCAAGCAAATAGAAATCTGCGAGTCTAATTGAACATAAGAGAAATTAACTTGAACGGTACCAAAGACCAATGTTCAAGTATCAATCAATTTCAATCAACAACCAAAGGTTGTATTTACCAATTGATCAATTCAACGCACAACCTGTGATATTTCAATCATATAACAAAATATAATGCGAAAAAGAAATAACACAGACACCAGAAGTTTTGTTAACGAGGAAACCGCAAATGCAGAAAAACCCCGGGATCTAGTCCAAATTCAACACACACTGTATTAAGCCGCTACAGACACTAGCCTACTACAAACTAACTTCGGTATGGACTGTAGTTGAACCCCAATCAATGTCACACTGATCCAAGGTACAGTTGCCCTCCTTTCGTCTCTTATCCCAGCAGGATACTACACACTTGATTCCCTTAGCTGATTTCACCCACAACTAAGAGTTGCTACGACCCGAAGTCGAAGACTTTAATAAACAAATCTTTATCACATAGAAAGGTCTACAGGAATAGATAAATTTGTCTCCCACAGAAATACCTACAAGTTTTGTTCCGTCTTTTGGTAAACCAAGGTGAACATGAACCAATCGATAACCCAGACTTATATTCCCGAAGAAAATCCTAGAATTATCAATCACCTCAAAATAATCTAAAACGTATGATGGCGAAACTAGATATTCCGGAATCACAAACGATGAGACAAAGATGTTTATGACTACTTTTCTATCTTGCCTATCGGAGATATTAATCTCAAGCCAATATTACGATTGTACTCAAATACGATAGAAAACGCAAGATCAGATCACGCAACTATATACAAAATAGTTGGGCCCATCTTCGCAATCCCAATGAAGTCTTCAAGTCGTTAACCTACATGGTCTCGATAGAAACCTAAGGTTAAAGGAGAATCGACTCTAGCTTATACAACTAATATCACACAGGAGGTGTGGGGATTAGGTTTCCCAGTTGCTAAAGTTCTCCTTTATATAGTATTCAAATCAGGGTTTGCAATCAATGCTACCTTGGTAACAAAGCATTCAATATTCACCGCTAGATGAAAACCTGATTAGATTCAAGCTAACATCTTTTAACCGTTAGATCGAACTTAGCTTGTTACACACACATGAAATTGAACTTCATTTAGGTTTGAGTAACCGTACCTAGACGTGTACAAGTCGTTGGTTCAACGGTAGTTAACCATAGGTTAGCCATATGAGCACTTTCATATCAACCTTATTCTTCTTTACCACAACTAGTTCAAATGACTCAAATGAACTAGTTAGAGAGTTTTTCAATTGCTTAGATATCATAGAAGTTTACAAGACACAATCGAAACAAAAATTTTTTTGCTACACTCGAATCGATTCATGAACATTATAGCCACGGTTTGCAAAGATTCCATTCCTTAAAATATAAATGTCTTAGTTCACGAATTAAACTGTCTTTAGAAATTAACCTACATAAATATGCATACTGTTACGTGGACTTAAGTTTCCGAATTAAGTTTGTTTTCAGTTCACAAACTCCAGCAGAAATTCACGGGATGTGAACTTCCGGTAGTACGCGTACTGGTACGCGAACTTTAGTTCCGGTTATCCTGAGCAGCAAAGTACGCATACTTTGGTTCAAGGATATTGAATTTACACACATATGAGTTGTCTCACAATGTTTATATCCAACCATGGTTATGTATTCTAAACTCTCATTTCAATCATTGAAACATTGTTAGAGGACGTTATATAGTTGTTGTTCACAAACATTCTCAAACTCTTATTTGGCTTCAATTTGACCCCACCCTAAGTATTTCCTAGGCAAGTCCTAAAGCTTTTCTAAAGAAAGAGAATTGTACATGATTTTTCCATCCACGGACATGTCGATAATTTGGAGAGCATCATGTAGAGTGATAATCATCTCGCCGAAGTGAAAAAGATTTATCATGTCAGGCAAGAAAATCTTTCCCTAAATGGAAAACAATAATAACATCAAATTGCTTTTATGTAGAATAAATTCCAGACTGTAACCCCGAAGCTTGTACCAAGGATACCACTGTGTTTCCTTCTTTATCAAAGACCAAAACTTCTTCTTATGGTGCTTTAGTTTCGGGACCGTTATTTTATGATCCTTCCAAAATCATAAAAATGTTAAAAAAAGATAAAACCATAATAAATAAAGAACACGCAATTGGGGGATATCAAAACTAATTGGGGGATGGAGGAAAATGACAAAAACTGGATCCAAATATCAAATCAGGGTCACCCCTTATCTATTTAATTTTTAAATTCCTAATCTAGCCCTCACTAATCAGGTTTAGTGGTTAATAATAATTAGTAAAATCTTAAGATTTTTGATAAATGATTAGTGTGTATTTTTATTTGAATTTGTGTGAGTGTGGTGAGAGTAGAAGGAGGGAATTTTTTTTTTGAGAGGGAACTTTTTTTGTGAAAATGGAAGATGATTGTGAGGAGAGAATTGCAGCTGTTGAATCTTTAGCTCAACTATAACAAGAAGCATATCTTCAATCTTCGGTTAATGATAACAACTCACAATTGGAATTATATGAAGAACCAACACCCTTGGATCATGATTTTTGTGAGCATGAAGTGTTTTTTGAAGAATTAACCCAAGAAAGTAATGCTGCTAAGAGGTCGAAAACTTTGATTTTTTTTTGAATCCGCCATTTTTTTCTCCGAAAAAGCTCTGTGCCGACATATAAATAGTAAGAATACCATGCCGGCACCAAAACTACCGGCATCATATTCATACTATTTCTATGCCGGCTAATAATATCCCCCATTTTGAAACATTTACCGGAGTGGGTCGTCAACCAAAAATTCCAGGCCGGCCCGCAATTAACTTTTTACCTACCACCGAATATTCTATGGAATATTCAGTCGACATGGTTCACTCCTAACTTTACCATGCCGGTACCTCAATAAAAACATCTAGGAGTTAAAGAATTTTGAATTTCAATATCGGCGTAGTATATAAATTATCGAGCACGCCGATATTGTATTCCGGCTTTAAACCTTAGAAAAAGAGCATGCCGGTACCACAAGAAAAGGGTTATTTAGTTTTTGGTACTTACATTTTGTCCAGAGTAAGTATTTGGTCTAACATTTGTCCAACTTAGGATTTAGTACTTGAAAATAACGTTGACTTCAATTGACCCAGTTAAATTTTGACTTCTGTTTAGAAATTAATAAAATAAATAAAAAAGAAAAATAAAATAGAAAATAAAATTAAACTAAAATACGAGTTTACTACTATAACCTCCACTTTCCTAACATTTATCCTTAGATATTTTAGAACCCATCTTTTCACCTTCTCCAAACGCATCATCACCGCCGCTACAACCAGTTCTCTGTATCTCATCTTCTCATCCTTGTTCAACAAACAGCTACAAACACCAAATTCAAAAAATTATCCCCCATTCACGATACAAATACCATTTTCAACAAACGGATCGTGTTCCTACCCAAACAGATACAAACACCAAATTCAATAAATTATCCCCCATTCACGAACCCTAATTTACCACTACCATCACCTCGTACATTAATTCACCACTTCAACTAATTTTTTCCATAAAACCCAGCAACTATCTTCATGAAGCCTTTCCATTTGTTTAACTCTTCTTAATTTTCTTCCAGTAACTTTTCTTGTCACATACACTAGTTCAGAAAGGGTTATTAATCACGCTTTTAAATGACAGATTAATTGTGTGATTAGAATTTTACAAACAAATCCCGTCATATAATATAAAAATGGTGGGATCCTCCAATTAACGTAAAAAAACTGTCATTCTCAAACGTGATAATTTATTAGACGTGTGATTTAACGATGAAGAACTAAATAACGATAAATAAGCTAGATTTATGTACGCCCACCATCAATTTTCTATTGCGTACCCAAAAATGACCAGCTATTTAAATATCATGTACATGTTTCTATAGCCACCGATATGGTTGCCATGAGTCTTTATTTTTGGCCGGTATGCCATAATCTAAGACTTTGACCCGCATCTTTATCTATCGCTCTTCTTCCTATTTTTAACCTAATTGCGCATCTCTCTTTCTTCTTCCTCCTTTTCTCTTCTCTTCGATTAAGGGCAAAGCTTTGGCAGATTTCTCCAAAATTAGTTTCTTTATTTCATTGATTTGCTTTCCAATCGTATCATTCAGTTATACAAAGAGAGAATTGTTGAGTTTTCTTCCTCTTCAGAGTTTATATGATTGAATTCTACCAAACCCTAACCCCGAATTACTCAAATCACACACACAATTGTACCTATTTCATTATCTTCTCCACCCATAGTTGTTCAGATTTAGCCGTATAACGAACCCAATTTTCGTTTTACCTTCTGAAACCTTACTTTAATTTTGTTTTTTCCCTGTAAAAGTAGAAGGTATGATCTATGAACCTTCAATTTTCTATTTATTCTTTATTATTATTAATTTCTTCACCAAACATTTAAGCCCTAGATGTTGTTTAAATCTCACTAATACTTATAAGGGTTTTGATGATTGCAGGTGTTTATTGGTAATTGATGGTGTCATGACTCTTACAAGGTAAAAACCTCTCTCCTTTTAAGTACCAGATCTATAATTAGCTAACTTGTCTTGTTTGGGTTTCAATCTTCTTTTATTTTTGTTGTTCATTCACTGATTTTTTTTGGGTGTAGTTTAAAGATTGATGAAGATTTTTTTGGTGCTTAGGTTTCATCTGGTATTAACATTTATTGATAGCTTGATTTAGCTATAATGGCTGTTTATGGAAGTGGATGGTCTAGTGCTCATGCAACTTTCTACTGTGGTGTGGTGATGTTTGTGGTACTACGGGTAAGAAAGCAAACTCTAAAAATACAAGGGTTCATGCCTTCCATGTTTCAATTTGTGTATAAAGTTTAGGAAAATTTTCGATTTGATGTTTATTTGATCCCAATCTCTTATGCATTTATCTCATGTCATCATATCTTTCTGATGCAGCCTGAAAATCAAATGGAGGTTGGTGGAAAAACATGGCTATGGCTCTCTCAGGAAAATGGTCCCTGATGGAGTCAATAGAGTAACATGATCGATGGTCCAGAGGCTGCTACGTAATCAAATCGGTTGAAGCTGGCTCCGTTCAGAATGATGCGACTGGAATCACTTCCTGGTAAGTCCCTTTTTGTGAAGTAGAGCAGTGTAGCAGGATATTGGTGGTATATAAGTTGTATAGGTAGTTAGTAAGTTCATTCTGTTACCAAATCTTTGGTGGGAGCATTATAAAAGGTATAGTGGGACTATCTCGCAATCCTCTTTTTCTGTTGGGCACCAGAAATCTATTAGGAAATGTGAATTGAATACCACTCTGTTTCTCAATAATCTAGGAATAATGAATACTTATCTTGTCCATCCTCCTTATATTTGGTTCTGTCTGAAGGTTACTCTTTTTTAATAAAGTCTTTTCGTGTAATTCTTATATTGAGAATTAATTTTCTGTTGGATATTTGTGCATGTCGGCTTCATTTGCTTATTAAGAGTTTGGAACCACTGAACTCAGGCTACTTTACCATGGTATACCAATCTTAATAACACCATGTAAATTGGACAAAATTGGAACAGTTCTGGTCTGTGTTGGGTAATCAAAATTTTGTCCATGACATAAATTTATGAAGTATGACTGGCCTTAAGTTTGGATTTACAGTTTGTGCCTAATTAACTTGCGTGTGTTTTTTTTTTCTGCATAAGGTGTGGCTCACTTCAATATACATCAAAGTCAACAAAGTCTCTTCTCTTATATAATTGAAATGTTATCTGTTTGGGTGATAGTCATATGAACTACATTTATTCACTGGCAATATGAAACACAAAAACTCTGAATAGGCATCTTAACGCATGTAGATCAAACTCTAGTAGGTGTTTGATCCTGGTTTCTCATCTTTCTCAGGAGGACTATCGGTGCAGATGTTTTGGGATTAGAGTGGCAGGGTAATAGTAGACCGAACTCAGTTTTAATGTTTGATATGTAAGGTTGCTAGTATTTATCTTTCCGTTCGTATCCAGAGATTCAAAATCTGAATAATTAATAAAGTTGATTTTAGATTCAGTTTGAAATCATAATGCTGTAAATGAATTTCTGAAACACTAAATCAGTTTCAGATACGGACCTGAATCTAAATGAATTTCTGAAACACTAAATCTAAATCTGAAAGGGTTTCATATTCCCAAAATCTGAATACAAAAATCTGAAACGTTAGCAAGAAATTGACGGAACATTCTCGTTTGAATTAACTGCCTCCATTATAACAGATATCGACTGTTATTGTATTTAACATATAATAAGTGTGATACTCAATAACAAATTAAGTATGTGACTTTAAATTATAAATCTAATCTGTCATACTTAATAACATTTTCGATTTGTTATTTATAAAGAGACACCAAATACGATTTGTTATTTATAAAGAGACACCAAATAAATAACGGTTCGAATAACAAATGAAAACCGTGATAAATTATGTTTCATAACAGGCTTCATTCGTCATTTATAGCCGCTTCTGGGCTAGTGATAATTGGGGATTTTCAGTTCCCCAAATCAGCCGTCAATTTCTATGTTCATCAATGGGTTTTTCAGATCCCCAAATCACCCATCGATTCATTTATACATCTCTAGCAAGTTTTGGAGAAAGAGTTTCTGGTCTTCAAGGTCTCTATTGTACTGGTTCTCATTTACAGGGGTGATTTTCTTATTTTAGTTGGCTAATTCTTGGGTGATTAGGGAATTTATCGGGAAAGAATGAAAACTCATAGGGTGATATCTAGTGACGATTATAATTTGAAATAAGAAAATGGTGGTGAGTAAATTGTATATATCTTTGTTAATGATTATTGGCGATGGAAATAAAGGAAGCAAAACAAACCAGTTGAAGAAACCAGCTTGATAATGGCGGATGGAAGTAAATGGGTTTTCATGATACGTGTAATGGGGGTGGACCGGGTGGTCTAATATAACATCTAATGTAGCATGGATCTATCATTTAGTTTTGTGACTTCTTTTAGAGTTGTTAGATCATAGGCCATATCAGGGATAAACTTGTAAACTCTAATAATACACTACACAAAATTAATTAAACTTTGGTCATAAGCGGTCAATAGGGGTCAACGTTATTTTCAAGTACCAAACTCTAAGTTGGACAAATGTTAGACCAAATTAGTTTTGGACAAAATGTACGTACCAAAACTGTTAAGAAAGTAAACCAGTTCAACATACAAGCATCCCCAATACACAGGTAATGCCGCTAAGAGGTCAAAAACTTTGATTATTTTTTTTTTGAATCCGCCATTTTTTTCTCTGAAAAAGCTCTGTGCCAGCATAGAAATAGTAAGAATACCATGCCGGCACCAAAATTACCGGCATCGTTTTCATACTATTTCTATGCCGGCTAACAATATCCCCCATTTTGAAACATTTACCGGCGTGGTAGTCAACCAAAAATTCCATGCCGGCGCGCAGTTAACTTTTTACCTACCACCGAATATTCAGCCGACATGGTTCACTCCTAACTTTGCCATGCCAGCACCTCAATAAAAACATCTAGGAGTTAAAGAATTTTGAATTTCAATACCGTCGTAGTATATAAATTATCGAGCACGCCGGTACTGTATTCCGGCTTTAAGCCTTATAAAAAGAGCATGCCGGTACCACAAGAAAAACATCCAGAAGTTAGTGATTTTGGTAGTAATATACCGGCTTGGTTCCGGCGTCGAAACTTGTGTAACAAGCATGCCGGCAACCCCGTTTCCGGCATTTGTCGTCAAGAAAATACAAAGCCGGTACTGTTTAAAGTTAGGTCCTCTTCTTCAAGTGCAGTTCCGGAATTCCGAAACAATATTCCATAATGCCGGCACCAATTTTCGGCTTAGGTTGTTTTGATATTAATATGTCGGAGCTGTCGTCGAGCATGCTGGAACCAGTACCCGGCATAGTAATTTAATTATATTTGGAACTAATTCAATTTTTTTCATTCATTCCTTATATTGTGACATACATTGATCCAACAAATTCTCAACCGCTTGGTCCGGATACGTCCGAATACTATAAAATGCCTCTGGTATGTTACCAAACAATACTTTTCACTTAGTTTTTAGAACTTTATATGGGGATTGCTTGTAATGAACCTTATAATCTCCCATTGTTGTCCTTATGTAGGGAATAAAGTCTTCAGAGGAAGCAATTGCTTGGGACAAAGAGACGTCTCTTAAGAACATATATGTGTTGGTGAGGAATACCCAACGTTCAGATAATCGTTTTGAGATGGTTTGCGAGAGATGTGGGCAATACAAGAAGAAGGATAGCCATAAGAGAAAGGGTTATGTATATACACAGAAGACTATTAGGGTATACAAGACTCATACGAGGAAGGAAAATTGCCCCTTTAAGCTTGTATTCTATTTAGGAGACAAAGAAAATGAATGGGATTGTACGGTGTGGTTTGGCCGTCATAACCACCGGGATCCGAAAGATTTTGTTGGTCACTCCCTAGTGGCGAAGTTAAAACCTCATGAATTCGAGGATGTAAAGATTTTATGGGGTGGAACTTCGACGTCGTCCGGGCGCACGACAAAAGTCTGTGAACATTCCAAGTAATTATCAATGTAGGCGGGATTGGCTTCATCACCGTTGTTCACAAGCTCCCAATTACTAGCATCTACCAAACGACGTGGTTCCCTATCCCTCCGATGTGTTGGTTCTGGAATTAGATCATACTCTACCCTCAACCTTGTGGAACTTGACATGGATACCGAAAGGTCAAGCTAATACCTTTTAGTAGAGGATGTCATGAAGCAGGGTAATTGCTTATATCCAAGTTGCCGCATCACACGTCGAGGATCATCCATAACGTATCCCTTTGGGGGGAACAAAGGCCCATTGTAAAATGCAACGTTATAGAACCTAAAATATTGGCGGTTTTCTCTAGCCTCCCTGTAAGGGTCGAACACAACATCTTTGGTAGTCATCGCGTCCAGAGCCAATCTCATATCTGTCAGTCGACGATTGATACCGAGCTTCAGATGGCTGTTGAACTGGTATCTCTTGGCTCTAGGATCCTCGAGGTCATCAATGGGTATAATCTTCAAGAAGGGGTTGCCCTTGAATAATGTTGGGAAATGTTCATAAGCTCACAGATATACAAATGTGAAATGATACATATAAAAATCAGTAAATTTTTTTTCTAAGTTTATCATAAGGGTACATGTGAACAATATAAATAAGAACGTAAGTTTAAAAACAAAATTACCTGGAATAGAGTGAAATTACCGACAAATTGGTTTGTAACCGCCTTAGAGGCCCTTCTCATCTCCGTCATCAAATGTGCCATTACCAAGGTGCCATAGCTAAAGACCTCTTCCAACGGATCCAAGTATTGAAGGTAGTTTTCACTAACCTATTGCTATTAGTGTCAGAGAATACCCTAGTGCCCAAGATGAATAACAGGTACGCAGCGGCTGTATACGAATCTGTGCGGGGTCCCATCCATCCTTGTCTTTTCTCTGCGCCGTGTCTTCAAACTTCTTCTTAAGCAGCGCCAGCTTGATGGTCTTTGTCCTACTAGTCTTAGATACATAGAAGCATTCCACGTAAGTTTTGTAGTCCCAACCAAACAGCTTGTTAGTAAGTGCGTGAAACTTCGACCATTCTAGCTTCGGAAAATGATCTCCTTCTGCAATTGATTTGCCGGTAACACTCAAGCCTAGAATGTTCTGAGAATCATCAGGGATCAAGGTCAACTCGCCAAACGGGAAGTGCATGGTATCTGTTTCACCATGATACCTTTCGACGAAGCAATTGACTATCACAATATCTGGATTCACATAATTTTCAACCAAAGGATATAGACCAGAATCCTTTACTAATGTTTGGACCTCTTCACATTCCTTAGACAAATCCCAATGAGACGCGGCTTGGTTTCAGTAAACACGCACAACCTTCTTATGATCCTAAAATTAGGAGATAATACGATTAAGAGATTTTATATAAATACAAAACAATACATATGCATAAGATAGAAATTCTTACATAGGTTTGATAGATAATACGAGCCCAAGAGTCCTTGTAGCCAAATAGATTCCGCGGATCAAAAGAAGCTGCACCCCAAATTCTACCACAATCAAGGTCAGGTATCATGCCATCAATATGAGGAAGGTGTGAACCTTTAACTTTTACTTTGTCTTTGCCTTGTGTCAGTTATTGACTTGGCCCACCTTGTTCCACTACTACTTGGCTTTGGGTTGCTAATTGACTTCGATCAATCTCATTATCTTCCTCCTCACTTTCCTCTTCATCTTGCTCATCTTCCTCCTCAACTGCTTCAGTAGGTTGAAGGATTGCGAGTTTACTCCGGTCACGACCACTCTCCCAAACTTCACCTCTTGTAGATGCCCCCAAACGCTTGTTGCGACCTTGTTCTTTCCCTCTAGGAGGCAGATATTGAGGAGTACCAAGACCATCCTTCCTTCTTTTCTTAATGCCATCATCTTTAGTTTTTCGTTTGTTAGGTTCCTTTGCTTTAGCCCTATTTCAAAAGAAGCACGAAATAAATATAAGACAACAAACTTTCATTTCTAATACCGGCATAGATACACCACATAATGGCATAGAATCATCACTACCGGCATACCTTAACAAAGTATCGACCATGCCGTGACCAAAACACGACATAGGAAATTCAAACCATTGCATGCCGGGAACCATTACCGGCATTGCCAAATAATTATCGTGGATGCCGGTAATGTCTAAGAAGTTCCTGGATACGAAAAACCTTTGCCGGCACATACTTAAAATTGAAACACATGCCGTAACAAGGTACCGGCCGCATGGAATCTAACCTAAAACCTATGCCGATACCCTTAATAAAATCCTAGGGTTCTATGTTTATTAGAATCTCAATACCGGCATGGTATTCAACCTAATTTTAACGCCGGAATAGGGTTCCGGTGTGGTCTTCATCCTAAATCGAATGCCGAACTAAGTTCCGGTGTGGTCTTCTACCTAAATCGAATGTCGTAACACAGTGCCGGTGTAGTCTTCATCCTAAATTGAATGCCGCTACACTGTTCCGGTGTGGTATTCATACTAAATTGAATATCAGAAGCTACTGAAACTCAACTGTTTCAGTTAGGGTTTGCGATTTTGACCTAAACCCATAGCTACAAATCGATTGAAACACTAATTAAACAGTTCTAAGTCACTTACCTTCTCACAGAAGCCATGTTTACGAGAGGTTGATCGTTCGAGTTCTCTTGTTCTTCTTCCTCTTTCTCTTGAGCAATCAAAGCAATCCTCTTTTCTTGTTTTTGTTGCGCAATCGATTTTGATTTCGATTGGGCATCTAATTTCTTTCGTGGAGGCATTCTTATGGGTTGGTTTTAATCGACGAAGAAATTTTTGATTCAATGATTAATCGTAGAGTATATGAAGAATGATGAAGAAATGGAGAGGAAGATGGAAGAATTTTTTTTTTTCAAAACCTAACCCTAACACAGGAGTATGCCAGTACTCAAATGGGGGATACCTGATAGACGCATTTATGTGTCTAATATAGCTCATTTGTATATATTGTTAGTACTCGATATTGTACTTATTTGGTTATTTTATGTATTTGTAGGTGTTTTTGGAAAATAATCACTTTCGGCGAATTTGGCTAAAAATGTGGCATTTGGACCTCCGTTGATAACGTACAAGAAGCGCCTCAGAAGTGTACCGGAAGTATCCCAGAAATACCTCCGGAGGAACCCCGAAAAAAGTGCGGGAAATGCCCCATAGGACACTTGTTATACGGACCCTTGATTTTGGATAAGGGGTAACCTAATTACTAAGGGGTGACCCATTTCCAGGCAGCTGCTAAAGGGACACCAGAACTGGATAGGGGGAGGTCTTCTTCAAATTTCAAATACTGGTTTTTGGCGGGAAAGGCCATGCATTTCGCTGTTGATTTTTGATCCGATTGTTGGAGCTGTTTTAGGGAGATTAAACACCGTAAATTGATTGGGATGGACGTGATATGGATATAAAATTCTAGTATGGATGATTTCATGGGCTTAATTGGGCTAGAATATCCGGGAGAAGCAATCAAAGTTAAAACAGAGAGACGTGTCCTGTTGTGCACTTTCAAAGATTTTTGAGAGATTTCTGGAGGAATTTGACGATGGATTAACATGTACACGGTCTTATTCAAGTCTAGGGAAGAGTTTGGTAGCTATTTTATAGCTAACAACACGTGAAAAAGCTCAACAGAAGGGATTATTCTCTCAACAGCGCAGAGAAGAAAAAGTCGGAATTTATACGAGATATTTGGGATTTGAGGGCTATATAAGAGTGGTTTCAAGTCATATAAAAGTTTAGAAACCCTTAGGAGAGAGTTAGGAGGAGTTTAGAGACGAGTAGAGGAAGTTACAGAGAATTGGTGCTGCTGCTGCTGCTGCTGCCATTGAAGAACCTGAAGAGCACGAAGAACAGACTCGCAGAGTCCGTCGTTCTTCAGCAGTCTTAATTTCAAAACCAACTGTCGTTGTTTTTACAGCAGTTAGTGCTACTATCGTTGTTTTTTAAGACCCTTCCACTTTGTAACAGTGACGCTGTAACATTTATACAGCGTTGCAAACTTCTTTTTACACCATTTTCATCAATAAAAACACATTATTAAGCCATGAATACATCTTATGATCATGTTTTTGGGATGAGGAGCTAAACCCAATCCAAGGGGTGACAGAGGAAGCCATTCTCACAATAATTATGTGGTAATCTCTATTTTATTAATTTATGCAATATTTTTATATGATTAATTGCATTGATAAAAATGATTTAAATGGTTTTTATTAATCAACTGTGTTTTCCCTTGATAATGCATGCTTAGTTTTAGACTCTTGATGCATTATACTTGTGATTAACATTTGATATTTTGGAAAATCTGCTCTTGGCAATTTTTAGAATCAACCCAATTATTTAAATTGCATAGTAAAAAATATTAGATCACATAAGTATTGTTGATTGGTGGAATCTTAACCCCTATTTCTCCATAAAATTTTACTCTAAAGGTTTGAACTATTTTATTTATTTGTGTGTTTAATTTAAATCTAAAAAAAATTGTTTTCTTCACAAGTCTGAAAAGACCCCTTTTTACCACTACTACTACAATCACTATTTGAAAAGCATCAAATTTTTGGCGCCGCCGACGCGGACCTGTGTTTAGTTAGCATTTTTTTTAGATTTTTATTATTTTTATTATTCTTTGTTCTTCTTTACGTTTTTGGTTTTTTTTGTTTCCTTGCAGATTTTTGAAGATTGGAGTGAAAGACAATTTTGCCAAAGCTTGTGGTGATTTACTTAAAGTTTGGGAGCGAAAAGCAAAGCTAAAGGAGCGAAAGAAGAAGAATTTTATTTATTTATTTTGATAAAAAGAGAGAAAAAAAAAGAGAGACATTTTTTTTGTAATTTTTTTTATTAGACTTTCTTTTCTTTTGTATTTTTTTTTATGGACTTTGGACATTAATTTTGGGACATTTTTATTTTTATTTTTTAACCCTACGGAAGGGTACCCTTAAATATAAATTGTTTGCAGGGAAGGACGACGATTACTATATCGTCTCGGCCCCTCGGGTTCGCACACGGCATAGGAGTCGTGGCCCGAGTCGACTTCAGCGGTTCTTCGCCCGTCTGGTACGGGAGGTAAAATTCTAAACACCCGCGAATCTCCTGCAAGCGGGTTACTGGACTCCTTAAGGTGCTAATTGTTTGAGGACGAACCGGACTGTTTTTATATTCCTAGTAAAGGGCAAGGACTGGACCATATAAGATAAGGGTTCGGATTTCATCACCGCTCCCTTCTTGCCCGCCTTAGGAAAACGAAACCTAAAGCGAACCTAAGCCTAAAATTTGGACTAGAAAGAGACCTATAGGGTATCGAGCTTAACAGGACAATCATTCGAAAAATATTGGTTACTCTTTTAAGCACACCTCGAAGTTCTTGACGGTTTCTGCGAGTTGAATGCGTGACTGCGCCGCATTGGATCGGTGAGGTTTTGGGTATCAAAGCTCCACTGAGCTTCCCTCGCCTCGATTCAACTTGCTTTAACTCGGATTGATTCCAGAGGGGTTTGCTCAAATTGTAACGAATTCCCTTTCGAAGGATTAGAAGCTGGTCTAGAAACAATCTAAGTGGAGCCATCATGCTTGTTGTTTGCTAGAAATCTTTAGGTTTGCTGTGGTAAACTCGAGTCAGCCTGCTGTGTGTTTGCTAGAACCTTTCTGTTAGGATTTTTATTTCTTTTTGAATTCTTTTTAGTGTATGCCCGATTTTGTTAGGGCTTGGAAAAGAGATACTCTAGGTCGATTGATTAGCGAAAAACCTAGTAGTTCTTCTGATTTAAGCAGGGAGCTCGAAGACTTTTCTTTGGAGAGCCCTGTTTTTGGAAACTTCTGTTTTGAGAATCTGTCTCTTTGTGAGGATAGTACCCCTAGTACTTCTGTTGTGCCAGCGATGGCAACTTTGAAAGATTACATGTTCCCAACTAGGACCAACCGAGCTTCATGCATTAAATTGCCAGCCACTACGGCTAATTTTGAGATAAAACCTAGTATTCTTCAGATGATCCCTATATTCTTAGGAAAAGATGATGAGAACCCTTATTTTCATATTAGGGACTTTGAGGAAATCTGTGGGACAATTAGGATAAAGGACCTTACCGATGAAGTCTTGAAACTTAAGATGTTTCCCTTTTCTTTGAGAGACAAAGCCAAGACCTGGCTGAACAACCTACCGTCTGAATCCATAGAAACATGGCAGGAACTTATCGCTGCCTTCTATATGAAATTCTACCCTAAGCATAAAACTGCAGCTGTTAGGCAGAAAATTAGTGCTAGTGTGCAACAAGAGGGAGAGTCTCTTTATAGGTTTTTAGAGCGATTCAATGATCTCCTATCTCAGTTTCCTCACCATGGATTTGATAATATGAAACTTGTACAGATTATTTATGATGGTTTAGACTATTCGACCAAAGCCATGGTTGAGTCTATGTGCGCTGGTGAGTTCACTAGTAAAAATGCTGATGATGCTTTTACCTTCTTAGGAGCTATCGCTGAAAAATCCCAACAGTGGGAATCTTGTGTTGAACCCCCTAAAAGACTCTTGGTCAATAGAAGTAGCACCAATGTGGTAGATACAAGTTTTGGTTCAGATGCTAAGTTTGCTGCTTTATCTAGAAGGTTAGAAGCTTTAGAAATGGGTCAGTCTAAAAATAGGCCCCTTGTTGAACCTAATAGAGCCTCTCAAGTCTCTAGTTGTGGAATAGAGCCCGATAATTCATTTTGGGAAGGTCAAGTTAGTGAAGAACAAGCCCATGCTGTCTATAACAACTCTAGGTTTGAGAACCGTCAGAAGTTTGACCCATCCTAATTTCTCTTGGTCTAAGGGCCAGAGTTAAGGCCAGTCTAGCAATTCTCAGCCTCCCCCAGGTTTTGGTTTTAAGAACTCTTCAGGTCAAACCCAGTTTCACAACACTTCCGAGAAAAAGATCTCTACCTTAGAGGATACTCTCACTATGTTAGCAAATAACTATGAAATGCTAACAAAGAACCACATGAGCTTTCAACAAGAAACTAGGCAAGAATTGAAGAATAATTCCCAGAGTCTTGCCAAATTAGAACTTCAAGTAGGACAAATAGCTAAGTTCATAAGTGAGAGAGAAGATGGAAGGTTCCCTAGTCATACTGATCCTAACCCTAGAGGAGAGAAATCGTACAATCATGTGAATGCTGTCACGACCCTTATGAGTGGAAAGAAAGTTGATAACAAGGTCGCCATGCCTGATAGTGAACATGCTGTAGTTCACCCTGCTGAGCCAGAAAATGAGGAGACTGATAGAGTCTCCAAAGAGACCAATGAGGGTCCTGTTGAGCCTCACTTTGTTCCCAGAGCCCCGTTTCCCCAGCTGCTAGTTCCGACTAAGAGGGAGTCCAACTTTAATGATATATTGGAGGTTTTTAAGCAGGTTAATATCAACCTTCCATTATTAGATGCAATTAGGCAGATTCCCTCTTATGCCAAGTTCCTTAAGGACTTGTGTACGCGAAAGCGTAAGCTCAGTGTCCAGAAGAAAGCCTTCATAGCTAGTCATGTGAGTTCTATTATTCAGAATACCACTACTCCTAAGTATAAAGACCCAGGGTCCCCTACCATTTCTTGTACAATAGGTAAGTACCGTGTTGAGAAAGCGTTGCTTGACTTAGGAGCCAGTGTGAACTTACTGCCATACCATGTGTACCTTAAGCTAGGACTTGGTGAGATGAAACCTACCCAGATAACACTCCAGTTAGCTGATAGGTCCGTTAAAATCCCTCGTGGTGTGATCGAGGATGTTCTTATTGAGGTCGACAAGTTTATTTATCCAGTGGATTTCGTGGTCCTAGATACCCAACCTGTCCCCGACCCAGAGAACCAAATACCTGTGATTTTAGGTCGCCCATTCTTAGCTACGTCTAATGCGATCATAAACTGTCGAAATGGTATTATGAATCTATCTTTTGGTAATATGACTATTGAGCTGAATATTTTTAATGTAAACAAGCTACATTCTGAGCTAGATAGCACATGTATTGAAGAGGTGAACATGATAGGAACCTTAGTTCAGGAGTCATTACCAAACATCGTACCGGAAAATACATTGGAGAGTTGTTTATCCCATTTTAGCCTGGATTTCGACGATGATAGTAACATTGAACAAGTAAATGCTCTGTTGGATTCTGTTCCTATGTTAGATATTGATATATGGAAAGATAGGTTCGAACCATTACTAGCTTCTGAGTCTATCTTAATACCTTATTTAAAAGAGCCTCCTGAGTTGGAGTCTAATTATACATTTTTAGGCCCACCCGAGTCTTTCCCTGTGATTATAGCCTCCGATTTGGATAGTGATCAGGAAAGTAGTCCAGAGACCGTGCTTCAAGAAAATAAGGAAGCCTTAGAGTGGACCATAGAAGATATGAAGCAAGCTGAGGATGAACCACCTGATTATGACTTAGAGAAAGCAATTGACCTTTTTCAAGAACCCGATGGTCTAGAAATTAGGAACATTGTGACTAGTCATTGTAGAGGCACCCAAAATTCTAAGTTTGGGGGTAGAGATTGTCAATTATCCCCAATAGAAGTCCCTAACTTGGGACTCAAGCCTAGTGCATCTGAGGTATCGCTTGAGTGTATTCAGACTCCACAACCTGATCCGCCTGATAATGTCCAGGAGAAAATCCAATGTTAGAGACCCGTTTTTCGGATGAATCTGTTTGCCGAGACACTCATATGAAGCCCAAGTGGGCACCTCAGATAAATCCAGTTGTCTTGCGAGAAACTTTAGATCAGGTTGTGCTCTATCTGCTCATTTTTCTGATCTTGAGCATTTGTCTCCTATTTGTGGCAGTTCTATTTGGTCTTATGGACCCACAATTATTTCGACTATTGGTATACGACTTTGGAAGGTGAAAATTCTTTTTGAGGTATTTGATGTCTAGCTAATGACTATAAATTTAGCATTTACTGGGAGGCTCCCGCGTTCATGTGATACGGTAATATCCTTCCTTATTTCTTTTCCCTCCAGTGGTAATAGTTTCTCCTTGTTCATGCTTTTATTTTCATCCTTAGAACATTGAGGACAATGTAAGATTTAAGTTTGGGGGTGGGGAAGAAACACTTTTTGTTAGCTTTTAGTTGCAATAAATAAACTCCAGAGCCTAGAAATTTATGCCTATTGAGGATTGCACTAACTAATCTAAGTGGATGGAAGCATTTTGATTGTAGGAGTTTGAGGAACCAATCTGATTAGATGGAAACATCTAAAGAGTCTATTCATAAAAGCACAGAGCTCAGGTGTTAGAAATAACATGATAGTTTCACCATATCTCGTTGAGTCCTTTTCACTTCTATTTTTATTTTATTTTGTTTTTAAACTATGTTTCTCTAAGTGATAGGTGGGGCCCACGATTCAAGTTGTTACCAATGCTAGGGTGAATTAGAGTGATTGAGATACCATGAAAAAAAAAAAAAAAAAAGTTGAAAAAGAAAAAGAGATGAAAAAAAAAAGATGAAAAAAAAAATGAAAAAAAAAAAAAAAAAAAAAAAAAAAAAAAAGAAATTGAGACCAGACCATTTGACCAAAAGGAATAAATTCAATAAAGTCGACCACTGGTACCCTTGTATATGCCAGTTGTGTTGACCTAGAGTTAGGTTATCGACCACTGGTACCCTTGTATATGCCATGTGTTGATATTAGTCAGACTAGTATCTCAATCCATTAGGATAGGTTCATTTTGGCGGAGGCCTTCAGACAGATATGGGAAACGTCGTTCACTTAGTAAACATCAAAACCATCTATGTTTTCTATATCCATCTTCTTGATCTATCCATGTGATTAGTTTGACTCCGAATATGATGTCCATAGTGCAACTATCTGAGTAGAGCTCTGTCACTTTATATGAATTTTAGTATGCTTGAGTGCAAACTCGTGTACAGCAATTGGAATTTCGCATCAGGGTACTTCTTCCTGTAGTCAATAAGTATGCCAACCAAGGAGATTCTTTAGTGCCTTCCAAGGTTCTGCGTAGATAGCTAAGGTCTGGAGTACAGGTTTTGTGGGTATACTCTGGTAAGCCCACCCGAGACTATAACTCGGCCACTAGGGCCACCTAGGGGTTTAAAGGCTTATTGCATACGCTAAATGCAATCGACGATGCCTGCGACAGTGAGTTAGGATTTTATTTTGTAGTTTTGATTTGCTCGGGACTAGCAAAAAAGTTTGGGGGTATTTGATAGACGCATTTATGTGTCTAATATAGCTCATTTGTATATATTGTTAGTACTCGATATTGTACTTATTTGGTTATTTTATGTATTTGTAGGTGTTTTTGGAAAATAATCACTTGCGGCGAATTTGGCTAAAAATGTGGCATTTGGACCTCCGTTGATAACGTACCGGAAGCGCCTCAGAAGTGTACCGGAAGTATCCCAGAAATACCCCGGAGGAACCCCGAAAAAAGTGCGGAAAATGCCCAGAGGACACTTGCTATACGGACCCTTGATTTTGGATAAGGGGTAACCTAATTACTAAGGGGTGACCCATTTCCAGGCAGCTGCTAAAGGGACACCAGAACTGGATAGGGGGAGGTCTTCTTCAAATTTCAAATACTGGTTTTGGCGGGAAAGGCCATGCATTTCGCTGTTGATTTTTGATCCGATTGTTGGAGCTGTTTTAGGGAGATTAAACACCGGAAATTGATTGGGATGGACGTGATATGGATATAAAATTCTAGTATGGATGATTTCATGGGCTTAATTGGGCTAGAATATCCGGGAGAAGCAATCAAAGTTAAAACAGAGAGACGTGTCCTGTTGTGCACTTTCAAAGATTTTTGAGAGATTTCTGGAGGAATTTGACGATGGATTAACATGTACACGGTCTTATTCAAGTCTAGGGAAGAGTTTGGTAGCTATTTTATAGCTAACAACACTGAAAAAGCTCAACAGAAGGGATTATTCTCTCAACAGCGCAGAGAAGAAAAAGTCGGAATTTATACGAGATATTTGGGATTTGAGGGCTATATAAGAGTGGTTTCAAGTCATATAAAAGTTTAGAAACCCTTAGGAGAGAGTTAGGAGGAGTTTAGAGACGAGTAGAGGAAGTTACAGAGAATTGGTGCTGCTGCTGCTGCTGCCATTGAAGAACCTGAAGAGCACGAAGAACAGACTCGCAGAGTCCGTCGTTCTTCAGCAGTCTTAATTTCAAAACCAACTGTCGTTGTTTTTACAGCAGTTAGTGCTACTATCGTTGTTTTTTAAGACCCTTCCACTTTGTAACAGTGACGCTGTAACATTTATACAGCGTTGCAAACTTCTTTTTACACCATTTTCATCAATAAAAACACATTATTAAGCCATGAATACATCTTATGATCATGTTTTTGGGATGAGGAGCTAAACCCAATCCAAGGGGTGACATAGGAAGCCATTCTCACAATAATTATGTGGTAATCTCTATTTTATTAATTTATGCAATATTTTTATATGATTAATTGCATTGATAAAAATGATTTAAATGGTTTTTATTAATCAACTGTGTTTTCCCTTGATAATGCATGCTTAGTTTTAGACTCTTGATGCATTATACTTGTGATTAACATTTGATATTTTGGAAAATCTGCTCTTGGCAATTTTTAGAATCAACCCAATTATTTAAATTGCATAGTAAAAAATATTAGATCACATAAGTATTGTTGATTGGTGGAATCTTAACCCCTATTTCTCCATAAAATTTTACTCTAAAGGTTTGAACTATTTTATTTATTTGTGTGTTTAATTTAAATCTAAAAAAAATTGTTTTCTTCACAAGTCTGAAAAGACCCCTTTTTACCACTACTACTACAATCACTATTTGAAAACCATCAATACCTGATTTTGTATTTGGTTTTGATTTTAAGTTTTTTATTTTGTGGAAAGGGTATAACAGTCTTTTCATATTGTTTTTTAATTAATCAAAGGGTGTTTTAGTATTTCGCCCCAAAAAACACCCCTTAGCAGACACCTTTGGTTGGGGGAAGTAATTCATATCCCCCAATTAGTTTTGATATCCCCCAATCGCGCGTTCTAAATAAATTATACAATTTTAGATTTAAATTATTAATTCTGCCCGACAAACCATTGCCGCCCACGAAGATTCATGACCAAATAAGATTGACCTATTTTCTGGCTCACCCCAAAGTTTGCCATTCTCCATTCGGGGCAAAGACACCATCCTTTTAATAATTTGTTTTCCTATATGTGGGGGTGGATTCTTATATTTTCCTTTTAGTTTAGGTCCTCGGTGTTCAACATTTCTTAACGGTATAATAGTGTTTACGGTTAGGGAAAGCTTGAATTCGTAGCCGTTAGCAGTTCATAAACTGATTTTTTAAATAATATATTGGTCAAATCTAACCTATTTATGCAACCGAAAACAACAAAATATGTAGTTTTTATTTTATTTTATTTCATGACTTCAATATTATCTGTTTGTTGAGGTGTTTCGGCAACTTGATTGACCAATTCTGTACCTTTCTCCTGGGGTTCATCATCCGAATCTTGGTGGCAGATTAACAACACTTCTTCCTGCTTTTCATTTTGAATCACCTCCACTCACTTGCTTCAACCGTATCTTATTTCTTTATAGAACAAGTTTAATTGGCGATGGATAATTTTAAAATCAACGATTAATCATAGTTTGACGAAGAAAATAAAGGGAGACATACGAAACAAAAGAAAAAGAGAGAAAAAGGAAGGAAAGAAAAGAAAACATTCGAAGAAAATAAATAAATAACGCGTTTGGATACGAATCTGTTTCTGGAGAAGCAGAAGTTAGAAGCAGAAGTCATAAAAAATTAACTTTTCTGCTTCTGGAAGTCATTCTGAAATTATTTACCCAAACTAATTTCTGATTTTTTTGCTTCCAGAAATCAAAAAACAACTCTAGAATGTGTAACCAAACGCGCTACTAGATTTAAGTCTTTTGTTTTGCTTCGTTTTAGTTTTATAGTTAGATTTAATTTTACTTACGAGGAAAGGGAATATGATAATAACACTAATATGTGGAAACTAGGAAGTTATGGCATTATTATTTGGACAACTTTCAGGTAAGTTGGGTATTTTCGGATACTGTCAAGAGCAATGAGTGGGAATGGAAAAGATATAAAAGCAAAACTTTTATGCGATAACTTTGGAGTTTACTGCTATTTGCAATCTGGTGGACAATATGGAATGAACGAAATGGAAGAGTTTATGGGAATCAACGAAGGAATCTTGATCAGTTGATTGTTTCATCGAAATGCACTTTGTTTAGCTGGTCTTTAAATTCAAATTTGATTCATGATTTCTCTTTGAGTACCTTAATTTGTAATTGGAATGCTGTAATTCACAGGTAGCTTTAGCTATCTCTTCTCTTTTGGTTTCTTCATCACTTTGATGAAGCTATGCCCTTAATAAAACTTTGTTCTTTCTCAAAAAAATAATAATAACACTAATCTAAAGGTAATTTTGACATTTGCTCCATATTACTATTAGATCTTCCAACCATATTCTTAGACGTTTAAATCGAGGCTTCAAACCAAAAAAATGCCAACCCCAAATGCAGCCC
Organism: Papaver somniferum; assembly: GCF_003573695.1. Taxonomy (NCBI): domain Eukaryota; kingdom Viridiplantae; phylum Streptophyta; class Magnoliopsida; order Ranunculales; family Papaveraceae; genus Papaver; species Papaver somniferum. The sequence goes on along the minus strand of NC_039367.1, from coordinate 150,911,244 downwards.
AGCCTACCTATGCCCTTGGCAACCCTCGTTTTGTTAGCCCGCTTATGTTGAACTTCAATTCAATGTTTCTCATAGACAAACGCATCCCTTTCCCTGGGAACTGGTTTCTTCTCTCTTTTTAACTTTAGTCTCTCCACAAAACAAATTCCCAGATCTTCAATTCAAACCAATGTTTTAAAAACCGGATCGGATCGGCCGGTTGGACCGATAAACCAGTGAACCAGTTGGTAAAACGGTCTGAATCAGTAGTGACCCACTAACATGCTAAAAAAACCAGTGACCCGTGTGAACCGGGCGGTTAGACCAGCGACCCGTAAAACCCAGTCCGGTCTAAAACTGGTTTGACCCAGATATCTTAAATAGTAATCCCTCCGTCCCTAATTAGATGACCTAATTGTACTTTGCACGATTTTTAAGACAAGGATGTTAGTAAAACTTAGAAATGATTTATCTCTTAAACTATATCACGGTTTTTCATAAACTTTATACCGTTAAAAAGCATTTTAAAACATCTGCTTAACGAATATAAACATAACTATCAAATTATACATATTTCTTATAATAATAAAAATAGGTCATTTATTTATGAGACAAAACTTAAAACCAAGTAGGTCATCTAATTAGGGACGGAAAAAGGATTAATTTAAAAAAAACAAACAGAAAAACAGAATTAAAAGATTATATTCAAAACATCGAAAAACAATATTAATCATCTTCTTCGTTCCAATAGAATCATTCAAACAGAATCAATCAAAGACGTAACAGATTAACGAAACAAATATATATATAAAATCTCTAATTAATACGGACGATTGATCTCCATTGTATACATTCATGAACCCAAATAGATCATTTTTGATTGAAATATATAAATTAACCTAGAAAAAAGAATTAGATTTCATCTTCTTCTACTCCTCCGTTTTTCAATCAATCGGGTAAAAAAAAGTATGGGTATGATTTGATAAATCGTTAGGGATTGTGTCTGAGAGTTAGGCAGTTAGGATAATACGGGGTGTGAAGCAGAGAACATAAGAAGAAGGACCTGACAAGGATCCTCTAAAACATGGAATCTTTAAAAAATAATAATAATTAATACATTACTTAAGAATAGCTAAAGCAAAGCCACGTAAGGTGGGGGGACACATGGGATGTTGGAAGACATAACACAAAACAAAAGTAAAACCACGTAAGGTAGGGGGACACATGGGATGTGGGAAGACATAACACAAAATAGAAGTATAAACTAGAGTTGGTAAACGGGCGGGCCGGGGCTGGCTTGTTACGGATTACACGGGTTCGGGTTAACACGGGTCAAAATCCGCGGGTCGATATTTTTCACGGGTGACCATTTCTCCAACCCGCGCCCGTAACGGGTAAAGCTTGCGGGTTCACGGGTTGGATGGTTTCTGGTTAGTCAACTCGCCAGAAACAAATTTTGACAGAATTTCCTCTGATTTCTGATCTATTCCCGGCCACATTCAGACCATCTAAATCTCCTTCCCTGCAACCACAAACCCATACTCGATTCCTTCGATTCAATAACAGTTCAACTTCAACCAACAAAACCTTAATAAATGACAATGAAAGTGGGATTTCAATCAAGCAAACAATTGGGGGTGAGATCTATGACAAGGAAGCAAAATATGAGTTCAAGACTAGATACAAGGGAAGATCGAAACATAAGATGATCAATTAACATTAAAATCACAATTTCAGCTGCAACTTGACTTCAATTTGTTCTCTTCTCAATAGCACACATTCCATAATTTCATTGATAGCTTCTGTGCAACACAACACCAGAAACATCTATTCAATAATACAATTTTCTGCATCCATGGTACCTGCAATTCACCAAACACCATCACAACTCCTTGATGCTCCAATAACCATACACAACACCAGATCACACCTACTTGAGAGCCACAATCTCCATGGCATGAATTGCATCCACACTTCAGTATCATACAAACTCAAATCTGATTTCATTCATCTCAGATCAAGCCGTCTGAAAACTTGATTCTGCTTCCAATTGCCAATTGAAGCCAAACCCATCTTGTAATTCTACAATTTCCATCATCACAATCCCATAAAACAGCACCACAAATTACTATTTTTCCTTTAACAACACCAGCAACTCAACACCAAAACCCATTCAAACTCAGATTATCTGTGCTACTCTTCCATCCAAATCCATATGCCCTTCGTGAACCCACTAACAACACTAGCAATCAATTATGTTGTTGTTTTCTCCACAAAAAATGATGAATCAACTTAAAAATCAGGCCTTTTCTAATATGGAATTGATCTCTTAAGACTAGAAGATGAATCAACATAAAATCAATCAATTGTTGATTTCTCAACAAATATAAATAAAAAATTAAAGCTTCGTTGTCTGTGAACCAGAGTTGGATCGTCGGAAATAGATTGGATCTACTTAATGAGTTAGAAGATTGGATCTGCTTAGTGATTGTTGATCAGTTATTTCCTTTGGATTGCATCTGCTACCTCTTAGGAAAAAAGTTGCAGAAGAAGAAGAAAGAAGAGAGACGAAGGGACAGATTAACCAAAGAAAATAAGTTTTCTTTCGGTTTTAACAAAGGTAACATGCGATCGGCGATGTGCGACATGTGGCTTGTGGGGAAATTACGGGTATACGGGTTGTACCCGCGGATTTACGGTCCGGGACGGGTTTACCCGTTTTCTCACGGTCCAACATTTCTCCAACCCTAACCCGGCTTGTTAGAAAACCAACCAAACCGGGCGCGAGTTTTCACGGTCCGGGCTGGATCAACCCGCGGATTTTTGGCTTGTTTGCCAGCTCTAATATGCACTACTGAAATCAACGTGGACCATTTCTACAGTTAACTAAATCGTCTCTTATACACCTATGACATATATATTGACCCAGTAAACTACTGATTCAACCACTGGTTAAACGAATTGATCATGACCCGTGATTTTACTGGTTTGACGTCCGGTTAGGTTTTAAAACATTGATTCAAACCCTAGAATTGGTTTCCAAACTCTCTGCAAATTAACCTGTTTTAATGGAGAATTTGAAGAATCTCCCAACAGACATTTTACTCGACATTACAGCCCGTTTACCAATTGAATCGATTCTAAACTGCAAATTGGTTTGCAAACTTGGGAGATATCTTGTTTCTGATAATCCATCATTCTATCGATTGCATTTATCTCATCTTAATCAATCATCTGATTCTGGCAAGTTGAGTTTTCTGGTATTAGAAGGTATGAGTAAACAACTTCACTATTTTGAGTATGATGAGAAACTTGATAAGACACTTATTAGAAGGATCAATTTCACCCCTACATTTCCATTTTCTTGTGAAGTTCTTGGTTCGATTAATGGTTTAATCTGTCTGTATGGATATGATGGTCTAACTGCTTGTATTTGTAACCCCGTGACCAGAGAAAATGTCATGCTTCCCAGTATTAAGACAGATTGTGATATTGTCAGTATAATTTTTGTTCCAACGGGTTTGGTTATCTTCCATTAGGTAATGAGTATAAAGTTGCTGTATTGTATAAGAGATAAGTCGATTTTGCAGATGTTGCAGTATACACTCTTGGCAGTAGCAATGGGTGGAAAAATGTTGGGATGTTGGAATCTGAATTTTGCGATTTATTTTTTCATCATGGTGTATTTGTGAATGGAGCACTGCATTGGATGGATAAAAGAGGAGGAATGGTTTATGTTTTTGATTTGGCTGAGGAAAAGTTTCGCGAACCTATTTCACCACCTACTTTCCCACCAGGTAGAATGTGGCAGCATTATACTCTAGCTCTAGGTGTTCTGGATGGGGTTCTATATTTTTCTATCAGATATGACTGTCAAATCACCGGATGCCCATGTTCTTACATATGGCTACTGAAAAAGCAGGTGGGAAATGAGTCATTGGGTTGGAGTAAAAAGTTTCTTAATCTCAGAAGAGAACCATTAGCCTTTACCAAGAGAGGTGGTGTTTTATGTTTCGATGATAGCTCTCTCGAAATTTATGACCCAATACTTTCAGCCTCGAGAAAACTTGTGGGTTTTAGTGCATTTACACAAATAATCCCTCACAAAAACACCTTCGCTTCGTTGAAAGAATTAGGAGTTGAAGATATAAATCTAATGGAGTCAGCTAATTAAATTGAGGAGACAGAATCCCGTAATTTGTTGACAAAGCAGCTAGCAAGATGAGATCCCTGTATATGCTTATCAGCTGGTAATCTTCCCTGAGCTTCTGAAATACTGATGTGCTATTATAGATATTTATATGGGTTTCTACTTGAGATTTTATAAATGTGTTGAATTATCTGAATGAGTATTTTGTAATGCTACTGTTAAATTGTCTTTATGTTTTGAATCTCAACTTTGTGTCAGGTTTTTTTCTTCTTTTTGTGATATTCTGTTACTTTTATCACTATGAAACACCTGGACAAGGAAAGAATGTCTGCTATCTGTGCACAGATAGTTTATTAGATTATATAGAATGTGTTAGGGCTTTGAGTATGACCTCCGAAGACCTGGATAACAGAAAAATAAATAATATTGTGTAGATTTTATTGACTATACTATCTTTGCATAAGTTGCTTTATGCTGACTGAATGGGACAAGGAAACTCCTCCACTTGAATGGGACAAGAAAACTCCTCCACTTGATTGTGGGTTCTCTAATTGGTGGCCATGTTGCAAGTTAGATTTATTATAACCTTTAGGTTCTCAGAAGTGGTTGTAAGATTGATTACTGCTGAGCTGTTTTGTTGTGCTGGAATTGATGTTTTATGTTTGACATAGGCCTTTAGGCTTAGTCTAGTAGTTATCATCGTAATTTATTGCGCCCGTTAACTGAAATTTAGTGTAAAAAGTTGTAAATCAGGACTGCTATGACTTAGGAAACTATACATCTTTTTAGGGTCCATATAGGTTTAGGCAAAAAGGATGATTTTTGTTGGTCATGTTAGAGTTCATGGTTTATCTTGTGCAATTATGCTAAGTGCTTCTTGATGGTTTATTTTGTATCATTATGCTTGAGACAAAGTGCTTCTTGATGGGCTGCACAGAATGACTTTCAAAAACAATAATATGATTAATCTGCATGACCATTTTGGAGTTTATTTTAAGGTGTTAGATTTTAGGAGTGTATAGGTGTATAAGAATACTATTTCTTTACTGTTAAACTTGTCATATTGCAGACATCTGTTTTTACCTTTGAGTAAATGTGTGAGTATTATTTTTCTCATTTGGTTCATTGTCTCGCAACATTCTCTCATTTCGACACTTAGCTATCTGAACTAGCTACATTATCAAAGCTCTTGCCACTATTCCTTGGTACTAGTAACAAAAGAGGAGCGATAAGCCAAGGCCTAGGTGTTTCAATGTGTTTGTATGGCTATCGCCAAGTTCCCATCAAGCAATTTCCTTAACTACTGCATATAAATGCATGAGTTATTATGTTTAGTTTACCTAATAACATTTAGAAGTGTGTTGGTCTGGTCATAGGATTTACCATGACATTGTTAAGCAGTTAGTATTTGTCTTGGTCGGTTTCCATCTATCTGATTATTATCCAATTTTGGCTACATTTATATTGAGAATTTTTGTTTCAGTTGTTTAAATCTTTAGTTATGGTTCTAGATTGAGTCATATAAAATGCACCAAACTGAGCTTTCACCATAATGTCAGATCTTTTAGGTATGACCTGAATATGTAATCACCGCAGAGCTTAATTTTACTCCCAAAAGTGACAAAAAAAAAGTGAAGAGGTAATTTCCTGCCAATAATTCACATAGCTACTGCTTTTGACAATTGAGTGCATCAGAATATTGGAGACACTGTACTAGGGAGGTCAGAGCACAGATAAATGTAAGTCTGTCGTTATTAATCAATGAACTACGTTTGAACAATAGAAGTAGGCAGAATTCTGTGTGATAGCGATCATGATTTACGTTTCAAATTTGTCGCTAATTACAACCGAACTTATTGTTTGTCTTCAATCAATGCTATTTTTCCATCTGCATTGGAAAGCTCAATATAGGCTAGGTACCTTGCAGATGTACTACTACCAGGGTCCAGGATGCAGGACAACGTTCCTGATGGCAGCAAAGATTTTGCCATTTTCTTTTCTTATATGAGTTATTGCCACATATCATGCCTGCTTAGTTGTTTTTACATGTTTTGTAACTCTGAAATCCAGTTAGATCCCAAGTTGCATTATATCTTACACGAGAGTTGCTGGGCTGCCATTGAGTCTGACAACAATGACATCATAATGTATTTTTCTCTATCTTCAGGAATCATCCAATTCTAGAGTAGAGATCAGTAGCTCAGACATAAATATTGGTAACTCGGACATTGTCACGATCTGCTAAAAATATTTAACCTGTAATAGTTGACATTAGCTTTGTTGCATTTGTTTCTTCTAAAAATGCCTGCTTATATATGAATGTACTTCCTCCATAAATTCATTCAATGTAGGGTCAAATATGCTCCAGTCCCTAGTTCCCATTTCTGTTTCTGTTTTCCCTATAATATCCTTGGTATATCTCAATAGCAAACTTTAGTTTCTCAACATAGCTGCAGTAATCATATTTCTTATGAAGATCATGAATGTGGTTAAAAACTTCGCATCTTAAACCGCTACACAAAATGCTGCTCTTTATTGTGGAAATGTATAATCTTTTTCTTGCTGTATTCCTTTCTGTCATGTATGTGGATTTCACTTCCACATAACTGACTCTTACCTACAGTAGATGTTTCGTACTTCCCCCAAGTGTTAATGTAGTAGTCATGATTTTGCAAAACTATGCAGGAGAGTGCTTTGCAAATCTTGGAATATAAAGCTGGCAGAAGTTCAGGTTTTGCTTAAAGCTGCAGAGTGGATCCCATTTGCAGCTATCTCAGAGTGGCGAACTTTGTTTCACTCACGAAGCTGCTGATCACATTTTCGTGCATTGCCCTATATATCTCATCAAGTCTGGTCGCGGCTTCGATTTAACAAAAGTTGTTTTAACGGGGCTTGAGCATTTCAAAGGATTGGGAAAGATTATATAGAGTTATATCTTACAGGCTTTCTTTGGGCGATTTTGAAGGAGATGAATAGCCGAATCTTTTTGGAAGAAGTTGCAACTTCGGAGATTGCCGTGCCTAGTGTTAAGTCTATTATTTTCCTTGGATTAAGGTTTACCACTTGATCAGGATCAAAACTTTTATGTAAGAATTGGAAATTTTTCCTTTTTCCTTTTATCTGAAATCTGAAATTTTGTCAGAATTTTTTTAAGTGTTACTTATCTGGATCTGGCTATTATGTTTGAAATTTTGAATCTGACTCAAAAACTATAAAGCAGTAGAGCTAAAGATATGTGAGGCCTGACCCAAATAGTTCTGAGTCAGATTTTCGAACCGAGTCAGACCTCGAATCAGACATCAGAAAGGAAAAAAAGAAAAGAAAAACACTGCATCCGATTTTCTTCGAATCAGATTGCGAACTTACTGCTTCTTTACCGTAGAGTTTGGTTTTTACTATTCGGTTCTTCTATATTTCCCAGTAAACATATTTACTTCAGAAATTGGTTTCTTTTCACACAACTTTACCCTCTCGAGTGTCTCCAGAACAAAAATTCCCAATTCTTCGAACCCTATAATTTACTCTGTAAGTCCCTTTTCGTCAGTTAATGGGTAATTTGAGGATCTCCCATCAGACATTTTACTAGACATTATCACTCGTTTACCAATCGAATCGATTCTAGACTCCAAATTAGTTTGCAAACCATGGCGGAATCTGGTTTCTCATCATCCATGGTTCTCTCAATTGCATTTGGATCGTCTTAATCAGTTGGTTGATTCTGGTGAGTTAAGTTTTATTCTTTTGATTGATAATCAAGATCTTTCCTATTTTGACTACATTGAGAAACATGATGAGAATCAAGATATTTACTATTTTAAGTACATTGAGAAACATGAAGAGAGAAAACCACCTGTTCACACAGTATTAAAAGGATCAATGTCACCCTTCCGCTTGAATTTTCTTATTATAAGGTTCTTGGTTCGTTTAATGATTTAGTCTGTCTTTATGGATGGAAACACACGGATGATGATTGCACCGCTTGTATTTGTAACCCCATGACCAGAGAATATGTCGAGCCTCCAAGAATTAACTCAATTGATAGAGATTGTGATGATCTGTGTATTCATCTTTCTGCCGCATTTGGGTACCCGCCTTTAACTAATGAGTATAAAGTTGTTGAATTGTATAAATTAAGGGGAGAATTTGATTTTATAGAGGTTGCGGTATACACTCTTGGAGGCGGAAATGGGTGGAGAGATGTTGGCAGGATTCATTTTCAATCTTCGGAGAAGTACAGTCAATATGGTGTCTTTGCGCATGGAGCGCTGCATTGGGTGGATGAAATATTAGGAACGGTTTTGGTTTTTGATTTGACTGAGGAAACGTTCAGTGGACATGTTTCACCACCTCCTATGCCAGCAAACAGTATATGTGATTATTCTGTAAGAGTTCTGGGTGGGCTTTTATATTGTACTGTCGGACATAAAATCTAATCTGAGGATGCAGTTATTCTGAATTATGGCGACTGACTGGGAAGAACGATATTCATGGCATAATAGAGCAGGTGGAGCAAGAGCCATTGGGTTGGACCGGAGAGTTATGGTTTCGCAGAAAAAATCCATTAGCCTTTACCAAGAGTGGCGGCACTTTATGTTTCGATGATAGGTCTTTCGACATTTACGATTCAATAGCTTCAACCTTGAAAGAACTTATTGTGGGTTTGAGTGCAGTTAATCAAATATTTCCTCACAAGAACACCTTAGTTTCCTTGAAAGAATTAGGAAAAGATACGAAAATAATGGAAAACAGAAAACCAGATAGCAAGATACGAATATTCCTGGGTACACTTATTCACCAGTATGCTTCGCCGAGCTTTTTGTAGTAATATTACAGATGTTTATATGGGTTTGAACTTGGGTTGTTTATATTCTTGACGTCTTCATTTTGTTTTTAGTTAATCTATACTTCTTTGTGGATGTGCATTTTGATGCCCAAGACAATCAAATTTGGAATAGTCTAGAAGGACCTGCAGGGAGCTTGAGCAGGCAGAAGCTCTACTTTTCTTGAAGTTGCAGAGTGGATCCTTCGTATGCAGCTATATCATGTCAGCATAAAAAGGGCTATAGATGTAAAAAGGGCTTTTCTTGTATTTTTGGAACTGTTAAAGATGTAAAAATAATTAAAATATTGAAAGACAGAAAGCAGCTAGCAAGATAAGATCCCTGGATACACTTATTAACCGGTAATCTTCGCTGAGCTTCTGAAGTATTATTATGTAGTTATTTATATGGGTTTAACCTTAAGATTGCATTAACATTTTAACATTTACCTAAATGAGTATGATATGAAGCTTACTGCTTGTTTGTTTTAGGTCATCGATCTCAACTTGACATCATTCTTTTCTTTGCTGTTTTAGAATAGATATTTATACTGCTTTGTCGATGTGCACAGCTTGTTTATTGTAAGCAATAGCTAATTTGATAATTTGGGGATTCAAAATTGCACTTCAGCATGTTATGTTAAGGTATAATCACTTTCATATGATAAAATTGGATTCTGACGAGGAAACAACACAAAATCTGCCATAATTCATCGGTAAATTCTGTAAGAACAATAGATTATTGGGATATATGTTTTAAAACATAATTTAATTTCCATAAAAAAAAATATTTTTTAATGCTCGTAAAGTTCTTCATGAAATTTTTTTATTTCTTACTCTCTCTTGACTGTTTTATTTCTGGGAGTTAAGAATATTAATTACACCATAATAATTTCTCATTAAATAATATTGAATTTGTAGAATATAAATCAGATTTTGGTTGGAAAATTAAATAAGTGTCAAATGTCTTTTATGTTTTTTATTTTAACAAGAGAAAAGAGTTTTGTGAAAGAAAACAATGTGCGAGCATCATTTGTTTTCTAGAGTGATTCTGAGCAAGAATGAAATTGTAGAAGTTTCACATCATCTTACCGTGCAAGAGTGATTGTGTAAGAGATTGATTTCGGCTGTTTATCCTGGGGACGACGCGCCATTGAAAACTGCTTGCACAATCTTGGGCAGAGCCGCGAAACGTCTTAAAGAAAGCAACTTAGTCCGCGACTCAGCCATAATAATTTGTTTCGTGTTTGATTTTATTTGTTTTGCAGGCATAATTCGGCAATTGTTCCAACAATTTTAAGACGATTTATTTTGCCTTGGATATCAAAAGAAAACAATTGCTCAAACGCGATAAGTATCATTGTTAAATTTGTTTTATAGAATTATAATCGGTATAATTTTTCTTTGACGATTGAAAATGATACTTGAGATTTTAGGTAACCTGATACCTAAAATTAATTTTATGTTATGGACTAGGATTATAAAATGGTTGATGTCTTTTCAAGAGTTTTTAGCATAAAAAAATATTGTTAAAGATACACAAACTTTGTTTTTGGCGGGTTATAGAGTTTTATGTGCATCTCTTTAACGAAAATGAATTTGGTCTAGAAATTTTATCTGGATATATTAGACATCACGAGGATAAGCCACGTCAAGTTTCAGAATTTTTGGAGTTCAAAAATTATTTTTAAAGTATTTTAGAAAACTGCATAACGTATCTGAAAAAATTCTGACGGGCAGAAAATTTGACCTGATTAAATCAACTTTTCCTTATCTTGGTGTAGAAAATTTGAATCTGTGTGTCACACGAAACTTGTAGGTCAAGAACTTATCTTCAAATCCCATTTTGAAATTTCCTATTTGGATATTTAGTTTGATAGATTTGGTGATTTCAAAATCGTTATGTATGTTTGTCAAAAATAGTAGACGTGATACTTGAGATTACAGATGTAAAAAACTACATTAAAAATCATGCTTTTGATTTTATACTTCATACTCTTGTTTTGATAATGAAAAAAAGGAAGATTATTGTTAGCAATGAAACTAGTGCTCCACATATGTTTGATAAAATGCCTCATAGAAAGTTATAACTATATGTACGATGATATAACTATATAACTTTGAATATTTGTTTGAAACTTAAGAGAAACTTGAAGTGCTATGTTTCATTTGATTTTCAAGTAATTATGTAAGTGCATAACTTACTTATTTTTTGGTTTGAAATTCTCACGTGTACATGATTGTGACAAGTGAAAATTCACTTATTTGAGCAAGTTTTTATTTTCCAATGAAATAAAAATTGCGGGAGATTAATCGATGTGAGGAGCAATGGAGTTGCTGATTTCTTTGTTGGTTGGCAAAGAATGGACAATGGTTTATAAACAATTGAGCTTTAAAAGCAATTGAGGTATGTTTGATGAACTATTTGTAGTTATTGTTGTAATCAAATAATGACATTCTAAATTGAATAAATTGATTGTTCAATCTTAGAATAAACTTTAGGGAAACAAGATATTGAGAATTATTGTGTATGACAATAAACATGTGACTCATAAAAGTTTGGAACTTATGAGATGGAAATTTGATATGAAACCAAAACCTAAATAATTAAAAACCTAGTCAAAACAATTGTGAATATCAACTCTCACTAAGAAATCAACATAACAATGATTATGAGATATTCCTGCACGGCATTCCAAGGATATCAAATGTTATTAACAACGCTTTTCAAGCTTAAGTAATGTGAATTGTCGATACAGTGAGAGGATGGGATATATTGGTGTTTTACACCATGTTGGTTTTGATAGGTTATGGTTCAATATTTGAACGGAATTTTTGAAAGAAATTGGTGTGGAGATATACTTACATCTCTAGGATTTTCGGATTGGTATGATCTCAAAGTTTACTTCGGGAAGAACGATTTTATTAAAAATATTCATACTTCCGAAATGAGAAAGAATCTAGTTTCCCCATATCTTGTTAGTTACAATATTGAGATTAGAAATTTGTTGAATTTGATCAATGCAATACTACAAATGATATGTTATGGATAAAATGTTTGAGCATAATATTGCAATTTTATCATAACTTAAATTGAATTTTGAATATTTGAAATATGAGATTTTGTCATGCTTTTTAAGAAATCAGTGAGTTAGTGATGAATATGAGCATGTTATATTTTCTTATAAACTTGGTAATTTTATGAGTAACATGTATGTAATCTTATCTAACTCATAAAAGCATGTACATTTTCAAACTTACGCAGCTTGCAATGATATTGGATGAAATAAGGTATTTGAGAATATTATAAAGATGCTTCGAGTAACTTGTCTTGATATCAAATATGATTTTTGAGTAGTGAATTAGGCAATGTTGCTTCCAAATAAATTGTTGTGCAAAACGTTTTGGGTTTAAATCATTGATTTATTGGTTTTTTCACAATTGTTGGGATCTTTGGATATTGTTTTGAAGTTCTTGTTTGAGTCATAAAAATAGTGGAGGTTCCATATATGTTGTACCAACTTTGATTTAAATTAGAGGAACTAGAAAAATGAAGGTGACAAGTAATTCACTAAGAATGAACCAAGAAAAGAATATATAGTGAGACTAAATTGTAGTCATGGATATTTTGTTGATTATAATTTTGAAGATAACTTCTCATGGAAAGTAACTTTGTTCTTAAAAGTTTAATCTTTGGAAAAATAAATTCATGATCCTATTGTTTTTAGAAGCAAACAGAAAATTGTTTAACACTTGCATTCATGTCGCTAAATAACTTACATGATTGTATTGTTGATGTTGTTTCTACAATGTATGATTTGTTATAGTCATAAGTAGAAATATATACTTTTGTGTATGTTAAAGATGAGAATCTACGTAGACCAAGCATGAAAAACTTTTTAGTTTCTACAAGAACATAATGCAAAGTTAGATAAGTCATCATATATATATATATATATTCTGAAACAACTTTGAAGCAATTAAAAAGAAAAAAACAATTGTTTACTTGATTAGTTTGAATGATTTCAGAATTGATGAATGTGAAATGCACAATACTCTTTATTTTGTGTACATAAGTGGTTTGCTGAATTTTTGTTCTAACTTACAGAATTATAGAATGAAAATGAAACTGAGAACATGCTTAGTTTACTATTTCACATGAAAGATTTGAATGAAGATGGTGTATATTTTTGAAATGAATTTTTTCTTTCTTTGGATCAATTTTCATTTCAATGAAAATAGAATTTTTAAAAGAGACAGAAATATATATATAGTCTGACTGTAAACAAGTTTTCACTCATTTGGTTTAGTGCTAATGCTTTTGAGATTGTGTGTGATTGCACTAGACGTGAGTATGGTAGCTCAGTATGCTTCTTTGCTACGTGATTGACTATGTATAAGTATTTTTTGTAGTGGGGGTGTAATATATTGCTTCCATACTGGGGGTTTTATATTCAGAATTACCAATCCAAGTATGGAAAATTGGTAAAATATTGAGAAGGTTATGAGGTGTTTGAAACACCTCATCTTACGCCTATAAATACACTATCTAAATGGTTACTGCAATCCTTTAAGGATATTGCGAAGCTGATTGGACATCCTTTAAGTTGAATCCTTTAAGGAATGGAGCGATTCGATCCTCTAATAGATAGAGGAATAGACATATTAATCCAATGTGATATTACCGCGGCTATTGCATGAATTGAGAACGTAACGACAACTATAAAAGTTGATTTTATGAGAGTATGGATTATATAGTGTCTGAAAAGAGTTTTTCATTATTCCTTTGACGAAAGGATTAATAAGAAGATGTGAATACATTTTATGGATAAGGTTGATGCCCATTGATATTGAGTCATCTGTGATGGATACCCAACCTAAAAATAGGTTCAAAGGGACTAGACGAAGTCATAGGTGATATGTGAATGTGAAAGTGTGGCCGCTTTCTATGAGAATATGGGTTGTTCTCTAGATCATTCATTAAACTGGGATACAAGCACATGGCCGTAATGTGATGGCTTTAGACTTTACACTAGTATAGTCGTGTGTGTTAAGCAATCTTTTTATCTCCTAGAGTTCAAGACTTACGTTCACTCTATGGTCATATTTTAAGAGAGCCTATTAACACTACGTAAAGGTTCAAGTCGCAAGACACCTTTGCTTATGCACATGTACATTCTTGCTCAAAGTTTTAAAAATATAAGTGGGAGATTGTTGGGATATATGTTTTAAAACATAATTTAATTTCCATAAAAAAATATTTTTTAATGCTTACTCTCTCTTGACCGTTTTACTTTTGGGAGTTAAGAATATTAATTACACCATAATAATTTCTCATTAAATAATATGAATTTGTAGACTATAAATGAGATTTTGGTTGGAAAATTAAATAAGTGTCAAATGTCTTTTATGTTTTTTGTTTTAACAAGAGAAAAGAGTTTTGTGAAAGAAAACAATGTGTGAGCATCATTTGTTTTCTAGAGTGATTCTGAGCAAGAATGAAAGTGTAGAAATTTCACATCCTCTCACCGTGCAAGAGTGATTGTGTAAGAGATTGATCTCGGCTGTTTTATCCCGAGGACGACGCGCCATTGAAGAACTGCTTGCACAATTTTGGACAGAGCCACGAAACGTCTTAAAGAAAGCGACTTATTCCGCAACTCAGCCATAACAATTTGTTTCGTGTTTGATTTTATTTGTTTTGCAGGCATAATTCGGCAATTATTCCAACATAGAGTCATGTCAGGAGGGTTCTGTACATGTGACAACTATCAAGAATTATGTTACAATTGTGGTTAAATAGGTTAAATACAATCAAGCTAACTGTTTGTGTCGAAATAATGCTATATTTCCATATCCATTGCTCATTGGAGAACTCATCTCTGGCTAGGCGCCTGACACACTAGTACCAAGGATGCAGTAACTATTGCTAGCAAGGATTTTGCCATCTTCTTATGAATGGATGATAAGTGTAGTTATCCGCATATTCCATGCCTACTTCCACTCTTGTTTAACTCTGAGGTTCCGTTAGATCTTAAAGTGCACCATTTGTAACACAAGAGTTGCTGGGATGTCACTTTTTCCACCAGCAATGGCATCATTAAGAGGCTAGGGTATGAGGAGATTTGTAGCTCGGACATCTGCCGTGCCCACAGTGTCTAGCTTCTAATCCAAAACTAGGTCTGTTGCATTTGTTTCTTCTAAAAATGCCTGCTTATATATGATTTTACCTGTTCCTGCATAAATCTATTGAATTATGTAAGGTCGAACATGCTTGATTCACTAGTCATATTCTCGTTAACCATTTGTTTATTGCATTTTATTTTCAATCAGAATGTTATAACAAAGAAATAAAAAAGTTTACTCAAAAAATAAATTCAATTCAAGCGTAAATGATGAGGATGAGAAAATTAATAATTTTAAGATTTTGAATGCTTTTGAAAGATCCAACGGCTAACCAGATCCAACAATCATCCGTCTTTTTCATCAATTCTGATTCAAATTCCAGTTCCAGTTATCAGCTGTAGTCCTAGAAAGTTACCTGAGCAACGTCTCACTCTGGCGTTTCTCGCATGCTAAACCAGACCATTTTTAGTACATAGAAATTTTTATAGTAGTTTTATTACATTTATAATCTAACAAACATGACAACATCTATATTAATCCTTTTCTTATTAGACTCAGCATCAAACAGAATCGAAAATAGTTGGAAAAAAAATATGCCATTTGGCTCTACCAAATATGACAATGAAATCCCTTATCAGAGCTTCAACAGTTCAAATCCTATTGAACCAATAACTACTTTGTTCCTCGTCTAGTCCCTGGGGCACAACTAAATATACACACACAAAAGAAATCTCAAGATTGTTCATCAAAACAAAATGCTTCAACTAAAAGAGACAATTAAGTTACATGATTCAACTTCACATTTTCGCTATTTAAATAAGTTTGGCATCCCTTAGTTACAAATATCAGAAGCCATAGTTATAGTACATTTCAGATGAAAATGGAAGTGTATGCTTTTATTTTGGTAGTTACATTATTGTTGTTAGGAATTACTGTTTCAAGCTTTGGAGCAGTACTAGGTGAAAAGTTACCATCAAAACAAACACATTCTAAGGTTGACGAAAAGTTAAAACTTCTTAATAAACTCTCACTTAAAACCATCCAGACTGAATATGGTGATGTTATTGACTGCGTCGATATCTATAAACAAACTGCTTTTGATCATCCTTCTTTGAAGAATCACACCCTTCAGGTAAAAAAACAAACATTTTTCTTTTATTGTTCTGTGAAGATCACAGTATATTGTCTTCTTTTTCTGTTGTAACTTATTATGTACATATTGATACAGAAGAAACCAAGCTTTTACCCAACAACTATGAGCAAAAACGGGTCATCGATGCAAGCCATGTCCCAAAGTTGGTGGAGAAGTGGAAGTTGTCCGATGGGTACAATACCTATTCGTAGAATCCTAAGACAAGAACTACTTAATGCTACCTCTCCTGAGAATTTCGGAAGAAAAAATCCATACATTGTTAATCCAAATAGGACTACAGTAACCCAAGAAACTAACAAGACACATACATTTAACTTTCTCGACAAAAATGGAACGTCAAATTTTCTCAATGGAACGTCGAATAGCCTTTACATCAATCGCTCGGTAAGCTCCCTTATAAGACTTGAACTGCCCTGCACGGTTTATTTTATATTGACTAAGAGCTATTATCCATTTGCAGACTGCAATGCTAATAACTGAAGGATACAGTTATATAGGAGCTAAAGGAGAGATCAATGTTTGGAATCCATATATTGAAAAGTCAAATGAGTATTCGACAGCTCAAATATGGCTTGTTTCTGGTTCTCGCGAGGGAATGGAGAGTGTCGAAGCTGGATGGATGGTAAGCTTACATGCATGCGTATAATTCTAAGTTCCATATTCACCACTATAATTACTTGTCAGGTAAATATTTTCCGACTATCCTTAAATCTAGATTTCATGAAACTTTTCAGGTAAATCCCACTCTGTATGGCGATACAAAAACACGATTCTTCGTATATTGGACTGTAAGCATCTATTCCACAACACAACACCTTACTGTTCAGCTTCTTCATCTTTTCAAAAGTTGCGTACCAAGCAATTTCTTTCTGAATTTATTTCACAACAGGCTGATGGATCACATACGACGGGTTGCTTTGATCTTACATGTACTGGGTTTGTACAAACAAACCATGAAGTTGCTCTAGGTTCTCCAATTGAACCAGTTTCCAGCGAATTTGGCCCTCAATACGAAATAGCAGTTTTTATCTTTATGGTAAGACTACGTGCTTTTTCACGTGAGAAATAGCAATTTGGTCATTCTGTTCTAAAACAATGTAATTTTATAGTGTAACAAATAGTCATTTTGGTCATTTTTTGGGTGGTTTCAGGATGTAAACACAAGCAATTGGTGGTTACTGTTAAACCATAAAGAAGTAGGATATTGGCCAGCTGAACTATTCGTGTTATTGAAAGGAAGTGCTAAAGTGGTTCAGTTTGGCGGTGAAGTGTATTCCGAAACCATAGGTAAAGAAGGAGTGAAGCACACATAAACAGGAATGGGGAGTGGAGGTGATGCAAGGGACATGTATACTGGTGCAGCTTACATTCATCATGTCCGAATCATCGATTATTCTTTAACAGCAAAGTACCCTGAATGGGTTATGGAGTATATGGATGAACCTTATTGTTACAGTGCTTACAACTATGTTCAGTACATTAAAGAACCAGAATTTTATTTTGGAGGCCACGGTAGTCATTGGAACCCTTATTGTCAATGAGAAAAGAGACTAGATAGTTATTCCGATTATTCTTTTGTTGTCTACCTAGTACTGCTGATTAACTAAGGACTTGTTTAATGATACATTTTGCACAAGTTGTCCATCATTGTTTTTTCTTGTACCACCTCAAAAAGGTGTGTTTACAACTGCTTTACATCTATCCAAATGTCTAGAACTATTGGTACGTTTCTCGGCAAAAACAAGTGTTGTTAGAACAAATGAAAAAAATGGGAAAGGCGAATGCACTATATTGACGTGCAAATACCATGCATGAGTAATTCTTCTTGCCTAGGCCACGGTAAAGTTTGAGTCTGCGTTTCAAAGAGGGGATCTAGTGTTTAAATTGCAAGATGTTAAGGTCTAGTGTATGGGATCCTATATCTAGTGTGTTTTGAGCCCCACGGTAAAGTTTGCTATGTCCTCCTTTACGGCAATTATGGTAGCATTTCTCATCAAAGTAGACAGTTTGCTATATTTAGGGTAACCAGCTTAGGGTTCATGACCCATTTCAGCGTAGTTTTTGCCTTTCTGTACATATAGGATTTCCGGAAAAACAAAACGATCGAGTCCTACATACAAGTAAAGGGAATGGATGGCCTATACGGACATACCTAGAGGTAGAGGTGTAAATTGGGCTGTGCCAGCACGAGCACAACACGCTAAAATCTGAGCCCAACCCATCCCAACACGTGATTTAGCCCAGTACGGCTCAACACATTAGTTTCGTGGGTTGTGCTGGGTTAGCCTAATCGGCACAATAGCACAACACAGCACGCGACACGGATAAGCACGTGGCCCAGCCCAGCACAACACGTTAAGAAAGGACGTCATAGCATGCACATGTACACCATATAACAAGGCATAGTACATCACATTTTGTGTATATTTCACAAAAGAGTCACTATTCAAGCTAATTTTTGACATTTTATGCTGACTTATTTTTATAACAACACATATAATACCTTAATATTTGGAAAATATATTTCAATATTGTTGTTATAATGTCGTTACCTATATTTGACTAGAACATTAATTTACATAACAATGATCCAATTTTATATTTGATGAGCGATTTCTTTTTATTGAGTAAACTTGTTAATTTTACTTGAAATAATTTCAAATGATATGTTGTCTATTTAAATTCTCGTGATAATGTCCGACTTAATGTATAGATTAACTGATTTCAAATTCTTTATAGCACGTGTGCCAGCACGGCACAGCACAACACGTTTATTTGTGTGTTGTGCCTAGTTTTGACTAGTAAAGCACAACACGGCACAACACGTTTAAATCGTTGGCACAACACAGCACGACACATGACATAGATCTGTATTCAGCTTCTGCTGAGGAACGCGAAACTGTGTGCTGCTTTTTAATCTTCCAAGAAACATGAGAAAACCAAGAAGAACAAACCATCCTGTTAATGAAGGTCTAGTCAATGGACAGCTCGCCCAATCTGAATCACACCATCCTTTTAAACTAAGACCACTATCAGAACGCAGTAAAATTCCTTGTCCTGGACTCTTCTTCAAATATCTAACCACACGAAGTGCTGCTTCCCAATGCTCCATTCTTGGTTGTTGCATAAACTGTGTAAAATGTGCACTGAGTAAGTCAGATATGGTCTTGTAGCTGACAGATAAATCAAACGACCAACCAATCTTCTATACTTTTCCACATCCTCAAGGATTTTTCCCTTTGCCAACGCCAGTTGATGATTCGTCTCCATTGAAAACTCTGCAGGTTTTGCACCCAATTATACTGTCTCCATTATAATATCTGATGCATATTTCCTCTGGCATATGTAGAAACCTTGTTTGCTATGAGCCACACCAATCATAAGAAATTTCATTTCCCCCAAATCCTTCATCTTGAAACATTGTCCCAAGTAAGTTTTAAAATTATGAAGTCCAACAAGATCATTGCTTGCCATAATCAGATCATCCACATAAACTAAGACATTAAGTTGTATTTTTCCTTTCGTCATAGTAAAAAGAGAATAACCTGAATACGATTGTTTAAAACCATAATTCTTCAAGGTTGTTGATAACTTTGCAAACCAACACCTAGGCGCCTGTCTTAGACCATAAATGATTTGTTCATTCTACAAACCATATTGGAATTTCCTTTGGCAAATCCTGGAGGTATCTTCATATACACTTCCTCCTCCAAATCTCCATGAAAAAATGCATTATGGACATACATTTGATGCACTTCCAAATTCTTAACTGCTGCAAAACAGCTAGAAAGTACGAACTGTTGTCATCTTTGCCACTGGCACAAATGTTTCATTATAATCCAGTCCTTCAACTTGATGATTCCCAAATATCACCAATCTTGCTTTTAGACGTATTAAATTCCCATTTTCATCACGCTTCTCTGTATAAATCCATTTACTTCCTAATGCCTTCTTACCAGGTGGTAATTCTTCCAATTCCCATGTTCCTTTTTCCTAACGAGCTCTTATTTATTCATTCATGGATTTTTGCCAACCTGGATGCTTCATAGCTTCTTTGAAGCTCTTGGGCTCATTTCCAGCCGTTATAGCTGCAAGATACTTTCTATGCAATCATAAAAATGATCACGTACAACTAACATGATATGTCAAAGGATAAGGCGTATCTGAGGCTGATGATTGTGCAGGTTGAGTGGAAGGTGGACTATTCTCATGTACTATATGCGTAACAAAGCCCTTGAGTCAGTTAGAAGGAATTTTCTGACGTTTTCTTTTACCCATCTCAATGTTGTTATTATCTACCATAACTTTAGCCGGAGTTTCATTGGATGAGGCATCCTGTTCAGTCTCCTCATGATGTTCTTGAACATTTCATTGCAAATATTTTATTGCACATTCAATACCAAGCTGTGTTTCATCGCTTCTTTGTTGTTGCTGCATCTCAGGCTGCTGAGTTTCAATAACTTTTCTAGGAAACTGTACTTCTTCTCTATCCTCATCATCACTCCAACACGTTTCCATACTTGATGGAACAATATTAGTTGACTGTTCAACATTGATTGTCATATATGGAAACTAGTGTTCATAAAAATCTACATCTCTTGATACCCAAAATTGTTTTGTGTTTAAGTCATACACTTTCCACATGGATAACTAAGAAATACACACCTTCTTCCTCGGCTTGCAAACTTATCTCCTTTACTATTATGATTATGCACATAACACAAACATCCAAACACTTTCAACTGATCATATGGAGGTAACTTTCCAAACATGATTTCATATGGAGTCTTGTTATTAAGTATAGGTGTTGGTGTTCGATTGATCAAGTATGCTACAGTCTGCACACTCCCCCCAGAATTGTATTGGTAAATTATCTTGAAATCTCAAAGCTCTTGCAACATTCGTTATATGCTGATGTTTTCTCTCAACTCTCCCATTTTGTTGCGGTGTACCAACACAAGACGTCTCAAATATTATTCCATTAGTCTTAAAATATCCACGCAAAGCATTAAATTTTGTTCCATTGTCACTTCTAACATTTTTGATTTCCTTGTTAAACTGACGTTTAATAAGAGCAATAAAGTTAAGAAATACCAATTCAACTTCAGTTTTATTCTTGATCAAATAAATCCACACACCTCTTGAAAAATCATCACTGTTGTTAAAAAATAATGAGCTCCACAAGACGAAGGTGTCTTGTAAGGCCCCCAAAAATCCAAATGAACTAACTCAAATATGCAGCTAGCTTTACTCTGACTATTAGGAAAACTAATTCGACGATGGTTTGCTCGTGGAAAAATATCACAAGCATTATTATTCTTCCAAACTAACCTACTCACAGCTGGTATCTTTTGTAATACTTTCTTTTACCGGATGTACCATTATTTGATGCCATAGCTTGTACGAATCTCCACAAACTACAAGCACTTTAACTGAAGGTACACCACGAAACAGATATAGTCCACCTTATCTCTCATCAACTCCAATCACCTTCCTCGTCAACTGGTCATGTATAAGACATAAACTGTTAGTACATTGCACAACACAAGCTAACTCATCGATCATCTGTGTGACTGAGATCAAGTTACATGTTATTTGACATATATAAAGAACATTGTTAAGCTTCAAACCACCAGGAAGAATCACAATTCCTATTTTATCAGATTTCGCATACTTTCCATCTGGCTAGCCTAATGAGCATGCCGTAATTTCTTTTACTTCTATCATGTCATCAATGTTACATGTGGCATGATTCGTAGCCCCTGTATCCACAATCCAGGAAGTACGATTATATTTACCTTGCAATTGTAGTTTTGATTTGTTTGAACTCAAATAGTCAGGCACTTGTTAAAGATGAGTCGTTGTACGCCAACCAATCCAGATCCATCTGCAGATGTAGTACCACTGTTTTTTGTGCTGCTGGTACATTTAGATTATTTTCCCGTACCGTATTGGTGTTTCCATATCCTATGCCACCTATGCCAGGCACATAATTACCTCGGCCTCTGCCACCAGCTCTGCCGCCTCTACCAGATCCTCTACCACCACGAGATCTTTCAACCCACCATTAAGAGTATGTAGCCAATGATTTGAAAACACCCATCTTCAGATTGTCCAACTCTATTACAGTGATTACAAAACTTCGCAGCATCATAAGTGCTTTTGGTTGCTGTCTGATCAGGTTGCACTTTAAACGCCATCACATTCTCCTGCACTTCTTTAGATAGAAGACCATCTCTCATTCTTAATCTTTCAGAGTTCACCATAGTTTGGTACGCAACATCGATAGTTGGTAAAGGATCTCGTGCTAGCAATTGTTCATGCAGTGAGATATACATACCATCCAGGCCAATCAAAAAATAATGGAGATAATCTTATTCAAGCAAGCTAGTTACCTGAGTTGCAATATTACAGGTACAAAGACCACACTTGCATTGTGGTATTTTCATATATGTCACCAGCTCATCCCAGAATTTGTTTAATCTTCCATAATAGACAACAACACTCTCAGACTTCCATTGTTTACACTCAAAGAAGATTCAGTTGACAGATTCTTGTGCCGCTGACAATACAAAATCTCTTCTTTAAGTGTGTCCATGTAAGAGTCACATCGTCATAATCTCCTAACGTTGATCTGATTGAAGAATCCAGCGTGTTATCAATCCAGGAATTCACCATTGAATGGACAACAATCCATTCCTCCAGCTGGTCAGGGTCTTCAGGTTGTTCAATGGTACCGTCAACAAAACCAAACTTCCTCTTAGCAATCAAAGATCTTCAAATGGCTCTAGCCCATTCATCATAATTGGTTCCTTTCAAAACAATCCGAGTAATTAGAATACCAGGACCATCACTTGATCCAAGATGATACACCGGATTTTTCTTCGGCGAATCATACACTATGTCTTTTCCCTTCGTTCCACCTAATGAGTTTGTTCCATCTCCTTCTCCCGTCGCTTAAAGAGAACTTGAAAATTTTAGGGTTAGGATTTTAACTAGGCTCTGGAGACCATGTCAAGTTCTCGACAAATCTTATTTTCTCATTCATTAAACAGGATATTTATACATTCAAGTCTTGGTCATCAAGACACAATACGTGAACTGCACGTATTCAAACTTCCCTAGAATAAACATAACTCAAATATAGTATATTTCCTAATACAGTAGAACCTCTGTAAACTAATACTTGCTAAAATAATAATCTCGCTAAAATAATAAAATTTCTTAGTCCCTTCTTGGGCTGATAGTGCTAAAATAATAATTTCGACAATATAATAATTTAATACGTTTCAAAAATCTCCCTTAAGTATTTATAGGCCCCGGATATTATATAAATTAATAGTTAATGATAAGAAAATTGAAAAGTTTTTTGTACGTATCAAACTTTAGGAAACTACGAGTCAATAGATTCTGTTTTTCTTTGAAGTTCAAATCTAATGGTATTTCATTCCTAATACTTCGTAATGCACTCATAAGAGCCGGAGTTGCATTATTATATTGCAACAAATTATATTCCAATGAATGAATATCTAATTTTATGTATTCACTTCAAATTCCAAATCGTTCAAATTTAATGAGTCGAAATCAATTTATTGACGTTATTAATAGGAAATATTCTATAAATTAATATATTATTAATTTATCTTTAAAATAATAAGTTATTAATTTATCGATAATTTAATATCTCTTTAAATTAATAAAATTTAGTGGTCCCAAGGCTATTAAATTATAGAGGTTTAACTGTAGACACCAATCAAGAATATAAACCCCACTCATGTCTCGTTAGATACATAAGAAAAGCACACACCAAAAATCTGATTTCACTTGCATTCATTGTTTTCATAGTATTGAGAGATAAACACTAAATTTGGTTCGCCATTTCCTTGAGTTTGGAGTGTTTCTACTTTAGGAAGAAATATCGTTGTATCCTGGGAAACGTTTCGCAAGTAAGACCCATTAACACCGGAGTGGGGCGAATTTCGTCTTAAGGAAAAATTATCTAATACTCGATTCGATCTATACATAGGTTCTTAGTCTTCTGATATCATTGATTCTCTTTTCTTATTCTTTGGTTCTCGCATTTCGGATCAACATCAGTTGCATAAAAGGAGAAAATATCCAACAAAATTCGTAAGGCACAGAGACCTTCCATTGAAACCAGTTTCTCCATCATCGATGGATTTTCTTTATCCTCTTATGATGATAAATAAAGATTAGGTTTAATCACCACCACTGCTATCTACCGCCACTATACAACCACATCATCAATAAATTTTCTTTATCCTCTTCTAATCCTATCTGAATCAGCTGACTGAAAAACATGTTGGGTTTTTGAGAACCATCATCAAATCAAAATCAACGTTGTTCTTCGTCATCAAAATCTTCTCCAATCTTATGTTTAAATATGTAAGTTTAATTTCCGAGGTTTTGAATTGATTTTGGTTTCTCTGTAACTGAAATTAGGAGAAACTGACGAGGATTTTTGAGAGAATGGATTTGAGACAACAACAACATCAACGAAAACCCAATATAGTTGAGATGGTATCGATGTATTTAATCTATGTGTTATCGATAGAATTTGTGATCTCAACATCCGAATTTACCGAAGAGTAACACACTGTGCAACCCAGTTTCATTCAGTTTGAAGTTGGAGAAATATGGATTCACACGAGTGTAACACACAATGCAAGCCAGTTTCATTTAGTTTTGAAGTTAGATAAATCAGGATTTACCCAAGAGTAACACACGATGCAACCCAATATTCATTCAGTCTGTAAGTTGGATAAATCTTGATTCACCCAAAAGTAACACACGAAGCAACCAATTTCATTCAGTTTGAAGTTGGTTACATTTGGATTCACCCAAGAGTAACACGAGGTGCTCATTCAGTTTAATCTTCTATAAATTCAAATTCATCCAAAAATAGCACAAGATGCAACCAGTTTCATTCAGATTAGTGTTGGCTACATCAAAGAATAACATAAGATGCAACCAGGTGCATCCAATTTAAACTTATATGAAATCGGCATTTTTTTGTGTGTGTATGTGAGTGTTCTTATTCTATTTCTTCTTCAATTCTTCTCTTAGTGGGGGTTTTTGGCGGTGATGTTTATTTGGTGGTGGCGATGGCATTTTTTGGTGGTGGACATGGTGATGTTTAGTGTCAATGATGTTGGTGTTTGTGTTTTTGGTGATGGAGAAAGATATTAGAGGAAGATGATGTCGGGGGCGTGGATCTAGTTGTCTGTCAAATGTGTTTACCAGGATATGATTGTCTGTTACAAAAATAACTAGCTGACACCCATCCATTTCACCCATACCATCATCTTACTCGTTCATCGCGACCAGGTTTGTTGGATACTCGTCCATTTGACCTAATTTCTCTAGATTAGGCAATCCAAATATTTCAGTTTCAGTAATTTGATTTTCTTTTAAATTTATTTTGGTCTGCTGTATTTTGTAGTGGTGATTGATTCTTTTAACGAGTCAGGACACATTCTATCTTCTTGGCCAAACCATGGAATTTGGAGCATTGGATTTATTGTTAATATAAGTATATCTAATAAATGTTAATGTCTTTTTAGGGGTTTTAAGGATATTTTTTATGATTTTAAAATTGTCCCAACCCAAGTTTCTCTGTTAAGCTTTAAGGCATCGTGTCAAGAGAGTTATTTTTGATTTTTTCTGGAGGAGTTAGGATGTTAGTTTGTTCTTAAATATACGGGTTATCATTTCACCTCATTTGGCTGTTCCTGCTTCCAATTTAAACCTAAATTCCTTTTGATATTATTAGAGGAGTTTTATTTTGATGTTGACCTTGTTGAGAATATTAGTCCCACACTGTCTGGGCAATCTAAAATTCTGCGGTTTATAATTATTTGGGCCTCTCCAAGCATTGCTAATTGGTTTTGAGTTGGATGCCCGTAGACTTTAACATGGTATCAGATCAGGCTATTGATTGATTCTGCGGTTTATAATTCTTTAGGCCTCTCCACTCATTGCTATTGATTGATTCTGCGGTTTATAATTCTTTAGGCCTCTCCACTCATTTCCAATTGGTTTTGAGTTGGATGCCCGTAGACTTTAACATGGTATAACTTGGGGTTAGTACCAAACTCCAATACGTGATTACTGGAATATTGCACCAGTGTGAAGGACCTGCATGGAAATGATGTACATCTGAAGCCGTAAATCTTCTCTCTTTTATCCTTAAAGATGCGATTATTTCATTCCTTCCAGATGGTCCCAACATATGGCGTAAGGGATTATGTTCCACATGAAATTTCCTGCAGTGAAAACCTCACCGGTAACCAACACCTGCGGTGTAAACCTTACCGCCACCGTGGTGAGAAGTAAGGTTTGAAAAGATTGGTGTCTAATTAATTAGGGTTTCATCTGGGATATAGGCAACTCCCCCATATCATTTAAGAACGATTTTTTGGGGATCATGGTTTTTTTGGGGGACCATGATTCTATTTTTAGTAAGACATTTAGAAGTAAATCTAGGTCACCCCTTATCTAGATATTTATATTAATACCTAAATTACCCTTCTGATTAATTTTGGGTAATGATTAGTGAAATCAAGTGAAATGATTAAGCTAAAGAAGTAGAATTATTGAGAGAGTAAAGTTAGACAAGATGAAGAAGAAAAACATGGAAAATAAATTTTTTTTTGAGTTCAGTAATCTTGAGTATTCAAGTGATGATTCAGTTGATGATAGAACATCTGAATCTTCATCTCCTTTCTTTCCTAGAGTATTTGTTAATCTTCACAATGATCTGAATATGATTTATTTCTTAGATGGTGATTGTATTCTTCCCCAAACTCAATCTCAAGATGAAAACGATGGATTTTACCAACCACAACCGGAGGAAGAGCATTTGGGTTATCAGGTATGCTTCAAACTTAGATAATGTTGGTTTAATTGCTCCCAACTTTCAAAAAAAAATGAAATTTTTTATGTAGATTTGGGCCAGTTCGGTTACCATATGTCAAGAACATGTTACTGAACACACCTGAAAGTGTAGTTCGGTTACCTTTTCCAAACACGCAGGTTATTGTACTCGCTCGTTAATGGAGGTTTTGGTAGTACAGTATAATCTTCGGTTTTCCCACAATGTAACCGAACTTTAGGGTCTAGAAAATCGGTTGCTTTGCAAACAATAACTAACCGAACTTTACGTGAAAATAAAATTTTACCAATTGTACATAGTTCGGTTGGTACGCAAAGTTCATACCAACCAACTATCCAACCGAACTTTACGTTAAAAAAAAATATTCCAAGTGTAAGAAGTTCGGTTGGTTCGCAAACTTTTATCCAAAAGCGTATCTAACCGAACTCACCGATAAAAAAAAAACCAAAGTTACAGTGCTATATTCGGTTACCTAATATAAAATGGTAGGTAACCGAACTTTGAACTTAACAATTTATTTGGGTACATCTTGTGTGTTCGGTTACATATCAAATTGCTCTACCAACCGAACTTAAAGTTCAGTGATATCCTTATTTTGCGAAGGAACCGAACTTATGGACTTGTGTTGTTTAAATATAAGGAGTTCGGTTAAAAGTATTTTTTGTGAATCAACCGAACTCTGAGTTCGGTTAAGAAAAAATTAATTCGTGATAACCTAACTTTTTGCGACGAAACCGAACTTTTTGCGACGTAACCGAACTAAAAGTTCGGCTGAGACTTGTTTTTTGCGACGTAACCGAACTTTTCTTTGATAAAAAAAACCTCCATTAAACCTCTCTGCAACTTCCATTTTCAACTCATTTTGATGATTACTTCTCATTTATTCAACCAAAAACGAATGACAAGTAATGAGTTTGTGAGGATATCTTTGTTAATGTTTTAAATTAAGCGCATAGAGGTGGTGGTGGTTGGCGGTGGTGGTAATAAGAGGTGGTGGTGGTAATCGGTGGTTGGTGGTGGTGATAATCGGAGGTGGTGGTGGTGGTAATCGACGGTGGTGGGCGGTGGTGGTGCGAGGAGGTGGTGGTGGTAATCGGTGGTTGGTGGTGGTGATAATCGGAGGTGGTGGTGGTGGTAATCGGTGGTGGTGGGCGGTGGTGGTGGGAGGAGGTGGTGGTTATATATAAAGGTGGTTATTAGGTTGGTTTTAAATTAAATTAGGTTAAGGATAGGTTAGTCATTTCAACACTTTAGGACACCCCATATAACTATAAAGAAGGTGGCCAAATAAAACATGGTCCCCTCAAAAAAACCATGATCCCTAAAAAATCATTCTCATTTAATGAATTTTTAGGCTTTGAAGAGGTTGTGTCTCATGGGCTTCTTATTCATACAATGTGTAAGAGATTTTTTTGGAAACCTATTTTGAGGCATATTAGATTTTTTTGAGGCATAATAGATAATGCCAAAATAGGGTAACTAAATAAAAAACAACATCACCCCTCATCCACCATTTTTGATAATGACATAACTACCCTTATATAATTAGTGTAAATGATCATGATTAGAATTGATTAATTATGAATTTTAAGGATTGATTAAACATTAAATTATTAGTGGTTAATTAGTAGAAAAATCAAATTTATGTGAGAGAGTTGGGATTTTTGAGAGGAAGAAGAAGAAGTGAAGAAAAAAAGCTTGGGTTTTGACTTTTGAGATTTTAGTGATTAGAAGTGACCAAAATGTGTGATTCAAATCAGAGGTACACTTCTATCGAGGTTTAATTTCCTTTTATAAGTTGAATCTGCCAAAAAATTGAATTTTTAAAACCCAGATCTGCTGACCAGATGAACAGTTCGGCTAATAACTTTTGAGCCGAACTTCACTCAGAAAGTGAATCATCCACTAGGTTCGGCTTGAAAAATTGAGGTTCGGCTGGAAAATTGAGGTTCGGCTGGAAAATTGATGTTCGGCTGGAAATATTGTGAAGTCGCATTAGCCGAACATAGTGTTTCTCTAAATCATACACTAAGTTCGGCTCAAAATTGATACCGCAAGATCAGCCGAACTGATCTTCTGAAAACCCTAATTTCATCTTTGAAATCATATTCTACCGATCAAACAAAATAAAATCAATCAAAAAAAAGGTGGGTTTGTTACGCATACACTCTAAAATACATCTAAGAGCAATTGAGATTTTGATTTCGCATTCCAACATCGCTCACTTCGATTCGTGTTTCCTTTGTTTGATTAATTTCTTTATTGAATTGGAGTCCTAGATGTTTAAGTTTAAAGTTTATTTTGATTTTTAATTTTAGGTTTTTGAGGATAAGGGAACTATGACAAATTGAAATTATTTAGGGATATATAGGTAATTACACTACCTTTAGACACCCCTTATAAACCCACCTTATATAATATAATGGATGAGTATGCCTCAAAATAAGTTTCTTTTTTTGGGCCATCTCATTTTATATGTTACTCTTCCAATCGAAAGTTGTATCTCGATGTAATTTCTAGTTTTTAGCTTGATTGTAATAATTCTTGTTTCTTCAATATACTCCCTCTTTCAGGATCCGAAAAAAAAAAAGAATCCTGCAGTGGAAAAGTTCCATATATCGATCTCGAGAAATGCACGGGTAACTTGTTCATTAAACACCCAACTTGCCCCGAAGACATTTATGAAGTGATTCCAAATTAATGTTGCCTTGGTCAGGGACGGACCCAAAAATCTTTGTTGGGTAGGGCTAGATCATTCATTTCCAATGCGGCCGAAGGCTGCGAAAATTTTTCTTAAAACAAACCGCATAATTAGGGAAAGTCGAGGTTTTCCTATAAGAGACTAGACAAATAAATATCAACATGAACTAAATTCATAGAAAAAAACATGAATAGAGAGAATAAATAGTAGTTTATATAAGAAACAATGAAAAATAAGTGAGGTGAGAAGAAGAAGAGTCATGTTTTAAACTGAATTCTTGTTTAAATCTATCTTGTTATGGGATAAAATCTACTTGGGCTAGAAACTACACTATCAAACTCTGATTTTGGGTGGGCTGGACACATATTCACCCAAATTTTGCATACAAATTTTTTGTTTGACCAAAACATGGGACGGGCTATAGCCGGGGTTAGCCCCTTGCTAGGCCCGTCCCTGCCTTGGTGCAATGAAGGAGTAAGTGATTGACAGATTCGATACTCTTTTTACACATAACACACCTATTTGCCGCAATACGACCTCTACGGTAAAGATTATCGATAGTCAAAATGGAGCCTTAGTCGGCACGTTAGAATTCGTTTTTCGGGAATCAAAAGGTACTTGGGTTCTCCAAATGCTCATAAAAGATTTTACGGTGAACTTTCCATCTTTTTCCCACTAACATCTTCTTGTGTGGTCTTTTGATAATAACTAGCATAACTATTCAAACATTTACA
Organism: Papaver somniferum; assembly: GCF_003573695.1. NCBI lineage: Eukaryota > Viridiplantae > Streptophyta > Magnoliopsida > Ranunculales > Papaveraceae > Papaver > Papaver somniferum. Next base: position 150,880,667 of record NC_039367.1, on the reverse strand, counting down.
CCACAAAGACTTAAGCATTGATGCAGGGTGGAAATTACTGAGTAGGGGGGGCCATGGGAACATGAACGCCTGACCTCTAGTGCTAAATTTTTCCTTGACTACCAATTACGTTAATTATGACCAGGGACGGATCCAGGAAAGAAAAAATTTCCTTTTAAGATCCGGGCTAGAAGTTTTGGTCGAGCAAAAAAAAAAAAAATTGGCTTGTGGATTAGGAAGCCTACCCGGGCTAAAGGGGGCTGTAGGTCCGTCATTGATTATGACAAGTCCATTTCTGCTAATCGTATAACAAAGAAAAAAATAACTAAAAAGAATCCAATAATTTGCTTGGCTAAACAATCATGGCTGCTATGAGCCAGTAGAATTCGGTAACCCCCATACATCATCCTTGTAGATAGCGCCATTGATATTGTGGTGCATGTTGAGGCCGTGTACACTAACACAATCTTAAACCTATCTAGAAGTGTTATTATTTTTTCTTTGCTTGTCGCTGTGGAGTTTTACTAAGTGAGTTGTGAAAAAAGAGAGGCAAAATATAAAAAACATTCATGCAAAATTCTCTTATTTAGATTTCTCCCAGTCATACAAACTTGATGGGTACAAGTTTAAGCGGAATTTTCTTATGAATAATAAGGCCTGATAATGATTCCTCCATGCTTATGTCCTCCTTGTTCATTCCTTTTGGTAATTCCCAATCGAAAGCGTACAATAAATTAGCAAGGATAAGCTCTGTTAACACGACAGCCATATTCATTCCTGGGAAACCCCTTCTACCTCCCCCAAAAGGTATGTATTCAAAATTTTGGCTTCCAAGATAATCAATGGAGCTATCTTTGAATCTCTCTGGGAAAAATTCTTCTGGGTTTTTCCAATATTGTGGACTCCTCCCATTTTCCCACACATTTATTAGAACCCTTGTTTTGGGGTATATGTCGTATCCATTGATCTTTCTATGTTCCATGCTTTCTCTTAGAAGCAATGGAGCTTGTGGATGCAACCTCAGAGTTTCTTTAAATACCATTTTTAAGTATTTGAAATTATCAAGGTCTGATTCTTCAACCTTCCTTTTTGATCCCACATAGTTTCTAATCTCTTCTTGAACTTTCTTCAATGCTTTTGGATTTTTAGTCAGTTCTGCCATTGCCCAACTCACTGCTACAGCCGGTGAGTCTACTCCACCAAGAAATACGTTCTGATAAGGTTTACACAGAAAATCATATGTGTGGCGTAAGATTATGCTAAAATGTAGAAACTAAGAAGCAAGAATCAAAAATATGTACTAAAATACTAATTATTATTTTTTGGTGATAAAAACCTGACTGCTAAGTATCATGGCCATACTTGTGGTCAGACTTCAGAGGTTCAAAATCCTAAATAGAGTTTGTTGATTTCTAAAAACTTCACTCACCGTGTCAAATAATAAAAAGAGAAAAAAATGGAATTAATTACCATAAGAATTGCTTTGATATGGTCGTGTGTGAGATGAATCGTACTCTGTTGATCCTTCTCTAGTTTAAGAAAACGTATATGATGTCTTCATGATCCAGTTTCAGTGTCTCCGGGTTGACATGTTCATCTATCATTTGTTGAAAAAATTGTCCAAATCATGGAAGCATTTTTTAATGGCAATTCAAGATGAAACTTAGCTTACATAATGACAATTCTCTTTATTGATGTTTAGAAAATCTCTCAAAACTAAACACAAGCTCTAATCTTGCTCTTATGATCAACCACAACTTTGGTGATCATATATATATAGAACTATGAATTCCTTTTCCTAGTCCTATTACCTTATTACATGTCTTTCCTTTTCTTAGAACTAGATGACTTCTAATTCCCCTAGGATTACATCAATTTCCTAATCTTGTCCTTTACACATGTATTTCCTATTCTTAGAACTAGTTGGAACCTAATTCCCTTTAGGAATACATGCTAGGCTTTCCTTATTCTAACCAAACATGTTAGAGACTATCTTAGCCTCAATGTTGAAGTTAATCCAACATTCTCCCCCTTAAGCTTCAACTGCACTTGTGACATGTCTTGTACTCCAATCAGTTTTCTCATTTCTTCAAACTTGATCCGAGCTAGTGCCTTTGTTAGTATATCTTCTTTCTGCTGAGTTCCTGGTATGTGTTCAACGTTGATGATCTCCTTCTCGATACATTCTCGTATGAAATGATACCTTTTGTGAATGTGTTTCGTCTTCCTATGAAACACTGGATTTTTAGTGAGTGCAATTGCATACTTATTATCAATCTTGATGAGAACTTTTTCAGGTTCTCTTCCTTTGATTTCACCCAACAATTCTTGAAGCCATATTGATTGTTTAGATGCTTCTGTTGCGGCCATGAACTCAGCTTCACAGGATGACAGAGCTACTGTGTCTTGCTTCTGTGAACAACATGTAATAGGTGCTTCTCCTAGATAGAATATATGACCAGTTGTACATTTTCCATCATCTTGGTCAATATTATGACTGCTGTCACTATACCCAACAATTCCTTTTGATCCTCCTCGACCATACTTCAATCCATACGTGATTGTTCTTTTTAGGTATCTTAATATTTGCTTCATGATGTCACCATGATACTTGCGTGGACTTTGCATATAACGATTAGCTACTCCCACTGAGAAAGCCAAGTCTGGTCTTGTGTGTAACAAGTACCAAAGACACCCAACATTTCTTCTATAACACGTTGAATCAATCTCTGCTTCTTCTTGTGCCTTTGAAACTTTAAGTCCAAACTCCATTGGTATCTTTGTTGGATTACAAGTTTCAAGTCCTGCTTCTTTCAGAATTCTCCTTGCATAAGCTTCATGTTTAATCTGAATCCCATCTGGCTTATCAACTAGAAATCAAGTCTTGTTTCTGTTGATTGAAATAATTTCTCTTCTACATGCTTGTGTCCATTTAGTCGAGACCTTTGCTTCCTGAAAATTCCTTGGTTCATCATTAACAGAAAGTAGCATAATCTCACATTCTTCTGCAGCTTGAAGAAAATAATCCTCCAGATATTGTGGCTTTTGTATCTGTCTTGTTGATTTTTGCAGTGAAATGGGTTGAGTTATTTCATCGATCTCCTCCTCCTCTTCTTCTTATTCTTCTTATTCTTCTTCTTCTACTTCTTCGTTATTCTCAGTGTTTTCATTATTCTCTTCTTCTTCTTGATTAACATCATTGTTTCCATTGGTATTGATGATTATGGGTCCTTCGCCTTCATCAATTACTTGAACCCATCTCATGTGAAACATTCTTGGATCCCTACTTGGTCCATCATTAGTTTCTTTCCAGTTCCAGTTTGCTTTTTCATCGAATACCACATCTCGACTCACTATTACTCTTTTCGTTGTTGGATTGAATAATCTGTAAGCTTTGGATCCAGGCTCAATTCCTAGATGCACAAGAGTCTGAGATCGATCATCCAGTTTCTTAAGAGTTGCAGAATCAACTTTTGCGTATGCTTTGCAACCAAACACTCTTAAATGATCTATGTTTGATTTTCTCTTTCGCAAACTTCCATATGGAGTCATGTCTTTCAGAACTTTCGTAGGTATCCTGTTTATTAGGTATGTGGAGTGTAGTACAAATTCTCCCCATAGATAATTAGGTACCTACATAGCCTTTAAATAACTTCTTGTCATCTCCATTAGAGTCATGTTTCTCCTCTCCACCACTCTGTTTTGTTGTGGTGTAATAGGACCACATAAATCAGCATGAAGAAGCTCTAATGGCTTTGAGGCTCTGAATGTTGTTGCTTTTGGAAAACCTTGACGCGTTTGTTTCCCAACTAAACATGATTCACAGATCCTTGATTCATCGTTTATCTGTGGTAGCCCTCGAACCATCTTGTTCTAAGACATAGTTTTTAAGGTTTTGAAACTTATGTGTCCTAACCTTGCGTGCCACTTCCATGTCTGATCTTCCAGTCTCATATTCAGACACAATGGCCTTCCAATCATGAGACTTATCTTGTAGAGTCGATTCTGTGAGCGTGAGACTCTAACTAAAAGTCTTCCACTTGGGTCATGAACTGTTAGATAATCTTGTCGCATTCTAACATCAAATCCAACTTCTATAGCTTGTCCTAAACTTAGAATATTGCTTTGTAAGTTTGGGATAAAGTAGATGTTTGTGACAAGCTTTTGTTCTTCGGTCTTGCTCGGAAATAGAATTGATCATTTTCCTTCAATTTCTACAGAAGATTCATCCCCAAACTTCACTTGTCCTTTGATTTTCTCATTGAGTTCAGAAAAGTAGTGTCTCTTACCAGTCATGTGATTGTTGGCTCCATTATCTAAATACCAGATTCCTTCTTCTCCATCCTTTGATTCGTAGTTCTTTGGTATTAGTTTCCCTTCGTTTAAGAATACAACTTCGTGCATGAAAAGAGTTGTATCTGCTTCCCTTGTTTCATTCTTATTTTCTTCTTCCATCTTTTGTATTCTTTCAGGGCATATAGAGGAGAAGTGTCCTGGTTTATCACATCTGTAACAAATAATGTTTGATCTATCCTTCTTTTCTTTCCCTTGGTTTTGATCATTCTGACTTGTTGTTCGATCTTGTGAGTTAAACCTTCCTCCCCTTCCTCGGCCTCTGTTTACTCAACCACCTCTTCCACGACCTCTTCCTCTTGTCGCAGAGTTTTGTTGGTAAGAGTTTGTGTACAAGAGTTTTCCTTGAGTTTCTCCATTGTTTTCTTCATCAAGGATTCTCTCTTCATATGCTTTCAATCTTCCAATTATATCTTCATAGATAGTCTTATTTAAATCTAAGACTTGTTCGAGAGAAGCTATGATATGAATATACTTGGATCTTGGTAAACTATTGAGAAACTTCTTTACCAGTTTATCTTCATCAATGGATTGTCCAAGTGACGCAGCTTTTGAGGCTATCTCTGATAGCTTTCCTGCAAAGCTATCAATAGTATCAGTGTCTTTCATCCTCACTCTTTCAAATTCAGACATTAAGGTTTGCAGACGGGCTTCTTTAACTTGATCATCTCCGAGATTACGTGCCTTTATTGCATCCCAAATTTTCTTTGAAGTTTCCTGTTCACCAACTTGTAGAACAAGACATTCTGGTATTGCTTGAAAGAGTAATCCAATGGCAACATTGTTTTTGTCTGGGTCCAATGTACCAGGATCAATTGTTTCATCAGTACCTTTATTCTCATGGCCCATACTGTGTAGTTTGTGGCGTTGAGGATTGGAACTTGTATTGATGGTGGTGTGAACTGTTTTGCACCCACAATGGTGGTTTCGGTTTCCATGGCTCAGAAACAAGCTCTGATACCAATTAATGGCAACTTCAAGATGAAACTTAGCTTATATAAAGGCAACTCTCTTTATTGATGTTTAGAAAATCTCTCAAAACTAAACACAATTTCTAATCTTGCTCTTATGATCAACTACAACTTTGGTGATCATATATATATAGAACTATGAATTCCTTTTCCTAGTCCTATTACCTTATTACATGTATTTCCTTTTCTTAGAGCTAGATGACTTCTAATTCCTTGGGATTACATCAATTTCCTAATCTTGTCCTTTACTACATGTATTTCCTCTTCTTAGAACTAGTTGGAACCTAATTATCTTTAGGAATACATGCTAGGCTTCCTTATTCTAACCAAACATGTTAGAGACTATCTTAGCCTCAATGTTGAAGTTAATCCAACATTTTTCAGTTTTTCTGTGCATTCCAATGATCCTATCAACAATCCAACCTACATTAGGAAAGAAGTCGGTCGCCGAGAAACCACTCAAAACAACCACGACTTCCTTAAGAATTGCTGTGACTGTTCCATCATCAAATTGGTTCTTACTTTGACCACTTGCGCAACCAAAAGCAACTCTGGAGATTGTTTTGTGCGCAAAACTTGTTAACTTTTCTAAAACATCAACGAGAGTGATATTTGAAGAATCAGATGATTTGGATTCGATCAAAACGACGACTTCCTCTGCCCTGACTGCCTTAAAAGATTGCACCCTTTTTGTACTATAAAGTTCAAGAACACATATTTTTCCAATTTCTCTCCAATACTCTCCATATGGGAAAAAAGCCATATCTTTGTAGTTATACGAAAGACGTTTTGGTCCAGCAAGTTGAGGTCTGGTACAAAACTCAAGATCATGTGTTTTCAAGATTTGTTGGGCATCTTCAGCAGAGGATATTACAATTGTTGGTACCATATATTTTTGATAGTGCTTGATTAGGAGGTTTTGCAAGTTGATGTAAATTTACAATGATTGGAAGCTTAGGAGGACCAGGTGGGAAATTGGGTTTATTTCGGTCATTTCTGCCTTTGAATAATGTGATGAGAAAATATACAGGAAGGAGAAGTAGAGGAAGAAGTAGAAGGAAATTATAGGGAAGAGTACTCTCCATGTACAAATGAGGTGAGATTATGATCTGATTTTGTTGTTGGTGGCGTTTTAATGTTCCCTTTATATTGCTTATAAAGAGGCATTTGGTATGTAATAACTAGCATAACTATTTAGACATGTTTGTGGATAATGTACGTCATGCTTATTGTGGTGCATGTTGAAGCCGTATACACGATAAGGATGTTACTATTTGCTTGTCGGTAACAATGAGATAATAATTACCAAATTTTACACGGGTTACCAAATACATCGTAATCGTAGTAGTTCGTAGGGTTAAAGGGTGGATTTTAGTAACCGTAGGTGGCAGCCTTGTCTTACAGTATTATTATCATGAATGTTAGAGTTTTTTTTACTGTTGGTACTTGGTAGACCGTAGACTCCGGTCTACATGAACTGTGAAAAAAAGCAGGGACCTTGAACCTAGGGTAGGGCTAAGTTCATACTTGGGTTGGGTCGGTCGCCAAGAAAAAGAAATTCTTTTCGGAAACACAAAATTGGTTAGAAAGACCAAAATCAACAATTTCGGGGTGAAAAAGACATGTAAAATTTGATATTGTTAAAATTGACGAGAATATAAAAATAGCCAAGATGTAAACAGTTTCATCCTACCTATTTTCAATTTTGTGTTTTCATCCTCGCTCTTTTTTTAAGTTTAAGCCAGGATGAATCCAGTTTCATTCTTGCTATTTTTCTGGTGTCAATTTCACCCATACTTATTTTCACTCGTCCATTAGAACCACGTTTTAAAAATATTTGGAAAAATGACCCATTTTCTGTTTCGGAAAAGGATTAAACAAACAGAAAAAATGACCCATTTTCTGTTTCGGAAAAGGGTTAAACAAACGGAAAAGGGACAAATGACCCATATTGATACTTAGCTCCTTTATAATGGAATTGATCGATTGACGGAACGAACGAGCTTCTCATATCTCCACAACAGCAACAAGGCAAAACTTTGGAAAAAACAGAGTGAATCACTTGTTCAACACGTTTCCCTTAAGACATTAGCGCCCGGCTACACTCAAGAGTGATGCTATAGCCCTCACAGGACGGATATCTCCAGGATAAAACACTCTACTACACATACTACTAGCATATGTAGTAGATGCTCAACTTGAGCTTGGCAACTCCGAAAAAACCGTTAAGGAAAATCACGAACTCTTAAGAAACGCTATAAAGTAGTTTCACTTAGGGGTCCCTCTAAAATATAGAGCAACCCCTTTCCCATAGATTTTACAGAAGTAGTGACTTTCTTTATATAATGAAGTAAAACAATTTAAGAAGTGGAAACTACACGATGTGGGACTGATAAGTTTTTCATTCACAAACGAAAATAATAAATTATTATTTTTATTAAACCATTAAAAATAAATTTTTATTAATCGTTTTCCAACACCTACTACTAGCCTGATGGTAAGATCGTTGGATCAAACAAATTAAAAATTGCAACAGAAATCTCTTAAATGAGTTCTAAGCATTTCCTTAGTCCAAATCAAACTTTATGTAACAAGGATAAATGTTTATTTATGGTTGGAAACCAAGCCAACCTATTATTAAATCAGACATAGGAGAAGTATTGGCCTATTGGGTTCTTCAAACAATAACCATTTAACAAGGTTAGATGAAAACAGAGTAACAAAGGTGTCGTACATGTGTCGGTCTCAGACTGCTGGAATTAATCCCCACCAAATTATTGGTACTCTCACAAGGATTATATTCAGAAATATCTCCGGTAGAGTCATTGATTGAGTTTTGATCCGGCCCTGAATGGGATCCATTTGACAACGACATAACATGGCTACGCTATAAGAAAATTTTGATGGTCGAATGAGAATGCTGACAATGAGGTGCAAATATACTGGGGAGAGGCAACTAAAATTCATATAGAACAAACTCGAAAATCCCCGGTCATTTATAGATTTTGGTGCGTTCTATAATAATTGCGCACCGATTAACAATGCTGCAACAATTGTGTTCTCAACAATTAAAAGGTTATCGAGTGTATAATATAAATAAAAGGATAATTCGCCAATGGTATTATGCTGAGAGCAGCACCAAATCAATTATATAGATAGGCAAGAAACAAAACAAAAGGAACCAAATATTAAAAAGATGTCAATGATTGCATACATACAACGTTAAACACGTCCGGAAACAAATAATGGCAATTCAATGACCATAGCATGTTCTAACATGAAGTTTCAAGCAGCTTTTTCATCCCAGAACTCTTCTAGAGATTTGAAAGGTCCATTAGATGATATCATAAATTCCTGAATTATTAATCTGCGCTGTGGAATCTCACCAATCCTTTCCAAGTCTTCCTTAGTCAGTTCCCAATCGAATATGTTCAAGTTTTCCCTCATATTCTTTTCACTGAAACTTTTCACCACAAGAATCGC